>NW_027529442.1:5145500-5146190 GCF_008692635.1 Crocuta crocuta | reverse complement strand
CAGCACTCTCCCCCAGCACTCCACCCCCACTGTCCTCTCCCCCGTATCTCTAAACCTGGGGGCAGTCTGGGCACCAAAGTCCCCGCCCCCTCTCCGGCCAAGAGCAATTCTTAACCTTTTTTGGGCTGGGGACCTACAAAATGCTGTGGACCGTCTCGGGATGGGGGGGGAGGGGGTCAGCCTGAAAGCTTTGCGAAACTTCCGAAAGCCTGTGGCTCTGAAACACACCCCGAACTGCCAGATTAAGAACCCCATCTCCAAACCTCTTGACTTAGGGCGATTAGAGCAGGAGCGGAGCTCAGATGCCACACTCAGTCCCTAGTGAGAAACCGTGCGAGGGCCAGGCTCGCGGACTCAGGGCCACTTTCACTTGTAAGCAACCAAAGAGTGGGCTCGACGGGGACATAAAGTCGCCAGGAGGGAGACGGCTGTTGTAAAGACACGGAGACAGAAGGGAGGCAAGGGAACCGGGAGAGGAGAAATACGGGGAAACGGGGCACCGCGGGCGGGGAGACCGCGCCGCCGCGGGGGAACCGGGCAGAGCCAAGGGCGAGGAAGAGGAACGAGAGCTTCGGGAGGGAGAGAGCGAGCGGAGAGGGGAGAGGGCTCGAGAGACAGAAACCGAGAGCGCCTGGAAAGGGAGAGAACTTTCTCTGCTCTCCCTCCCCAGGGCAGGCAGTCTCGGCAACG
>NW_027529442.1:5055389-5145362 GCF_008692635.1 Crocuta crocuta | reverse complement strand
CGGCCCCCCCCTCCTCCCCAGCAAAGGGCGCCCGGCGCGCCTCGGAGCGCACGTTCCGCGCCTTCTCCTGCCCGCTCCCTGGACATTATGCGGCCGAGCAGTCGAGCCCCAGTCCTCCTCCCGCTGCTGCTCCTCCGGNGGCAGGAGGGAGGGGGTGGGGGCCGCAGGGGAGGGGTGGGAAGCACCATGCAGTTTGTATCCTGGGCCGCACTGCTAACGCTCCTGGTGCGGGACCTGGCCGAGATGGGGAGCCCAGACGCCGCGGCGGCCGTGCGCAAGGACAGGCTGCACCCGAGGCAAGGTAATGAGACTGCAGCCATCGCCACCCCTCCGCCCCAGTCGCCACCTCCGCAGCCTCTGCGCCCGGCAGCGGGCACCCCGCAGCGGAGGCCTCTCTCTTTTTCCTAGAAAGAAGGATCTGCGGCTTTGCAGCCTCTCCCTTCTTTAGGTCATTCCCAGCCAATTTCTAGAGAGAGCCACCGGAGAGCAAACTTGGTCTCCCCCACCAAGCCGCTTTGCTTGCAGTTTGATCTTTCCCGTTCACCACCTCCAGGGCCCAAACTATAGTTACTTAGTAACTGGGGGTAGCACATAGTGACTTGTTTTATTTCATTCAGATTATTTGAATATGCATTGAATTTATTTAAATATGAAATTTATCTTATGTATTTTGACTTGTTGATTGATTCCGAATGGTGTATCCTCAGCGTTTAGCACAGTTCCTGGCAATTCCTGGCACATAGTAGGTGCTCAACAAGTATCTGTGCACTGACTGAGGATGAAGGCAATTGACTCAAAGGGGCAAAAACATAACTGCTGGAAAATAACCCGGGACAAAACCCCCTTCAGTTTAAATTAAAACTTGCGGGAAACTGGTCTGCGGAAAGTGGAGTTATTGCTTCATGTGTCTCTGCTTCTCCCTGCAGTGAAATTATTAGAGACCCTGAGCGAGTACGAAATCGCGTCTCCCATCCGAGTGAACGCTCTCGGGGAACCCGTTTCCACGAACGTGCACTTCAAAAGAAGGCGACGCAGCATTAACTCTGCCTCTGACCCCTGGCCGGCCTTTGCCTCCTCTTCCTCCTCCTCTGCCTCCGACCAGGAGCATTACCGCCTCTCTGCCTTCGGCCAGCAATTTCTATTTAATCTCTCTGTCCATTCCGGATTTATCGCTCCAAAGTTCACTGTCACCCTTCTCGGGACGCCCGGGGAGAACCAGACAAAGTTTTATTCCGAGGAGGAAGCGGAACTCAAGCACTGCTTCTACAAAGGCCATGTCAACACCAAGTCTACCAAGTCCCAGCACACGGCGGTCATCAGCCTCTGCTCGGGAATGGTGAGTTGGTGCGCGCTCCTCTTCCCTCCCGCCTCTTCGCCAGTTTCTGGAAGACTTCATTGCTCTCTAGCCTAAGACCCTCAGCTGCGCCGAGTTTCCAGTGTGGCTTTAAATATCCGCTAGAAACTGGTTTGCATCCAGCGGTTTGGGTCACTGGGTGCCTAGCCCAGTGCGTGCGCTTACACTGGAGGGGAGCGCACGCATCCGCTCCCTGGGGTTCCGTGTGTTTCGGGGCTTTTGGAGACCAAACTCAGCTCCGCTGCTCCTTGCCCCACGCTAGTAGGCGGCTTGGAAGTCGGTTTCCAAACTCCAGAGTTGCCTGCCCTTCCTTGTAGCAAACACAGCCGCCCAGGAGCGGAGCAGCTGAGCGCAGGCAGGACCCGACTCCTTATTGGCGCGTCTTGACTCAGGGGTGTGGGCTGAGGATCCCCAGCCTCGGGTATGGGGAGTTCCTTCTGTGTGTCGTGGAGGGCGGTGCGTAATCTAGAGTCCCCGCGATCTCTCTGCGCCTTTTTTCACGCGCCAGGAACCCTGAGGCTCAACACGATTGACAGGGAACAGGTCCGTCCCAGGAACGGAAGGGTGGGCCAAGGCCTCCGGAGGCGGGGGAGAGGGCGGAGCCTGCCCCGGACGCTTTGAATTAGGGTAAAACTCGGAGTGGGGGTGTGGCGCAGTCCGACTCTGCACCCTGCTGGCGGGGTAGCCCTAAGAAACCGAAATAGTGGGAGAGAGCCTGCAGAGGCTGCCCTGACGAGATCTAAAGTTCTTTGGGGTTTTCCGCCCCCACAGGGGTCCCAGAGACTTGAAAGACGGAGCCCACAACAACGCACGTTTTCCCCAGATAAGGAAAGCAAGAAGGCACGGGGCGGCCACCTCCCTGCGCTGCAAAATACGCACTTAGGGTTTCCGAGAGGGTACCTCGACCCCCCTTGACCTCCACTCCCCACTTGCTCTCCAGTTGGTCCGATAAGTCATTCGCCCTCTTCCCCCAGCACATTTGAGGCCAAGTTCTAAAGTTCTGATTCCCCCGAAAGTGATCCTTGACTTTCCCAAACGATGTGCGTTCCTGCCACGCGCGTGTGACGCAGAAACTTTCCCGGGTCAGACTCTCCAAACGCACGGCGTTGTGCGCACTGCTCCGCGGTGATGCGTTTACTCTCCCCCTGAGGACCCACATTCCCCGTCACCTTTTCTGAGGGGGCGCATGGATTACTTACCGGGGCACTTGGCTGTCCCTGCCGAGCGCTGTCGTTGGTGGATCCTGCGTCCCCGGTTTGGATGTCGCATCCATCTCCACCGCTCTACGCTCTACACGGAAGGGTCGGGTGGGGAGCGAGGCAAGCCTGAAGAACTGGGACGATGAAGGTTTTAGCTGCTGGGAAATGAGCACAGGGATGAGCCCCTCCAGCCCCCAGCAAGGCTCCAGGAGCTGCGGCTCGTTGTTGAGATTGTTTGGGGTGGGCGGAGACGGCAGTTTGACGCGCGGGGGGGTAAAGGGGTGCTGCTGTGAGTCATCGCCGCCCCAAGACCTAGGGCCAAAGCGCAGTAATCCTTCCAGTCTTCCCAAGATTATGGTTGGGGTGGGCATAAGTCAGGTACTGGAACCCAGGTCATCAGAACGCCCCTAGATCCAAATGTAAACCCTAATTCCAGAACTAGACGGAGGGTGCTAAGTATGTACGTAAAGTTTGTAAACAACCTTTACTCCTCCTCCCTCCCCGCCTCCACACCCCGCTGAGTGGCCCCAGCAGTTGTACAAATACTTTCCTGCGCAGGACCTTGATTTCTGATGCGAATTTTAGGTGTTGCCCTGCACGTGGAACTGCAAGTCGTAACTCTCTTAGGGAACTGAGGGCCGGGACTTCAGAAATGATTGTGCAGACCGTTACAAACCCATTTATATTGCATTTAATTTGCAGTCTGCCTCTTTGGGACAGGAAAGGTCCAGAACACATCTTCAGGATAAATGCACTGGCTGTTTCTCTCTTCAGTGATTAACCTAGCTCCAAAACCCTCATCCCTCTGTCTCCCTTCTGGAATTTCTTTCCTCCCAGGACTTCCCATTACCATCTCTGCACCAGTAGAATTATGGCGTTCCTAGTGGCCCACCCGGGGAATATTTCACACTTTAGAGTGAACCATGCCAATCTGCCTCCCCCTCCCCCAACCCTGAACGCGCGCGCGCACACACACACACACACACACACACACACACACACCCTACAGTCCGTTATCAGTTTCCCTGAATTCCATCTCAGATGCGTCTCTCACTGGTCTGAACAAGCCCTACCCTAATTCTAGATCTCTTTCCTTCTCTGCCCCTCTCTCACTTAGCACTGTTGTCTAAGAAATATTTCCATCTGGCCTCTCCTGCTCCAGTCTTTCCTCTCTAATCCCTGCCACACACAGCTCACAGATTAAGGATGACTCGGTGTAAGATCACATTACTCCTCTGGTCACTCACTTTACATAGCTCCCCATTGCTTAGTGAACAACTACTAACTCCATAATCTGACACTTCAGACCATGTACGACATCCCTTCTCATGCCTTGCGCATCTGCAGGCCGGGCTCATCGCGCAGGCTTTCCTCCACAAATTCTGGGTATCAGGCTTTTGCAGATTTTCTCTGAGTTTCTCTCCCACCCCACTCCTACCTCATTGCCTTTGGGCCTGTGGGTTTACTTGGTCATGTACCCCAGCATCACATGCTCAAATCCTACCCTTCTTGTAAAGTAACTTCCATACTTCTTCCCCAGGAAAACTTGTCCTTCAGCCTGCTGTTCTCTCTCCCTGTTAAACGCACAAACACTTATCTGTTGCTCTTTTATGATGCTTAGTATCCTCTCTTGTATTATGGTTCTTGGTACACATGTTCTTTCCCTTTCTCCTTGGCATCGGGGACAACATCAGTGAATTTCTCTCCCATGTTGGAGCCTTGGTTACTGTAGGTAACTTAGTACCTATGTTTGAATAAATGGTCACTTTAATCAAGAAAGGATTACTCTTTGATCAAACAACTCTTCTGTGAACCAACAACAGAATTAATTGGGCCTCATACAGATGACATTTACTGGACTTTTATTAGGTGTCTTACACTGTCATAAGTACTTTTTTTAATGTTTATTTTTGAGAGAGAGACAGAGTGTGAGTGGGGAAGGAGCAGAGAAAGAGGGAGACACAGAACCCAAAGCAGCCTGACATGGGGCTCGAACTCACCAACTGTGAGATCATGACCTGAGCCGAAGTCAGACACTTAACCAACTGAGCCACCCAAGTGCCACTAATAAGTACTTTTTGTATGCATTCTCTCATCGCGTCCAGATCCTCACAGCAGCCCAGCTGTCAAAACAACCAATTTTACAGATAAAGAAGGACAGTAAGGCTTTGAGAGTTGGAGGCTTGCCCGAGGTCTCCTAGCTAGTAAGTGGCAGCATTGGGGTGCCCACCCTATCTTTCTGACCCATGTTCCTAACCATGGGCCAGAGACTGAATCTCTGTTTCTAGAAAGAGTTTCGAAGTTCTTTTTTTTTTTTTTTTTACTAAAGTTTATTTATTTTAAGAGAGACAAGGTGCAAGTGGGGCAGGAGCAGAGAGAGAGAGAGAGAGAGACTCCCAAACAGGCTCCATGCTGTCAGCCCAAAGCCCAAGGCAGGGCTTGATCTCATGAAATCATGTGAGATTGTGACCTGAGCCAAAATTAAGAGTCGGACACTTAACCAACTGAGCCACCCAGATGCCCCTCACAGTTCTTTTTAAAAAGGTACTCGACTATAATCCAGATTCCTGAGTTCGAGATTCAGCATTGAACACTGTTAAGATTCAACATGAAGCATGATTCACCTGCTTCTGTATCACTGAAGAAGGCCTTTGGACAAGTCTCTTCCTCCCTCTGGGCCTTAATATCCTCTTTTCTAATCGAAGGTGTCAGATCACCACCAGATGAACTTCCAAGTTCTCTCCCAGTCTTTATGACCTGTCTCTGGTAGGTTTCACATGTAAGCTTCCTGCTCTGTGCTCAGAGAACACAAGGGTTATATATATAAAATGTTTATTTTTGAGAGAGAGAGAGAGAAGGAGAGAGAGGGAGACACAGAATTTGAAGCAGGCTCTAGGTTAGGAGCTATTAGCACAGAGCCCGACATGGGGCTCAAACTCCCAAACTGAGAGATCATCATCTGAGCCCAAACCAAGAGTCAGACGCTCAACCAACTGAATCACCCAGGTGCCCGGCACAGATTCTATCCTGGTGGTTAGAGGCTGACACAGCAACACGAAAAGCCACTAAACTGTTATAATCCCTTACAAAGTGTCATTTTGCTAAGCACTTTCTGTGCATTATCCCATTTATTCTGCATAATAAGCCTTTACAGTATGTATTTTTATCACCGACTGACGAACAAGGAAGCTGAAACTCAAGAGTAGTTAAGGAACTTACCCAGGGTGGGGGGGTGAGTGGCAGCACTGGGAACCTATGGCATCCTGACCCCAGGCCTTGCACCATTTCACTCCCTGCTGCACAGGGAAGGGGTGCGGAGACATTTATGTGCCGGTGTCACAGGCGGCACCACACAGAGTGCCTGTGATCAGTATATGCTCTCTGAATTTGAATTAATGTCAAGGCCTCCACGGGTCAGCTTTTCCCTGTGGAGCTCACACTTGTCCCTAAATTTCCAGGCTTTCTTAACACAGAGAAATGCTCTCTTTCCTGTAAAAGTGAATATGATTAGAATTTGAGCACCAGGGAAGGATTTCTTAGAGAGAGATTTGGATAGCAGGTGCAACAGAGTCAAATCAAGAAGGTACGGACCTGGCAGAGTGAACATAAACTGCTTCTCCGAATGTGTCGGCAGCAAGTTCCATTTAAGCAGCCCTCGTGGGGAGGGGATTGGGTGAAACGGCACCGTGTCTCCTTGACAGTGTTCCGTCTTTGTTTTCCTCCTTGTGGCTGAGTTATAGTAAATCACCCTCTCCTCCCTCTTCCTTTGCAGCTGGGCACATTCCAGTCCCATGATGGGGATTATTTTATTGAACCACTGCTGTCCATCGATGAAGAAGAAGATGGAGAGGAACAAAACAAGCCCCACATTATCTACAGGCACAGCATCCCGCACAGAGAGCCCTCAGCAGGAAGGCAGGCGTGTGACACCTCAGGTATTTCCTTCTTGCTCTTTGACAGGCTGCAAAGTGCCACCATGTCCATTGTCTTGGACGCAGTCTTCAAGCGAGGTAGGTGTAGCCCATGGCACGGGCATGGAGGCCAAAAAGAAGTTTAGTGACTTGTCCAAGGTGGCACAGCTGGTAACTGACAAAGTTCAGGTTCAAACTCAACTAGCTCCAAGCTCTCCGTGGGCAAAGCTGCCTCTTGTTGAAGTTGCTGATTTTTAGGATTAAGCGTTAGTAATGTCTCCAGACCATTACAGCCATACCCTCAGTCAGCAATCGCTCATGTTCCCTGGGTGTCCTGGGGTTTTCTGTTCATTTGGGATTTTTTTTTAACCATGTAAGGTTATGAAAAGTGAAAAAGTTTCACAAACTGAACTCTGAAAAACGTCTGTGTGTTTATAAAGGAATTTTTCCTATCACCTTGAGTTTTCACTGTTGCTCTATGACTTCAGTAAATAAAGGGATGAAAGCATAGATGGCGCTGTCAGGTTTGCATCTAATGTGTGTGTGCCCACCCCTGATTCCTGTCCATGCTGGACAGGTTCCTGGAAGCTTTACGCTGACACGCCTGGCCATCGTCAGACACGTGTCATTCAGGGCACCTTGAAAAACTTATGCTTGTGAGTGTTGCTCAATTTCCAGCCGTAAGACAGCCCTTCACTCTCTGCGAAGCCTGGTTACTTTCTCAGCTTATCGCTAGAGGTTGTCCTTCAGTTTGATCTGTTTTAGGATGTTTGTGAAAATACTCATTTTGTTGTTGCTGTTCTTCAACTTTCTGTTTCTTATTTTTTTTTAATATTTATTTATTTTTGAGAGAGAGAGAGAAGCAGACTGTGAGCAGAGGAGGGGCAGAGACGGGTTCTGAAGCAGGCTCCAGGCTCTGAGCTGTCAGCACAGAGCCTGATGCAGGGCTCAAACTCATGAGCTGTGAGATCATGACCTGAGCCGAAAGTCAGACACTTAACTGAATGAGCCCCTAGGTGCGCCTCAACTTTCTGTTTCTAAAACTTTTTTTAAAGATTTTTAAATTTTTTAAATTTATTTCTGAGAGAGGGAGAGAGAGAGAGAGAGAGAGTGTGAGCAGGGGAGAGTCAGAGAGAGGGAAATACAGCGACGTGGGGCTCGAACCCACAAACCGTGAGATCATGACCTGAGCCAAAGTCGGACGCTTAACTGACTGAGCCACCCAGGCGCCCCTGTTCCTTAAACGTTATCCTATTTCTATTCTTTATTTCTAAAAAGTTGCTTCTCCAAATTATATAACTTCTCAGGATCTTTCTGGCATCTCCAAATAGAATTCAAAACCAGCAGAGGGGTTCCTAAAATGCTTCCCAAGTGATCCCTTATTTCATCCTATATCTGCATTAGGCTTTTCTGCTGTGACAGAGTGTGGTACCCTATTCCCTCCTGGAATTAGGATTTCTAAAGTAATCCTTCAGTGAAAGATAACGCTGGCTGCTAATCACGTGGAGTAGCCACGCCATAAGACATGTGGCATTGTAGCTCAGGTAGCACTGGGTTCCTCCTGCCAGGGCTAAATGGAATATAACTGAAATATTATGTCACTTAGACTCACTAAAGAGCCAAGGCATGGGAGAGATGGTTGAAGGAGCAATGCGCTCAGAAACAATAGCGCCAGCAGCTTGCGCAGTTCCCGGCTGCCCTTAAGTTTAGCGGCAAGACATTTGTCACATTTTTGGAACCATGCTCGTAAGAACAATGTCCTTTGCTTCTTGACTTTCCACGTCAGAATTGGCAAATATTCATTTTGTGTATGTGAATAAACCTATAGATCGCCTGTGATAGAGAGGAAAAGTGTGCTTCCTCCCCTTTTATCTTATTTATATTCAAAAAATTCTCAGCTGGTATGTTCATTGATCATTTTATTGAACAGAGGCACTTGGTGACATTCTTCTGTCCTAAAGTGGAAGCAAACCAGCATTAAAAAACAAAAACAAAAAACAAAAAAACCCTCCCAGCTATGAAAGTCCTATTCTGTACTGGCATTGTGCAAAGCCCTTTTCCTACATGACTTCCCTGAATCCTTACCACAACCCTGTGAGGTGGGTGCCATTCTTATCCCTATTGTACCTGGCAGAGGAGCAGAGATGAAGCCACTTGGGCCAAGTCTCACACCTACTTCATCATGACAGCCCATGTTTGTCTTATCCAAGGACCCATTTTGTGTGTGCACGTGTGATGTACGTATGTGCGTTGGCTGTGACAGAGAGAGAGAGAGAGAAGTCTTACTTGATGCTCTTATGCACAAAATCCTCAAAGTTCATTTTGTAAAAATTAATCACCTAAGTCAATGGACTTTGGATTTCCTGGGCTAGAGGACGAGTCATTGTCAAGTCCTGTTAAAAACAGAAAGAACTAGGGACTCTTAAAAGGTCACGATTGAGGACGAGAGGAGATGCCTTCGGTTTTCAGAGGAGTTATTTATGTTCTGGTCATTCTCGGTTTGGGGGCCTTTATGTGCCACCATCCAAATCGCCGGTGCCAGCTTTTCGTTTTCCTTCTGGTTTGTCCTAGCCAGTGGCCAATATGGCTGCCCGTCCTTCACCCCGTGTGATGAATCAGGAGCCCGGCCGTTCGATCAGCTCTTCCAAAGATTGCTGCTGGACTCTGCCACTCAGGTTTCTCTCCTCCAGCTGCTTCTGTGCCCCTTGTTTGAATACAGATGCAGGAGGCTCAGAACAGTTGGGGAGAACTTTGGAATATGGCAGAGTTCACCGGCAGGCATTAAAGGGACGGAGCGGCAGGTCTTGGAAACTTCCAAAGCCAGGTAGCCTGTGCACAGGGAGTGCAAGCAGGTGGGGGGTGTGGAAGAAATCCCTGTGGCCCGAGCAGCAAATATCCTCTACCAGCATCTGTCCATTCACCTTCAGGGGTTTGTCCCCGAGCAGTGGTTGGTAGCCAAGAGTAAACTTTAGAAGTATCCTGGGAACCTCAAACAAAATGCAGATTCTTAACAAAACAAAACAATACAAAAAACAACCCTCTCTCAGGCTGGTGAGAAGGAGCAAGAATCCTTGGGTTTACTGGATGCTCCACAGGACTCAGAAGTTAAGTTAAAGGTGAGAGTTCATGCTACCGAGGGGTTTGAGGCTATGTAAGGCCATCTAAGACCACTATCCACTGCTTACCACTTGCTTTTGGACTTTGGGTTCTCTTTGTTTGTTTGTTTTAATGGTGACCCACTTTGATATTTATTTTTGAGAGAGGGAGAGAGAGCACTCATGCCGGTGGGGGTGGGGAGTGGGGGGCGCATGCAAGCAGGAGAGGGGCAGAGAGAGAGACAGAGACAGAGGATCCGAAGCAGGCTCTGTGATCGTAGAGAGCCCGGTGTGGGGCTCCCCTCACAAACCCTGAGCTGAAGCCGGATGCTCAACCAACTGAGCAGCCCAGGTGCCCGTGGTGTCCTTCCTCACTGCTTTCTAGTTCTTTTCTTAGGATGACCAAAGACTTTCTGGAGGAAACTGTAGCAAGTGGCTCTAGGCCACCCAGCTACTTCTGTACACATGAGCAAGCTGTAGTCCTGGGATGTTAAGTTACTTATTTTCCAGGAGTGATACTCTCTATAGTCAACACCAACCCCTCAGAATTTAAGATCGCCCTAGCCTTGGAGCCTGGAAGTCCCCCGCTGAGCTGGGCATAACCCTTTAGGTGCTGGCGGAGGGGAGTCTGTCCAGGGCCGGGCACTGTGGCTGTCACACCAGTGCCTACATAGGGAAGATGAGTCCTGTTCGTTTCTGATCCTTGATGTACATCTGATTTCCCAAGAACAGCTTCTGAGATAAATTATATTAAAAAGACACGTGCAGAAGGGAGTCTTAGATAGTGAAAATGTCACGGGTTCAGACGGGAGTCAACAACTTAATTTATTCATTCGTGGGTGCATTCCACAATAACGTCGTTCCCAGCCCCTCTGCTGTGAGGATAAAACCAGGAGCCGTGTTTACGCCAGGACGCTGTGTGACCTCCAGCACTTTGCAAGCATAAAGGAAGAATAACACATGCCTTTCGAGGGTGTACTTAGGACTGGACGAGTATGAAATAGTGAAAGTTCCCAGGACAGTGTTTAGCAGATGGTAGGCAATCACTGAATGGTAGGCTAGAAAGAAGAATCATGAAAACAGAAATTGAAATAACACAGCAAGGGAAGGAAAACTCAGAATACCAAAATCCAAAGCTAATCGGGTTCCCGAGATTAAGCTTAGAGCTTCCTGGGAATCAGGTCATAAAGGGCTTATGGGACTTGCCCAAGGTCACCCTGCCTGCAAGTGGTGGGGCCGAGAGCCCTTTCTCTCTGCTTCTTTTTTCTGTACCTAATGCAGCATTGTACACATTCATCTCTCACATGTTTCTCTCTGCCCGGTGGCTGCCCTCCCGAGAATGTCTCTGTTTTGCCATCACTGGTTACGTCTGTGTGTATGCACTGGGGCCAGGTGAGTGTAGCTGCCTTTATTTGTGATTTTCATCCCGTTTGTAAGTTGCTCAGGCTTCAGAATGGCTTCTCCTTCCTGTGGCATGCCCTTGTTATTTCAGCGTCCCCTCTGCAGTGGGTCCCCAGTAGAGCTCATCGAGCTGACTGCCTGTGTGCCCCACACCCGGGGGACCAAGTGGCAAGCTCAAGGGGAGCCGTTCAGGAGAGTTTATTGCCTTTGTAAGCCACCTCCTGCTGATCCTTCGCATTGCTTTTTCAGATGAAACCCCAAGTTCTGTCTCACAGACACTCTGTGTTTGACCCTGAATTTTGCACAAAAGGATTTAGTTGTTCTTATCAGTGAGATAGACGTGCTTCCCCGGTAGGTGAGAGAGAGGCAGGCGGGGGAGAAGGCCAACAGAAGGCTGTTTTGTTTGCCTGGGCCCAAAGGACGGTGTTTTTCCATTATTTGAATGCCTCTCTCACCCTCCCATCTCAGCAAGGCCTGCTTTTGTTTTGTTTTATGTAAGGCATTTAAGAATTATATACTTGTTGACCTATCGACACCACTTCTAAGGAAATAATTGGCCAATTGTGTAAAGATGTTTGTGTGAGAATACTTAGATTGGTGTTGTTTATTATAGCAACAGGGTAGAAAAAACCTAAGTGCCCTTCAGGAGAAGGATAGATCAAATATTTATGAGGTATGCATTTGATGGTTTCCTATGCGGCCATCAGAAATAATCATACTGGTATATGTTAAACAAATACTTATTTGGTGAATAAGCAAGTGATAAGTTAGTAGTATGGTAGGATCTCATTTTCTTTAAATGGTAACTGTGTGCTGGTGCATGTGTGTATTGAGCAAAATATGAAGCAATATGCCCAGAAATATTTTTTTAATGTTTATTTATTTTTGAGAGAGAGAGAGAGAGACAGAGTATGAGTGCGGAAGGGGCAGAGAGAGAGAGGGAGACACAGAATGCAAAGCAGACTCCAGGCTCTGAGCTGTCAGCACAGAGCCCAACACGGGACTTGAACTCACAAGTTGTGAGATCATGGCCTGAGCCAAAGTGGGACACTTAACTGCTGAGCCCCCGAGGCGCCCCTGGTATGCACAGAAATATTAAAAAGGGATTGTGTTATGCTTGCCAGTAACAGAGGCAACATTTGTCTTTTTATTTTAAATTGTTATATTTCTGACATCATTCCTTAATAGTTTTGTAACCAGAAGGTACAATTGAAAGAGAAAGGAAGATACCAGCATGTAGTTATTTTGTAGCCTCATGGCATTTGTCACCAGATACCAACAGCCAAGCCATGATCCGTGCATTTTTTTTTTTTTTAATAAGACAGTCTTAGTAACCAGGTAAGAATCCTGCCTTGTATCTTCTTCCTTGGGACATTGGGACCGATCAGAGCTGACACACCCTCTCAACCCAGCTCACTTGCCTTGAGCCTGCCTGTTGGGAAGACCTAGGAATTACCATGGCTTAGTCTCCATTAGGCACTGGAGACTCTGTCCCTCAGGATGTCTGGTCACGTGTTGGCTGGACTCCCAAGGATGCAGTCAGAAAGGCTGGAAAATACAAGAAGATGATTCAAGACCTCCTTTGTTGGGGTCTTCCGTGTGCTACCCACGTTCCATACACGATCACTTGAAATCTGTTCATCAACCCTGTATATAGGGAAGGTATTATTATCCTTATTTGACATTTGAGAAAATGACAGCTCAGAGAGGCCCAGCCACTTGTGCAAAGTCACACAGCTAGTGGGAAGTGGGCTGACATTTGAACCCAGCTCTGATTCCAGTGTGCTGCACTGTGGGCCTACCCACTTTGAACATACAAGTCCTAGATGACACCAACAGTGGCTGACGTTTGTTGAGCACGTGCGGTGTGGCGGGCACTGTTGCAAGGGCTTTAAGTGGACTGTGCATTTCAATCCTCATCTCGACATCCGTGGTGCACTTGGCAGTGTGGAGACGCAGAGAAGTGCATCCAGTTGCCTTGCCCAGGGACACAGCCCCAAAACACACCCATTTCCACGCCCCTTTCATCCTGGTCTACCTAGAGGGTTTTTTTGTTTTGTCCTTTGTGGATTTGTTTGCCTTCAGATATGGATTACTTTTGCGGGCAGGATTTTTAACATGCCTGCGTACAATTTGATGTGCAGTTTGATAGGATTGGAGGCGGGCGCCTGAGTGCCTCAGTCCCGTTAAGCGTCCGACTTCGGCTCAGGTCATAATCTCGCGGTTCGTGGGTTCGAGTCCCGCATCGGGTTTTGTGCTGACAGCTAGCTCAGAGCCTGGAGCCTGCTTCAGATTCTGTGTCTCCCTCTCCCTCTGCCCCGTGTTCTGTCTCTTTCTATCTCAAAAATAAATAAACTATAAAAAAAATTGATAGGATTGGAGGAGGGCTGCTTGACACCTGGAATTCCCACCGAGACTCTGATGACTCGCCGAGGCCTTGGTCTACAGCACACCTCGGTTGGAGAGTATCCTTGTTACTCATTAACCTCTGGGATCCCATTAATAATTTAGCAGAGATTGGCTGATTAGATTAGCTGCCCTGAGAGTTGGGCCCAAATGGAGTGAGAGACAGAGCTAAGGGCAGACCTCCGAGGGGGGCTTTTGGTAAACAATTCTGGGACAGCTTGAGGGTTCCAGGCTGCGACAGAAGCGCTGGCTGACCTCGGGGTCCCCCCTGGCTCAAGCAGGTTACTGGTTGTTGGCTAATTAGTTACTTCTCTGAGAAGCCAGCCTACCTCCACCTTCCCACACACATGCTGTATCTTCACATCCCGTCTTTGAGCTGATCGGCCTGTGAATCTAAGAGTGGGCAACAGTCAGGGAGCCATGTGTGCTGGGCAGTGTGCTGGGCACACTGTGGGTTCATTCATTTCGTCCTGCGCCAGCTCCCTGCAATGAGGGCGTTCCAGTGATTCCCATAAGGAAAGGGAATAAGAAATAAGAGGACTGAACTGCCAGCGGTGAATGAACTTGCCCACACTGTTTAAGGGAAACAGCTAGTCCTCAAACGCAGGGCTGATTTGGATCTTTAAAGAAAGTTTCCACCATTTGGGATTTATTGTTTTGGCTTAATTTCCTGTCACTTACCCTTCTTTGTTCCTTGTCTGTCCCTATACCTTTTTTCTCTTTTTTATATTCTTTAATGACAGTCTCTAATACATAGCATAAGCAATGGCCTTTATCTTTGCAAATGACTAGAAAATTACTGTTTTAAATAACTGAATTCTTGAGCCTCCTTCCTCAGCTTTATCTTCTTTGTGGAGTTTATATAAACATATTGCTTTTTTAAAATATCAGTGTTAATAGTGCTATACAACAACAAAATGAAAGGATAATAGAAAAAGAAACTTTTAATACAGGCAGTGTTTTTTTCTTTCATTCGTTCAATTTTTCCATCATGTCTTTTTTTTGTAATTTTTTAATATTTATTTTTTTTTTTAGAGAGTAGGGGCAGAGACAGAGGGAGACACAGAATCTGAAGCAGGCTCCAGGCTCTGAGCTGTCAGCCGAGGGCGCAATGTGGGGCTTGAACCATTGAACCATGAGATCATGACCTGAGCTGAAATCAGATGCTGAAGTGACTGAGCCACCTAGGTGCTCCCCCCATCGTGTCTTTTTAAAAAAAGCACGTTTATTAAGAATCATATTTCAGCACATAAACAGGCGGAGGCAATTGTAAAATGAACCCCTCTGCACTTAATGATAACAAAGATTTTTCTATGTGCACTTTTTATTTTTTCTCATTGCTGGAGTATTTTAAAGTAAACCCAGGTACTGTGACATTTCCTGTCATGGACATCTCTGAAAAACGAGGCTACTTTCTTCCATAACTATAATGTAAATATACCATGCTGAGCAAAATCAGCAATAATCACCCCATCTGACCTAAACACTGCCTGTATTACAATGTTCCTAATTGTCCCTAAAATGCCTTCTTCAAGTCGGCTTGCGCAGATTGTGGTCTAAATGAGCTCCTCCGCACGTTGCATTTTGTTATTGTCTCTTCAGTAACTTTTCACTTTGTTGCCAGTATCGTCCTTATTAAATTATTGTGTTCCTCCCAGTTTCAGTTTGCTCCCCATGGTCTTTTTCCCCGCTTCCCATTCTTTTACTCACTGATTCATCTTTATCATCGTAAGGCTGGTCTGCATTTGCAGCCCCCTGAAAGAGCGGGTTAGCCTTAGAGCCAGAACAGGTAGCAAGAACAAAGCTACCAAGAATGAGCCACTTATCGGAACACTTTCATTGAACACAAAAGGCAGCGTGGTTAGACTGGGTCTTGCCCCTTTATCTGGAGTACCTTGATAACCCCCTTTCTTTTTTCTTTTTGTCTTAAACCTACCAATAGAAAGATCCTCGATTTACAGTATTTACTAAGACTCCCTTATCTGCCATTGAAGGATGGTACTCACCTGTGTTTTGAAGCCTGTGGGAGTCCGTTTGCAATTGGGAATTGTCATGTGGCAAGTGAGGTGTGGGTCTGAAATTAGGACCCCTTGATGTATGACCTGCTTTCCTGCCTCCTGTCTTAAGCACTTTCGGTAAGCTTCTGGATCCAGAGATAGCACGAGGGCTCCCTGCTTTACTTTGAGCCCCTAGTTGATCTCTGTGTTTTCTGTCATCGTTCCTGGCTGTTCCTATCGCTTTGCTTTAGAAACCCATTGTCCATCGAGGAAAAAAGGGTCCTGTGATATTTGCCAATGGGTTTGTCTTTCCGGTAAGCCCCTGAAACAAGTTTAGATGCATGCCCCCTTCTCAACAAGAGATGTAAGAACCTTCAGAAGGCTTTGGTCAGGGCCAGCGGGAAATTGGTCAGGCGGGAGGACTCAGGCTGGAAGTATATGCGGTTAATCGGGGAGTCCTCGGACTCCTCACCCGACCCGAATGGGCCATCTTTTTGAAGATGCTATAAAATCTCTTAGTTCTCCTCATATGGGGGAATAAACCCACTTGTTTAATGAAGGGCTATGTTATCACGCAATTGAGATTTAAGTGGTTTAACTCTGTGTCTGCCAGAGTTAGGCTCTGTATGATAATCAGCTCCTTACGAAATCATTATTGTAACCGTTTATGGGTACTCACAGTCTGCTTATGTCGAGGCCAGACTTCCGCACGGACGCTCTGTACAACTGAGAATCAATATATACGAAGCATTCCAAATATCACAA
The DNA here is from genome assembly GCF_008692635.1 of Crocuta crocuta. NCBI lineage: Eukaryota > Metazoa > Chordata > Mammalia > Carnivora > Hyaenidae > Crocuta > Crocuta crocuta. Next base: position 5,129,234 of record NW_027529442.1, on the reverse strand, counting down.
AAAGGAGTCCAAGGAAAGGCGAGGTAGGATGCTTTGCGTACATGTAGGTGGTGGACTTTGAGAAGGAGCAGAATCAAGCAAGGGGTAAATGTTGCTGAAACGCTTGCTGATTTCTTGCTCCTCAGCTCTCCTCACAGGATGTTAGAATCTGAGCAGGGCGTTGAAAATGGCAGGTGGCCCGTGGTGTGTGGAGTGAGAGACTCCTTTAGTTCCAAGTTGTTCTTCTGTCCTTTGGGGGCAATATAAGGCTTTTCCAAAGTTAACTGATGGCGTGCTAGGTTTTTTTTTCATCTTGTAAGCCAGTTTCCTGATTCTCACACTCGATGCCTTTCCACTGTAACAAGTTAGAGAGAATGGATATGGTTTTTAGCACCTGTTATCTGTTTTAGCAGGTCCCAAATAGAAAATGGGCAGTGACTAATAGACACACACACACACACACACACACACACACACACACACACACACTGTACCTCTCTTGAACACAAGCTGCCACCCACTTCTTTTTTTTGTGGGTGCCTCTCTGCTCTGGAGTACTCTGTCTCCTTCTACCCTTCCGCCCCGCCCCCTGATTGGCCATCTCCTTAATACCCTCTTTCAGAGTATCAGCTGACCAAGAGAGAACATTCTGGTAGGTCTGACCCATTTTGAATCCTAGGAGTTCAGTTTTCAGCATTATTCACTTTTACCTTATAAAAGATAAGAGCCCACAATTTTTTAATCCTGGAAGGAACTTTAGAGAGAACTTCCTTTCCAGTCCTTTTCCTGGATCAGAGAGGATCAAGGCTCAGAATTGCGAAGGGATTCATAATCTTGTAAGCAGGGCAAATGAAGAAGGGGCCCTGAACACAGGCCTCTTACTTCTCCAGCCTGTATACTTTCCAAGCTGCAGATCAAGGAGAAGCCATCCGTGGAAGCAGAGTCTGGAAAAACGATGCTCCAAATTTGGTGCAACTGGAATGAGATTTGGGAATCTCACTGGATTTATTTGATGTGTAAGGACAATGAAGAATAAACTACCGAGATCCTTTAAGAAGCTATCGCAAGGCTAGAGAGGGAGATACCAGGCTCTTAATTCATTTAGGGGATTAAAGTTGTCACGGCAACAGCTGAATTTAAAGCAACAGAACCTCTGAGCTGGGCCAGGGTGCCGTGGGAGGCTGGCCCGGGGCTGGGGAGGGTTCCCAGTGGGTTCCACTTGTAATCAGATATGTCGCGGTGACCACTCGTTTCTGTGGTGGCTGAGAAGTGGATACAAGGACGGCCGACGATGTGTAGGTGAGGATGTGTAGTGCAGGCCGTGGTGTGGAAACTGGTCCTCAGTCCTGTGTAAACCGGGAGATGTATATCAAAGGAATGTGGGAGATATTCTCTAGGAGTTGCCTAGAAGCCTTTTGAGAGAGTTCCCGGGCCTGCTGCCCTTAAGCTCTGATAGCAGAGTGATACCTCGACCCCCCCACAGGCACCACATTCAGCTGGGGCCACCTTCAGCAGCAATGAAAGGTCACATAGCAGAGAGCTCTGGAACCACTTTATTTCGGGAGCCTTCAGGACTGCTCCTCCTTAGGTACCACAGAGCCACCGCCCTCAGGGCCTTCACATAACCTGGCCCTGTTTCATTACTCTGTGCGTATGAAGTCATCGAATCCCCCACCCCTGCCCGCCCTATTAGGGAGGAACTCTTCTTTTCCCCATTTCACAGATGAGGAAACTGAGGCACAAAGACCTTATGTGACTTGCCTAAAGTTACACAGATTGAAGGTGGAGAAACTGGGATTTAAAGGCTGGGCCCTCTGAGTCCCAAGCCCAAACTCACCCAGCACTGCATGCTGGATCCGGTATTCACTCTGCAAGCACCTAGAAAGAACCGTCCTATGTGGTATCGAGCAGCCCCATGTGGCTCCGGAGCCTTTGAAATGTGGCCTCACGCCACGTGCTGAAATGATAATATTCTAGATGTATTGGGTTAAATAGAAAATATCGTTAAAATTAAGTTCATCTGTTCCTTTTGGTGTTTTTAAAGTGCGCTGCTAGAAAATTTAAACTTCTGCATTTGGCTCACATTTCATTTCTTCTGGAAAGTGCTGGCCTAGAAGATCCCAGGCTATGTCACAAAGGGGGCTGGGAGGCGGCCATCAAAAGCAGGCTGCAGATAGGGGAGGGTGGCTGTGGGCAGCTGGCGTCCCATAGCCAGGAAGACCAGGCTCCCCTTTCTGTGGGGAGATGGAATAGGTCAAAACCAACATTTCCAGAAGAGTATTTTGCAGGATATTAATAGCAAAACCAAACAGTCTCTTAGTGAAATGCAGGCCAGGGTATGTTCAGCATGACATACTACCTCAAATAGATATTCTTTAAATATTTTCTCAAGTTATTTCAAGCGTGCCTCAGTTTCCACATTTTGAAATGGACAGAATCGTCCCTACCATACCTGGTTGCTTGGAGGAATCATCTGGTTAGTTCAGAGAAAGTGCTTAGAAGAGCACCTGACCCAGAGGACCCCCCTCAACAAACGTCAGCCTGTATTACCCTGACAGGAGCCCCTTGTTCCTGGTTTAGTTGAGTGAGATGCAGGTTATTGAATGAGGAAGGCGCAACAGGGCCTTTGGGTGAGGTGCCCCGAGTCTCCGCATTTGGTTGGAGGCACCCACCCTCTGGAAGATCCCTCAGACATGCCTCCCACCACCCACAGCCCACAACCCACCCAGCCCCTTGAACTCTACAAGAAAGTATTTTCTTCCAATGGCATCCCCTTCTCCCTCCCCCGCCCCCCCCCCAGGAAATTTCCCCNCCCAGGAAAATTCCAAAATACACTTCTTTCCATTATCTTTCCAGGAGTGGGTCGTTCCCCCTCATCTGCCCTGTAATCCAGCCGAGAGCCCGTAAGTTTTCCCCTTACATGGTTCCACAGATGTAAACTGGGTTCTTCCCTGCAAGACTTGGTGTTCTTAAAATGCTGATGAGCATGAAGAAAGTCCCAGATGTAAGTGCTGCATGTAATGTTTTGCAAACCTACATTATTTGGTTTTGGAAATATGTTCTGGGACCAACGTTCCCTGACCCAGTCTCAGGGAAGCATCATTCATAAGGGCTCTGGCCAGCCAAAGGGAGTCGTAGCAAAATGTCTTCCAGCACTACCTCTGCCCATCTTTCCCTGCCGGTCCTGAGCACGGAGCACCACAAGACCCTGGGCCTGCCATTCATTCTTCCCCCAAGCTCACCGTTCGCACAGAGAAATGGGTTTGGGGCCATATCCTAGTGAGTATCGAGAGAGTCACTGTTGCTTCTGAAGCTAGCAAGCTGAGGACCTTTAAAAAAATTAAACATTGGTAAGTTTTCATTCATCCAGGACCATCTTCCCCGCCCCCCACAAGCTCCTTCCACACCCAGTTGCTAGAAACTCTTTTCTTATTAGAACATTCATTGGTTTGATGGCCATTTTTGTTTTTGTGTTTTACATTTTTCCCCTCCACATGGGGCTTGTTTATCCATTTTCCTCTGGTCCCAGTAGACTGTTTTTTTCTCTCCTACTGAATCTCTGTCTGAAGGCTTCTTCATGAACTCTTTGAACATATCGGAGAAAATGCAGATCTTAGATCTGACTAGAACAAAGGCAGCCCGGGCAACTGCCATCGGCTTCNTTTTTTTTTTTACTATGAGGTTTTAAATAATGAAAACATCTTAAATTTTAAAAAAATTATCGTTTATTTATTTNTCCCAGTAGACTGTTTTTTTCTCTCCTACTGAATCTCTGTCTGAAGGCTTCTTCATGAACTCTTTGAACATATCGGAGAAAATGCAGATCTTAGATCTGACTAGAACAAAGGCAGCCCGGGCAACTGCCATCGGCTTCTCCTCTTTGTTCCCGGAACGTTATCGGCTCTTGGAGTCAGTGGCGAGGTGGAAGGGTTTGTGGCATTTGTTTACATCCCGTTACATCTCTGACTGCCTTCTCCCTATCAGTGCGCATGTGCTTGTCACTGGACTGGATGTCCCACGGGAGCCGGGACTGGCCCTTCGCCCTTTGTCCCCTCCCCCACCCTCCTTTCCTGTAGCAGATTCTTTCTGAAATAGAATTGTTTTCCCGGGAAACCTTAATATCGGCATACGAATTCCTAAAGAAGAGATCTATTGCAAATGACCAGTAAAGAAATAACAGCTCATCATTACTATCACCTTAAATTCTTTTTTNCTGCACCAGTTTGCATTCCCACCAACAGTGTAGGAGGGTATCACCTTAAATTCTTAATGGATCTTTCCATTAAGTGGGTGCCGTGCTTTGCCCTGAGGACGTTTCGTGTACCGTCTCTTTTTATCCCCACAGTTACCCTTCAATGTGCTATTTTTTCAGATGAGGAAACTGAGGCTTTGAGACAGAAAGGGCAGCAACAGGAGTGCCAGAGCAGGGCCACAAGCCAGGGCTGGTCTGCATCCAGAAGCCAAGGGCAGAACCACTGACTGCTGTCCAGCTTCCTTCTGGCTTTCAGGCCAGGGCGGAGCAGAAGGGAGGCTGAGTCTTCTCTTTGGTTTTGTGCTGTGATTTCTCTGCCCACTTAGACCATGAGGTCACAAGGTGGCTCAGTGCCTTAAGGAAGTTCAGTTAAATTTTGATAAACGTTCTGAAAATAGAGAGCAATAATTAACTTCCCAACTGTTAAAAGTTCACATTTGAATCTCCTTAGCCCAACCCCGGTGGACATGAAACTCTCATTGAGTAAGGGCTGAATAACAAGGCCTGAATGTTATTTTCTAAAATGATTCCAGTTAGTCAGTAATGCAATAGGCATTGTATTGTATGGCGATGTGACAGGAAGCTCATTTAAAATATTTCTTTACCAAAAATAGCCGAATGTTACAGGTTTTTTTTTTTTACTATGAGGTTTTAAATAATGAAAACATCTTAAATTTTAAAAAAATTATCGTTTATTTATTTTGAGAGAGAGAGAGAGCGAGCACAAGCAGGGGAGGGGCAGAGAGAAGGAGAGAGACCGAATCCCAGAAGGCCCCACGCTGTCCGCCAGGAGCCCGATGCGAGGCTCAAACCCATGAGCCATGACATCATGACCTGAGCCGAAACCAAGAGTCAGATGCTTAACTGACTGAGCCACCCAGGTGGCCACCATCTTAAATTTTTATAATATTTTCTTTTTAAGGATTGGTCCCAAGTTTTATTTTTGTTTTGTTGTTGCTATTGTTTATTTCAACTTACCTAGCTCACTACCTTCACAAAACAGGTGTACAAGAAGTAATTTTTTAAAATTCCATTAATAATATATAAGGAGTGTTCTATATACTTTGTTAGTTAATTCTCAAGATCACCTCAGCAGAAAAGCATGCATTTACATGCCCATTTAAAAGGTCAGGAAACTGAGGTCAAGAGAAGTGACTTAGGAAAGATCATTTAAAGGTACAAATAGCTTATATCTTCGGAATTAGCACTGTACCCCAGAAAATTGTTTTCTCATAGTCACTCTCCCTTAAATGGTTCCTTTTAGGGGCACCTGGGTGGCTCAGTTGGCTAAGTGGCCAACTTCACCCCAGGTCATGATCTCATCGTTCGCGGGTTCGAGCCCCGCGTCGGGCTCTGTGCTGACAGCTCAGAGCCTGGAGCCTGCTTCAGATTCTGTGTCCCCCTCTCTCTCTGACCCTCCCCCGCTCAGACTCTGTGTCTCTCTCTCAAAAATAAATAAACATTAAACAATTTTTAAAAAAGGTTCCTTTTAGTTCTAACTTTATGACTTGTAAAAAAAAAAATAAGAGAAAATAACACTACTTATTGGTTGCTTCCTATGTGCAAACTTTATAGACATGACCTCCCGTTGTTCCTCAGAACAAGTTTATCAAGTGGGTACTGAGCTTTATAAGTAAGAGAATGGAAAGTGAACAGGTGGGGGGAACGGGGGGGATCGATTATTTGCCCAAGATCAAATAGGGCTTGAAGGGTGCTCCCTTCAGAGCATGAGCTCTTGAAACACTGGGCTGGTATAAGCCTCACTGGTTTCCCTTAGTAGAATCAGCAAAGGCCAAAACAGTCAGAAAAGCCAGTATCAAGTCATCTTCTTATTACAAAATGTTACAACTTGAGTGCTTATGATGTAGCCTTAGGAACACACCACTCCCCTTCCGGCTGTGTAACAGTGCCTAATTTGTTTACATGTGCACACAAGGGTGCAGACTGCCAAATATTGCACTTTTCTCTGAATGCAAATGCGTATTTCATTATCCTTTTTTGTGGGTTTTTTGGTATTAAGTCTATTTTATAGAGCAATTTTAGGTTCATAGCAAAATGAGAGAAAGGTACAGAAATTTCACATATATCCCCTTCCCTCGTGCATGTATAACCACCCTGCCCCATATTATCAACATCTCTCACCAGAGGGTACATTTGTTACAGGTGATGAATTTACATTGACATATCATAACGATTATATCCTAATCATGTAAGGTCCATATTTATATCATGATATCTTCATTTGTGTTTTATACTCTATATATTTGGACAAACGCATACAGTGACATGTATCCATCATTATGATTCCATACACAGTATTTTCACTGTGCTAAATCTTCTGTGCTTTGCCTAGATGTGACATCTCTTCATGTCCCAGCCTCTGGCAACCACTGATATTCTACTTTCAACACAGTTTTCCTTTTCCAGAATATCACATAGTTGGAATCTTCACAGTGTATAACCTTTTTAGATTGGCTGCTTTCACTTAGCAGTGTGCATTCAAGGTTCCTTCATGTCTGTACATGGCTTCCTCACTCATTTCTTCTTAGCACTGAATACTGTTCCATTGTCTGGTTGTGTCACAGTTTACTTATCCATTCAGCGACTGAAGGACATCTCAGTTGCTTTCAAGTTTTAGCAAGTATGCATAGTAGCCGTAGACATCCATGTGTAGGTTTTCTTTGAACATCTCCTCTGGGTAAATACCAAGGAGCATGATCACTAGATAATGTGGTATGTATGGTTTTGTAAGAAACTGACAAACTGTCTTCCAAAGAGGCTGTGCCATTCTGCATTCCCACCATCAATGAATGAGAGTTCCTGTTGTTCAGTATCCTTGCCAGCATTTGATGTCAGTGCTCCAGATTTTAGCCATTGTAAATGACGTGTGGCGATATCTTAATGGTGTTTTAATTTGCATTTCCTTGATAACGTATGATGTCAAGCATAGTTTCATGTGCTTATTTGACAGCTATCTATCTTCTTTTGTTCAACATGCTATTTTAAGATTTGAAGTAGGACAGTTCGCTCCTAAGTTATTTAGTTAAGTAAACATGATTAGCTTTTGAGGAATCCTCGAAGGAGAACAATCTTGAAAAAATGATTTCCTATTTTTGAGTGTCATCTTTGAACTTTAAGAAGAGGCAAGGAAATGGTGCAGCCACTTTGGAAGACAATCTGGCAGTGGCAAACACAACATTCTCCTTCTAGGTACATACCTAAGAGAAATGTAAACATGGGTCACACAAAAACTTGTACATGAATGTTCATAGCAGTAGTACACAATTGCGTTGTTAGACCCAAATGCCACCAATTAAAGAACGAATAAATGAAATGCAAAAGAAGCCAGTCATAAAAGGCCACCTCGGATATGACTCCATTTGTTATGAAATGCCAAAATGGGCAAATCCATAGAGACATAGGTTAGTGATTTCCAGGGCCTGGAGGGAGAAGGGAAATGACGAGTGCCCACTAATGGGTACAGAATTTCTTTATGGGGCAATGAAAAGGTTCTAAAATCAGATAATGGTGATGGTTGTACAACTTTATGAATATGCTAAAAAAAAAACCCACTGAATTATACCCTTTGAAAGAGTGGATTTTATGGGATATAAATTATATCTCAATAAAAAGTACTAACACATGTAAAGCTTCTTGTGGGGGAGGACGTCACGGGGAGGGGGGGATAGGAAGAGCAAAAATAAGCATTTTCTACTGTGCGTTCCACCAGCGTGAAATTTCACTATGGAGCCCATTCTGATAAAACTAGTAGCAAATTAACATTGCAAATTTGAAACACTAGCCTCAATTCTATGATGCTACCGGTCATTAAAGAGAAATGTGGCCGATTCTTAACACTGTATGTCCCTTGGCGGAAATTCTTCCCTGTTATTACAAGTTCTATTCAGAGGCAAGAGAGTTGAGTAGGTATGCAGGTTATAATTTCTATATTTTCAGTTCTCAGTAAAAAAAAAAAAAAGGTCCATACATTTCAGTCATTATGAATATTTGAATTTTTAAAGCTCATACTATTTTTAATGTTAAATTAAAAATGCCTGTTAAAATGGATGGCGTGGTTGGAATTAGTTGAGCTAATTAGGTCATCAAATAGGATTCTAACTCATTAGGGTAAAAGAGCAGATGGGTCAAAGACTGAGGAGTATTATCTATTAGACGATGTTGTTTTTGAAGTTGAAGAAGTCATTTTATCTCTGCCTTTTTCATGCCACAAAAAGTATACCGAATTTTTTCTTCGATCCACAGATTACTTGCGAATGAAGTCTTCCAGGAATATTAGAATTTACACGTGTTGTTCTCTGTTATACATTGTAGTCTTTTTGTGATTAAATGCCTGATTTCTTCAGCTTTATTATTTAAATAAGTGTACTTTGTTTCCAGTTAGTGCCTCCACCTAAATTCCTCCTCAGATTTTCCATGTGCAAGCCCCCTGATGTTTCTGTGAGACTATATTTTCCTACTCAGTGGTCAAAAAGAGTGAATTCTTTAGAGCATTTCCTGAGTGTTTTTCTCACTACAGATATATTTTTCTCTAACTAAACCTGATAAATCAAAATATTTAACGAAGATCTGAGGTAAATATTACTTATTTTTCACAAACTGACATATTTTCTTTTTGAAACAGCCTTATTGAGATCTAATTCACATACCATACTATTCATCCATGTAAAGTATACAGTTTAACAGCTTTTGGCGTGTTCACAGGTACGTGCGACCATCATCACAGTCACTTTTAGAACATCTTTATCACTTGAAAAAGAAACAGTGTCCCCTTTGGCTCTCAACCCCTCACACCCTGTCCCGCCTCCAGTAACCAATCTACTTCCTGTCTCTTTTGCTTTGCCTGTGGTGGACATTTCATGTGACTAGAATCGTATACCAACTGGCTTCTTTCACATTACTTTATTGATACAATGAAGCTTGGCGGAGTGTTTTATAATTTTAAAAAGGGCCAATTCACAATGAAGACTTAGCCATAATGAATATAGATGCCCTTTGTAACAAAGCACCAAAATACATGAAGCCAAAACTGACAGAAATAAAGGGAGAAATTGATAATTCACCAGAAACTGTTGAAATTTCAGTTACCCCATATTCCATAATGGTGAGGCCAGGGAAGCAGAAGATTAACAGGAAATAGAAAACTTGAACAACACCATGCACCAACTACACACAGCAGATACGTATACAATACTTTACCCAGCAACAGCAGAACACAAATTCTTCTCACGTGCACATGGAACGTTCTCTAGAATAGATCATATGCAACATTTTTTAAAGGATAGACATAATACATAGTACTTTCTCTGACTACAACAGAGTGAAAGTAGAAATCCAAACCATTTGAAAAATGGGAAACTCAAAGATATGTGGAGAGTAAACAACACACGCTGTCAATAGGTCAAAAGGGAGGTTGGAAAGTACTTGGAGGTGAATGAGAATGAAAATAGAACATGACAGAATGCATGGGATACATATAAAGCAGTGCCAGAGGGAACTTTAGAGCTACCAATGGCTCTATCAAGAAAGAATATCTCAGATCAATCATTGTACTTTCTCCCTTAAGACACTGGAAAAGGAAGAGAACACAAAACCACTGCATGTAGAAAGAATAGTAAAGATTAGAGTACAAATTCATGAAGTAGTAGAAAAACAAGAGAGACTCTAAAAGCTTTGAAACTTTACTGATTATAGTAATTGTCTTAAGCCTTTACAAGAAGACCTTAAACAGAATTATTTGTTTTTCATAAACTGAATGACATAGTTTCTTTTTTTTTTTAATGTTTTTATTTATTTCTAGGAGAGAGAGAGAGACAGTGTGAGCAGAGGAGGGTCAGAGAGAGAGGGAGTCACAGACTGAAACAGGCTCCTCCAGGCTCTGAGCTGGCTGTCAGCACAGAGCCCGACGCGGGGCTCGAACCCACGAACCGCAAGATCATGACCTAAGCGAAAGTCGGATGCTTAACCGACTAAGCCACCCAGGCGCTCCATGACATAGTTTCTTAATATTAAGAAGCATTCCAGTTTCATCATGGCCTCCCTACACCCATTGTAAAAAGCTAGCCTGTGTGAAAATATCCAGGTGCTCTCTTTTTTTCAGTTGAGATTCAACCAAACCATGAGCCCAGTTCAATCCCCAGATCTTGAGAAATCTTCCCCTAATAGAGCGGTTTTCAAGGCAGTGATCAAAGGCACGTCTGATGCCTTGTTCCGCCACCTCCTGCTGTATGACATTGGACAAGTTGCTCAAACTCTTTGAGACTTCTTTTCTTCATGTGTAAAGGCGAGGGTAATTTTCGCATTCTAAGAGAAATTGTGAGGTAACATACACAGAAGATCCTGGTTCAATGCCTAGCCGATAGTAGGTGGTTGATTACTATACATTCTATAGTCATTTGATGACTTAAAAATGGACAGCCTCATGACCCATACAGCATAGGTATAACATATATGAATGTACTTGAGAGAGACTTGAAGAAAAGCATGTCATATTGAATTGTACTATGTACTAGACTTTGGGCCAGTTATCTGATCTATGGCTGAATCACATATAACTTGTTGAACAGTATGAACTAATTACACTATGTTGACCACTGCTTAAACACACATCTTGGACAAAATACACATCTTGGCCTCCATCGATTGTTTTAGCAATGGTTTTCATGGTCCAATATGTGAACCCTTCAAATATGAAACCACTTAGAGTTTAACCTTTGTTACTGGTATAATAAATTCTAATCCTCATGTCTGAGGCAAGCATACTTGTCCACGGTACAATTCTTTTGCCTGTTTCAGACTACAAGATGGTGGCATTAAAACTTTAAAGCACATTTATGAGATGATAGGCCAACATAACTGATTACATTCTGTTTTTACTCAAAGCCTTTTGGGGCAGGCACTTTATTGCTTATTCTGTTTATTGTGTGGTTGATGACTTTAACAGCAAATTATTTTCACCAGCAATACAAGCTGCAAGCTATGTTCCAGACTAGTGCTTCTCAAAACATGGATATGAATGTGAATCACCTGGAGATCTTGTTAAAATGGAGATTCTGATGTATCAGGTGTAGAGTGGGGCCAGTGTCTACGTTTCTCACAAGTATGCAGGGGCTGCCGGTTCCTCTGGTCCATGGACCACACTCTGAGCAGCAAGGCTGTGCAGAACTGACAAGATGCCTAGGCAATGAGTAGACCTATTCTGGTATTACCCCTCATGGCCCCAGCGGCCTGTTCATACTCTCGGAGTTTAATCGACTTCCTTAACTGAGCCCTGAAAGAAATTAATTAAAAATTCAGAGGTGATGGGGGTGCCTGGATGGCTCAGTCAGTTGAGTGTCCAACTTTGGCTTAGGTCATGATCTCACAGCTCATGGGTTCAAGCCCCGCGTCGGGCTCTGTGCTGACAGCTAGCTCAGAGCCTGGAGCCTGTTCTGGATTCTGTGTCTCCCTCTCTCTCTGACCCTCCCCCGCTCACGCTGTGTCTATCTCTCTCTCTCAAAAAAATAAAATAAAACATTTTAAAAATTCAGAGGCGATGAATAGCAGTAATTCTATTCTTATATTTCATGTATTACAATGATTTAATACAGTCATAGAAAAATACCTTGTTGTGCATTTTCTAGAGTTCCTTTGTATTGTCTGTTAGCCTGGCCACCTCGCAGGCCTCTTTATACTGTAGCTCATTGAATATCAAAAGTGGTGTATATGAGAGAGCTCCATTTCCATTCTCTAAAGCTCAGTACCTGTGTTGGCCCTTCCTATGTCTGTGGCAAAGAACAATGAATGGAAACCACTTAAATCCCAGCGAGACTTTTGTTATTAAATAAAAAGAGTCATAGGCAATTGTTTCCCTTAAACTCATGCCTGATTTTCTAATACCGTAAGTGAGCATTTATGGAAGCTTCCAGGAAGCTAATTTCAGGTCCTTAGTCATTGAGCTGAGAGCGCAGATTGAGTCTCTCTTGTGGAGTCCACAGTGTGTAGAACTTGATTTTGTATGTAATTCGACGACAGAAGCATCATTTTAAGATGTGGCGAATGAAATTCTTAATATGAAATAGATGTGGTTCAAAACGTAATGCGTGCCATCTGATTTGTTACAGAACGCAAAAATAGTCACAGCGGAGACAAGAGGAAAATGAGAACAGGAAAATGGGGAGGAAAGCGTAGCCTGGCGGACGATGTGGCGGTATTAAAAAGCAGCTTAGCAACAAAGGCGTTTTCTGCCTCTGGCAACAAGACGGACAGCTCAGGGGAAAAGAGGAACCACAGACGAACAAAACGTTTTTTATCCTACCCACGGTTTGTAGAAGTGATGGTGGTGGCAGACTACAAAATGGTTTTATACCACGGAGCAAACCTTCAACACTATATTTTAACTTTAATGTCAATTGTAAGTACATTCAAAAGAAGGTGATTTATGAGGTCCTTAAATGTGCCATTGGGAAATGGGTTTCCACCCAGTGCTTTGGAAGATCATTCTCAGGGCTGGCATTTCAACAATTCAGGCAAGTGACTCAAGAGAACGTGAGATTATGTATTGGTGGCCTTTTTACAAGAACAATAATGGTTACAGTGCTGAAAGTTTATTCTGTTAGACAGTGTGCTTCCTCGTTGAAAGGCATCACTGCTAATCTTCCTGGCAGTGCTGCTAAGTAGGCTTATCACCTTCCATTTTATAGATAAACTGAGCCTCAGTGGAGTTAGGTCACTTGCCCACAGTCCTGTAAAGCTAGTAAGTGGCTTAGAGACTGTATGTGACCTATAGATTGTCCACGTCCCAAACCCAGTGTTCTTTGTGTGACATAGAAATTTGCACAGCAGGTTCCGGTCTCCAGTATGACTTTTGAATGCTCATTGCGAATCACAATCACCTTGGAACTTTTTGACCCGCAGCCCTTTGCCTCTGACTCCTTCCCCAAGATTCTGATGAAGTAGCACTGCGATGAGGCTCACAGATCTCTCCTCTATATTTTCCTAGTCTTGTTTTGAATCAAAAAATCGATAGGTTTGCATTATTTTAAAAAATCAAACAGAACCAAAGTCTCTTAATGAAAAGTAAGTGTCCTTCCCTATCCTGACTCCTTTCCAGAGGCAACAACTATTAAAAGGTGGTTTTTTTTTTTTTTTTGCATATGTTTCTAACCAGGACTGCCCAATAGAAATATAATGCAAGCCACATATGTAATTTTAAATTTTCTAGCCGCTCTGTGAGAAAATCAAACAAGTAAAATTAGTTTTAATAATGTATTTTCTTTTCTATCAAAATATTACCATTTAAGAAATTGCTGAGATATTTGACTTTTTTTCATACTAAGTCTTCAAAATTCAGAACGTGTTTTACACTCAACAGCACATATCATCTTAATTTCTTTTTATGTTTATTTGTTTTGAGAGAGTGTGTGCATGTGCCTGCAAGCAGGGGAGGGGCAGAGAGCGAGGGAGAGAGAATCCCAAGCAGGCTCAGCACTGTCAGCACAGAGCCTGATGCAGGGCTAGAACTCATTAGCCATGAGATCGTGACCAGAGCTGAGATCAAGAGTCGAACGCTTAACCGACTGAGCCACTCAGATGTCCCACGTGTCAGTTTAGACCAGCCACGTTTCTAGTATTTAATGACCACATGTAGCAAGTGGCTACCATATTGGGCAACACAACTCTACGTATTTTTAAAATAAGTATATATGTATATACAACTTGTCTTCAAACCAAAATGGAACATTAACATACACTGTTTTACATATTGTTCTTTTCTTTTAAAAACACTGGAAATTGTTCTATAGCAGCCCATGTAATCTACCCTCATTCATTTTAAGACTCAACATAGCTTTTCTTCCAATAGATTGACCCTAATTTCTATAAACAAGAATGTACTGTTAATAAATTCCTCAGAAGAGTACCAAAAGCAGCCATGTTTGGGAACTATGCTTTCGGATTTCTTCCTCGCTCTCCTTGGCCTATGCTTCTCTCTCTTTCCCCTCACTGCTTTGAATGACCCCTTTGTGCTCTCCACCACACACCTCAACCTGCCTCTTCTGCACTCTCTCCTCTCCCCCCTTCCCCATACTCAGTCCCGTGTGTCCAACCCTCTCCTGTCTGGGAGGAAGGAAAGGAGAACGTAATCACACTTCACACAGAGTCAAGTCCATTTCCAACCTATACATTTAGACCTTTCAGAAGAATTTCAATGATGAGCCTGGACTTTGGGTCAAATTCATCCTGGCTCTGCTACTCACCACTATCTAGTCTTGGAAAAATTACTTAATTTCTCCGATCCTTAGTTTCCTTACTTGCTGCACAGAAATTATAACACCCAGCTAAGAGTTTTGCTGTGGGGACTAAATGCAAATGGCTGTGCAGTTTTCTACAATGATCTAGTACACAACAGGCATTCGATGAATGTTAGCTCTCATAATTAATGATAATACTGGGGACAAAAAAAAGGTTACCAGGTGTGAGGAACATAAATGGGAGGTAAACTTGAAGAATGGCAATAGTAGTAAGCATGTGGTCACTGTGAGATTCCATAATTGGGCAATCTGGGGCTTCAACTGGGACGAAAGAGTGATCGAAAATTAATATCCAGTGCTTTGGCCCAGAGAACCGTTAAGTCCCGTGGCAATGCAGTTTCCAAGGAAAACACTTTGAAACTCAGACTTGTAATGGTTCATGATTTTCTGAAACTGCCATCTATGGACTTTCCAAAGGAGAGTTTTGATAAATGTTTGTTGAATGAATGCAAATTCAGAGCTACAAAATGCATATGCTACGTGAAAATGTGGCAAGAGGTGGAGCCCAGCGTAAGAAGTGTATTGCTTATTGCTTACACAGAGTTCACAATTAACCTTGAAAAATTTATCTCGGTTGCAGGTAGCCTCTATCTATAAAGACCCAAGTATTGGAAATTTAATTAATATTGTTATTGTGAACTTAGTTGTGATTCATAATGAACAGGTAATAAAGTTTTTTTTCTTCTTTCTTGTATATGTATCCGAAATGGCATATCTAACTGGTGTGGGCACCGTGGGCCAATCATAATTCTCTTCTGCATTTAGGAAGGACCTTCCATATCTTTTAACGCCCAGACAACATTAAGAAATTTTTGCCAGTGGCAGCACTCCAACTATCCAGGTGGAATTCAGCATGATACCGCTGTTCTGGTAACGAGGTATATGGATTATTTTAATGTTTATTTATTTTTGAGAGAGAGAGTGTGTGTGTGTAAAAGAGGGAGGAGGGGCCGAGAGAGAGGGAGACACAGAATCTGAAGCAGGCTCCAGGCTCCTCACTGTCAGCACAGAGCCCGACACGGGCCTCGAACTCACGAACTGCGAGATCATGACCTGAGCCGAAGTCGGACGCCCAACCGACTGAGCCAGCCAGGTGCCCCCGTATGTGGATTTCTTATTCCTCCAGTCTCCCAGTTTCCAGTCATATCGATGGGGTGAGGTCAGATATTCTTGGTCGCCAGCCCCTGGTACAAGGGTTCTCAACCTCAGCCATCTTGTGGGGGCCGCCCTCTGGACTGCAGGATGCCTAGCACATCTTTGGTCTCTACCTACTGCCTACTGGTAGCAGACTCTCCTCTTCCTCGTGACAACCAGTGGTGTGTCCAGATGTTGCCGAATGTTCTCTGGGGGCAGGGGAGCAAAATCAGTGGTGGTTGAAAGCCACCAGCCGACAGGTGCCGCGTAGGCAACAGATGCATCAGGAAGGCCTAACAGCAGACACCCTTAGGCGAAGGCACCTGCTGTTCAGATGCACCTGATTGATACCACGCCACATATGCATCTGCTGTTGCCAACTTCTGCGATGCCGCAAAAAGTCAGAAACAGGGAATATATCTCTTTTGTGTGAGATCTTCCAATTTTTACTATTTTATTATTTTTTAAGTTTATTTATTTTGAGCAAGAGAGAGAAAGAGAGCAAACGAGCACAAGCAGGGGACGGGCAGAGAGAAGGAGAGACAGAATCCCAAGCGGGTTCCACACCATCAGCAGAGCCTGATGCCAGGTTCGAACTCACGAACCATGAGATCATGACCTGAGCCTCCATCAGGGGTCAGATGCTTAACCGACTGCACCACCCAGGCGCCCCATAAACCCTCCAATTTGTAAATAGCAGCTACTAACTCAAAAATATTTGACACGCCATGCAGGGCAACAAAGAGGGGCACTGTCCTTTGTATTTCTTGTTGGCCACCTTGGATATAGTCCCAAGTGGTTACCTTTATATGTGCTGAAACGAAAGGCACTCAGAGCCTTGTCAGGACTGCTCACGAAGAAACTAGAATCACTTATGCTGCCATATGAGGGAAAGTCCTAGTCGGAGAGGTTTTCACTTGTTTTCACTTGCGCTGTGGCTACCCCCACCCCCCTGGGGCCGTAGAAAACCGCTAGATGTAGCTTTTAATCTGGAAGTCACTGGTTCCCAAGCCCTTTTGAGTTGCACGCCCTTGGCCCTATTTGCTTCTTGTAGCCTCCTCCCCCGTAAGGTGTGTGGTGTCGTGAATGTCTAGAGGAGTGGCAGGTGATTACTTGTGTTGATATTTGCTCTTTGGTGTTATCCTGGCCCTAAGTCTGCTTTGCTTTCAGACAGGATATCTGCAGAGCTCATGACAAATGTGATACCCTAGGTGAGTGAGCTGTGCGTACCCTCCATGGCTATAACAATTTTCTGCATGTTTTTATTCCACGCCGTAGTTGCTTTTTAAAGCAATTTTAAATCCTTCTTTCCTTTTTTCTCCTCCTTTGGAATAGGCCTCGCTGAACTGGGTACCATTTGCGATCCGTACCGAAGCTGTTCTATCAGTGAAGACAGTGGACTGAGCACGGCTTTCACAATCGCTCACGAGCTGGGCCATGTGTATGTTTCCTTTCCGTGTTTCCATTTAAACCCTAGTCACCTGACTCTTTTCTTCCTTGGCATCAGTGAGAACTCCCTTGACTTCACAGAGTGGAACATACTCTTAGAGTCATAATAGAGATTTCAGGGTTGAAGAGCCTTGAACCTACCTGGGGGAAACAACTTCGACTTTAGAAAGTTGAGTAATGCGGTAAATCCTCTCCAGCCGCAGCTGATGTGTATCTGTGGTTCAACTGCATATATTTGCTGTGCAAAACCTGATATTCCCCTTTCCGAGGGGGCATGGGAGGAATGAGGCCTTTCCAGCCCATCCACTGAAGCTGAGAGTATATTAGCTTCGGAAACTTCAGTGACGTAACATCTTTATCTGGAAGGGTCTCCCTTCCCCTGGTTCACGAGATCTTCGCAAATCCAGATCAATCCTGATTGTAGATACACCGAGCTGTCTTTCAGACATTTAGCTGTAGGCGCACTGACATCCCTTTTTCAGGGAAGAGATTCAACAAAGATACAGAGAAGAAAACGTTTCCTGACTATGGTCACTTAGTGGTGATGATGAAACTGCCCTTTCCTTTTTGTTCTTTAGAGAATAAGGATAGTTAGAACGTGGGTGAAACAGTGTAAACCTATGAGAAATTCTTCTGATTTTTGATCTGCGTTGTTTTCTTTCTAGAATAAGTTAATGACTTATGCTAATACCTCTTAAAAATAATTTTTTCAAAAGATGTCACTAATGTCATTATGTATCTCTTTGCATGTCGTTGTTAACTTGGTTTAGAGGTAAAATCTATTAAGCAAACTTTTTCATTCAACAATGTTTTTTTTTTAATTTTTAATTAAATTTTTTTTATTAAAAAAGTTTATTTTTGGGAGAGAGAGAAAGAGAGTGAGCGAGCATGAGTGGGGGAGGGTCAGAGAGAGAGGGAGACACAGAATCCTAAGCAGGCTCCAGAGTCTGAGCTGTCAGCACAGCTCTCAGACCCACGAACTGTGAGATCATGACCAGAGCCAAAGTCGATGTTCAACCAATTGAGTCACCCAGGCGGCCCTCAACAAATGTTTTTTTTTAAGGCACCTATGTGCTGTGTGATATTCTAGAAGTAAAAGCAAGATGCATGTATAAAGGAATCTCTAATTTAGTTCAACATATAATGAGTATATTTTGAAACTAGTTAACTTTCAAGTGTATTTTAAGAGCACACTTGTTTTCTTTTCTCCAAAGGAAATATTGTCTGATGCTCAATATTTATAACACAAGAGAGGAATGGCTTTCAATTAAGCAGATGCAGTGAGCTGGAGTCCCTCTTAGTTGGCTTCCTCTTTGTCCTTTTCATTTCTGAAATATTTTTGTGAAACCCAAGGATTTCTTGGAACTCAGTTTGAAAACTGGTCCTACCAATATTTCCCAATACGCAAGGGCTCCCGCACTAATTCCAAGAGAATGGTCTATGAAGGTTAAAAAAAAAAAAAAAAAAAAAAGAAAGAAAGGATTTTTGTAGTCAAGTGATTAATTTTTTTTCTTCTGAGTGTAGCCCCTCTTTAGAGTTACAAGGCTGAGTGACATAAAGTCAAGGTTCTGACAAGTCCTGTATTAAAATAACTGGCTTGGTTTTGTTTAACTGTTTCCATAAACTTAATAGAATCTTTTGGGGATTTTTGTTTATTTTGCATAAAGTCTCATAATTCCTTTAGACCTTTAAATAGGAGGTATAGGTTTGACCACGAAGAATAGGGTAGCATTTTAACAAGACAGCCATCCCTGCCTCAAGAGACCACAGTGGGGGAAGTTACAGCAATAGGAATGCATTCAAAAGGCAGGATTTTGTATGATTAACAGATTAACAATTCCCCACAACGTATGGGAAAGACACATATACTATTTAAAGAAATAGAATGAATTTCCTGTTAATTCCTTCCTCGTAAGAGCTTACAAACTTCTTTTAGATAGCCAGTTTACAAAGCTTACATTTTAAGGAAAGTGAGAATTGTGATTTGCAAAACCTGAATACTTTCAGCTACAGAGGAACCTCAGCTATGCTAACTGCACGGTTAGCACACCTCGCCCCCCCAAAAAACCATGTTGTTGGCATTGGCCTCGGAGCTTTATTGACATGATCTCCCTTAAACTCCATAATCCCCACATGGTAGATACTATTGTTTCTCTATGTTTGACCTTAGCAATATTAAATTGCTTAAAGTTTAGTTGCTAATATTGGGGTACCAGCATGTGATCCTGGAACTAAGGAGCTAGGAGCCAGATACCCCAGTTCTGGACTTGAGAAAAATGGATGCTGTTTTCCTAGCTCGTAGATAGAGCTAATACCTATGGACCACATCTCTAAAGTGTCAAGAAGTTAAAAAAAAATGAACTAATTCATGAATGAGGTGAGTTATTAGCACACCAAAAGGTATATTTCTAGCCCTTTAGTGAATTCTTTTTGTTTTGTTGCTTTGTCTCATATAGTTAGGTTTGCTTGTATTTTAAGGAAAACGAAGAGTTATACGTGTGTGTGTGTGTGTGTGTGTGTGTGTGTTTTAACTCGCTACAGTGCTTTTTAGCAGGTTTTCTAATTAACGTTTTAAAGATTCAGTGTTAAGTTGTTACAGTCATGACTGTCTGATAACATAAAACCCTGTTGGAGAGAAAAAAAGCAATTGATATCATATTTGTTGAGCATCATGGGATGCTTCAAAAATAGTTTCTACCTTCTCATACCAGCTTCTAGACGTACCAGCTCTGAGTTAGGAAGAATTGGGAGGTATTTGAATCCCTACCCTCTAAACATACAGAGATCATTACACTGTATTTCCGACAAATTTTGCACAGTTTGTCTAACAGGAGGGAATATGCTTTCTATGTATTCCAAAGCACAGAGGTTTTAGAATCAGAGTGAAGTGCTTTCCAATCCCAGTTTCCCACCCCATCAGCTGTGGGACCTTGATCAAGTAATTCAACCTCTCTATAAGTCATCTATAAAATATGGAGAGTAATAGCACTTTTCACATAAGGTAGTTTAATGAAAGAAAGCATCTGATGCAATTAATGCATTGCCTGCTGCATTGCAAATGCAAAAAACCAAAAAGTCTTTGTTGTCCTTTTTTAGGGAAGTGTTCAGAAAATATTATATAGCCCCTCCTGTGAGCAGGCAAGTGTGCCTGATATTTCAGTGAAAAGTTTTCTATTGGTGTGATAAAATACACTCAGTTTTATTTAGGTGTGGTGGGGTTGGGCAGCAAACACCAACTCGTCTCCACCACAGGGAGACAAAGCACCAAGATTTGAGGGTGTTGCTTGTGTTGGGTTTGTTGGTGTAACAACGACATTGATTTTGCATAGGGAACCAGAAACTGGGACAGTCATTCTTTTCAGAAAATGGACTCTGAAGCATGAAGAACTATTCATATTAACCTAAACAGATAAAGGCTTTATGTCTCCTAATTTCCATCTGGCGTTTATTCCATCAGACAATTATTGAGGAGCCCAAGTGTTCTTTTTTTTTGTTTTTTTTTTTGGGGGGGGGTTTCCAGAGAAGAAGGAAACCAACCCCAAGAGAAAGGAAGGGAGTGGACTTTGTAGGCTTTTATGTCGGCTTTTCATTGAATGCGAAACTAGTCTACGCGCTTCTTTCTAACTCACTGATTTCCCTGTTTGAGGATGAACTAGGGAAGCAGATTCCTCCCCAAATGCAAAATTAATCACATGCATCAATTTTGTGACTGGGGCGGCATCCAGAGAAGACAGCCCCTTGGAGTTTGTTACCTGAGCTGCGAGAGGCATGTGGGTCAAGAATTGATGTTTCTAGATTGAGAAATGCTCTCTGTCCTCCCCACCAACCCCATTTTCTCTGATGAAGCCAAGAATGGCAAGTGTGTATTGCTTCTGCTGACCTTGCTCCCAGGCTCGAGAGGACATTGACACTCTATCACAGCCTTTCCTCGGGTAGAACCTGGATTCATTTAAGAACCCTTTTGTGTCCAACATTTTAGGAAGCCAGTCCCAATCAATTGGCATTGGCAGGAAGCATGAAACTATTTGCCATGTCTGCATTAAGCCAGTTAAATTGGCATGCGTCCGGTATCCAGGCCTGCCACTTTCCTTAATGGGTTTTATTGTGCACAAACTTTACATTCCTTTATAATGATATACCTACGTGGTTATATCATCCGACCCAAAAGGAGGAGATGCCAAGACTCATAGCGAGCCTCTTATTAGAAAGCCTTTGGCCTCAAGTTTTGACACTTGACAGACTCGTTATATTCACGGTGCTATCATAACTTGGCCCAATTCTTGACTCTATAAATTGGCCTTTAACGGCTTATTAGGAATTCCAACTACGGTATTCCAGCATGAACTATAGTATGTTCACATCCTCTGCAATTCCAAAAAGTACACTTGACCCAGAGAATGGCCCACTCTCCTGTTTTGTTTTGTTTTTTGTACATTAACGGCATTTTGTATTAAATTGGGTGAGAATTCTGTTTTATGCTTCACTCCATCTTGAACCATCCAGAGGTTTTCTTGTGATCACCAGGATGTAGTTTCTGACCCACAGTGAAGAAGTCAGTTAACTTTTTTTCTCTGAGATGCGTTCTTGTAGCAATTGTAAGAGCTCAAGCCTTTGGTGTTTATTGACACTTCCCGTCTTTGTCTCCTTGGTCTTAGGTTTAACATGCCTCATGATGACAATAACAAGTGCAAAGAGGAAGGAGTGAAGAGTCCCCAGCATGTCATGGCTCCAACATTGAACTTCTACACCAACCCCTGGATGTGGTCAAAATGTAGTCGGAAATATATCACTGAGTTTTTAGAGTAAGACTTAAATGTTCTTTTAAGCACGGGCTTCTAGCGTCTGGCCTCCATGTAGCGAACTCATTGTGGGAAAGAAAATGTAGAGTCAAGCATTCCTTTTGAGTTGTTATTTTTGTTGACATTCCTGGGAGGAGGTAAAAAAAATACTCGCTGACATCTGTGCAGTTCGTATCCTTGCCAGAGTTTTGAAGATTACAGACTGAGCTCAAGAAAAGGTCAGGATCTTAAAGAGAATATGTAAATGTTGCTTCATTCTTGGTGAAGATATGAAATCTGTTCAGGTCTTAGGGGAGGGACCGTGAATGTGATTACACGATGAAGGAAGGCCACAAATATTTATGTGGTTCTAACTTAGTAGTTTTGGCTTGGAAAAGGGGAGGGTAGTGAGATGATCCCAAAGAGGGTAACGTGGGTGGATGAAAATTACCCAGACCTCCATGTTGTTGAATTGAGAATGTTCTTTCTCGGTCTCTGTCTTTCCCTCCCTCCCTCTCTCTCTCTCTCCTTCTTTCCTTCTTTCCTTGTTTTGTTTTTCAAGCTTCCTGCCAGGCAGCTCCGAGATCCAATTACATTATACAATATCCCTGTGTCACAGATTTATTGCTGTTCTCTCCCAGATGTACAAAAGGTTAAGTGATTGTCCAAGGTCACTGGGTGTATATTTCTTCAGCCACAGGGAAGAGGGGGCTTATTAATCAGAACTCACCAGGTGTGAATTTTCCAGAAGAGGTGTTTGCAGAAAAGCCAAGGAACTGGAGGGTTGCTGTTATTCTTTTTAACCAGATGATCAGAAGTGTTGCTTACTGTAGTTGTTGATTCACTCACTCATCTATTCAGCAAACATTTACCAAAGACTTGTTGCAATAGTGCTTAGAGCCCCATTCTCGGATGAAAAAGATGCTATCTTGGCCCCTAAGAAGCTTGCAATCTATTGGAGATGATAGCAAAAAATAAATAGGCAGTTGCCCCGAAATGTGATAAATGCTGTAAAAACTACATATTTCCTACTGACTATGTTGTATGGATAGCTAACAGATCCACAAACAAGTAGACGCCAAAAAGAGAACTTCCACTTCTGGACGTTAGCCTGGGATATTAAGAGTAAAGCACGTATGAAAAATAAACTATCCATTCTACCTTTAAAAGGCGGGATGGCCTTCACTTTCATCTGGAATCTTTGACAGCCACGTCTCATCCGTTGCTCACACCGTCTGTATTTGTCTGTTTCCCATAGCACTGGTTACGGTGAGTGTTTGCTTAATGAACCTGAAGCCAGACGCTACCCTCTGCCTCCCCAGCTGCCGGGCCTCCTTTACAACGTGAATAAACAATGTGAATTGATTTTTGGACCAGGTTCTCAGGTGTGCCCATATATGGTAAGTGTGGGGGGCCATCTCTGCCCTCATCCATTGATTCTGGACCTTTTACTAAAATTGTTTAAGCTTATTTATTTTGACAGAGACAGAGACAGCCCGAGTGGGGGAGGGGCAGAGAGAGAAGGAGAGAGAGAATCCCAAGCAGGTTCCATGCCCCTAGCACAGAGCGCTATGTGGGGCTCGAACTCATGAAACCACGAGACCGTGACCTGAGCTGAAACCAAAGAGTCGGACGCCTAACCGACTGCACCACCCAGGCGCCCTGATTCTAGGCATTTTTGACTCACAGTTTTCCACTGCCTTCTCAGTCTCACATAAACTGCTCATAGTAAAGTTGAGATTGGGTCCCCTGACTATTAATGACAATAGTAATGACAATGATGGTGATAAACAGTGAGAACAGTGCTTGCTGCTAGGTGGTACTTCACCTACCCATTCTCATTATGCTGTCAGGGCAGCCCCAAAAGAGAGATCCCCATTATCATTTTCTTTTACACGTGGGAAAGTGAGGCTCAGAGAGGATGGGGTCACAGAGCTGGTAATGGCACGGCTCAGCCCTTTTCTCTCCTTGTCTCCTTTCATCTCCACTGACTGGTCGGGGTGACCTTTATTACAGGGAATCTTCTAGATTTGGTACAGGTAATTCAGGAGACAAACCTGTTTCCCTGGGACAGGGCTATGTCCCATGGCCATGTGGGACTTGAGACCATTTCTGGCAGTAGTTCAACTGGTGGATGTAGGATATTTTAATCTGTGTGCTGTGGGCCCTTGGACCAATGATACCAGTGGTTGTCAGGATGCAAATGGACAGAGCTGTGCTTCTGTGAGGTACCCCATTTTCTTCCTTCCCGTGTGGCTGTTTTGGAGGGAAAGACTTCCGAGATAGCATGGTGAATTGGGAAATATAACGATTCTATGGAAATAGTACCAATTTTTAGTAAAATTTATCCACAGTTATATTCCTTTCTGCCTTACTAATGATAGCAAAGATTCCCCCTTTTACACCATCTGAAGTTTTACCAGACGCAGAAATGTGTCTCATGGGCTGCCTTCCAAGCCCTTGGAATATTTTATCATTCATCATAGCGAGAAAAAAGAATCCATTTCCAACCTATGCTCTCTCGCTGGCCAAACATTAGTGGAAGCACCAGTCCTTGCCTGGTCCCGTATCATCTAATCACATTGTCACCAAATTTTTGTTTAATGGAATCGAGCAGATGCAGTGTCGACGGCTCTGGTGCCATAACGTGGATGGAGCGCACAAAGGCTGCCGGACTCAGCACACGCCCTGGGCAGACGGAACAGAGTGTGAGCCTGGAAAGGCAAGTAGCACCCCAATCCTTTCTTTTGTCTCGGGGCAGCAGAAATGGGCAGAAGTGTAGCTGTTGGCATAGCCACCATGGTTTAGAATATAAATGATGCAACGTGTTTTAGTGCGCACAACACCTTTTGGGGACAGGAGGTTCAACTTTACATTTGAAAATTGTGCAAATTTACAGCATGGCACAATACGGCTACCAGACCCGGAGCCATCGTTATTGCCTCAATTTGAACACGTCCCTTCCCTCATTTTCGCCTTCCCCAGAGGAAGGTGCTTTTCAGTGTATGAACGTGACACAGCTTCTTTTTCTCCTCTCTCTTTTGGGTGGGCGAGGGGGGAGTGGAAGGCTGTTTTGAAATTGATGGAGCGTCTTAAAATCAAAGAAGCACAGAAATACAGTGAACTTACCTTGTTCACTAGTAGGGTACCAGGATTTTCCCAGCTTGTGTCAGTCCCTTCAAAGAGGGATATATCCAAATGCAAATCTGAATTGGTTATAACTACATTTATATATATATATTCCCACTTATTTGTTAATGACCAGACAAAATCTGCTACTTGTTCAGCCCAGAAATAACAATGCATCCACACACCTAGGAGTATGATCAATGCATCCTTCTGTACTTGCTATCCACCACAAGAATAAAAAGTTAGTATGTTAGCCATATTGTCATCATCATCATCATCATCATCATCATCATCATCATCACACACACAAAAAAATGGATACAAAAAGTTTTAGATCTAAGCCTGATTTTTTTCAATCCCTGTGGAAATGGCATCCTTTCACTCACCAATGATGCAGTCCCCGGACTATATTCTGAGTCTCTTGTCGTCCTTGCATGTATTTTCCCTTTCTTCTCTCTTCTTCCCATTGTCTACTTTTCTCACTTTTAACCTTCTGTTCTTTGCTCATTTCACTGGCCTCTACCTTGTGGAATTAGTAGCCCTCAGGATGTTTCCATAGAAGGAATTCTCAGAAATGACAGACCTCAACTCTCCCTTCCCTGATTTTATAGACAGGGAATAGAGAAAAGAAGTGACTTACCCAAGGTTGCTCAGCTCATTAGGACAGTGTCCCCGTGCACTCAAGCCACTCCCCACCCCCTTTTCCTCCTTTGCTTTGTCTGAAGAGGCTACAGCATCTACCATAGTGGCTGTACCTCAGGCCCACTGAGCTCCTTCAGTCCCAGTGGTCGAACAGGAAGACCATCTGCCAGGGTGGCTGTAAAGTTACATGAGCTGGAGAGTAGGGAAGTTATTTGAAAAATTATAAAATTCATTCCAAAAAAAGTAAAAATTACAACGAAGCTGCTTTTATACTTGACTTACGTGGGGATTCCATCAGCTCATGTTGTCACTTCTTGATGACCAAGAACCTCAGCAGTTGAGAATATAGCTTTCTCCAGTAACAACCTAACAAAACTATATATGGGCATGGGCACAGTACCTTTGCACCTTTCATTAGCTTCAAAAGAAATTGATCTCCTTGGCCGGGGAGAATTCTTCACTTTTTGTAGAGTGTTTATCTCAACGTGTTGATGGCTGGAAGATCATAGGTTTGAGTGGGAATATGGTTCTCAGGTTTCTTTCCGTTGCCACCATTAAGAATTCACTCATTCTTACAAAATGAACATGTGGCCTCAGAGTTCTGCTGAAACACAGTGATGCAGACAGGTGCTACCACTTGATGTAAGATGACAACAGATTGGACCTAACTGACAGCTTGGTTTTGGCTTGAGTTAGAGCCAGCTAACTATGTTGCTTAAAATGATTCTGTTTGATCCCAGAAAAATCACTGGTGTTGTCTTACGGTTCTTCGTCAATCTGGCGTACCCACCTGCTATGTCTATTTCTCATACATGGTATCGCTGGAAAAACTGTAACAGAATTTTCAGTAATATGATGAAGTGGATTGTATTTAGTGATATGGCCATGAATGGGCTCCCAATGTCAATGTAGCATTGTGGTGTCCCAGTCAACTCTGAAATACAAAAGAACTTGGGAGGGCCACCGTTGTATCTTTTTCTGATCTTCTGTTTTCGTAACAGAAGCAGAAGATAAGGGATTGCAGGGTAATCTTATACCTGAGGGTGGAGGAAATTTGGGAGATCTTTCAGAAGTCTTTTTCTATGTATGCTTGTGTTTAGCAAGAGCAAAAGACTTCAAGGCATTCCAAAGGGCAGGCTCAGAAGACTCTCAGAGAAGCAAGTATGTAGAGAACATGATAGGTACGCTGTTAGTTCTGTTTTAGAAAAAGTGTCCAAGTCTAGTGGCTTTTATTAAAGACGCAGACGTTTGTGTGTTTATTTCCCTGAAGAGCAGGTATGCATTTTGCAAATGCCAAAGATGGTGGATATGTCGGCATAGAAATTCTTTGTGTTTTTCCCCCCATTTGGTTTTGTTTTCTTAGAATTAGCGGTAAAACCATATGCCTTTTCTCCAGCCAATTTGGACTCCCTTTGTGGTTGGGTTAATTTCTTGTTTCTTTCTCTTCTTTCTGCCCTGGTCCCTCAGCGGTGATCTGTCTTGGGCTGCTGACACAATGTTATTTTGATGAATGACTCTAATTGTCTTTATTTTCTCCATTCTCTTGTTAAGTGCATTAACATTTCATTTTAACCCTTTTTGTAAGTCTGAGGTATGAAACTCTGGTTTTAACTCTCCTTGGGACAAAATTGATCTCCAAGTCCCTCTTCCAACCTCTCAAAAAAGATGCATGTATATACAATATCATTTAAATGGTCCTGGATACCTTTAAAAAAGACCGACTATATTTTGGCTTGGATTCCACCAGCCACTTAGTGCTTTCTTATAAAGTAATGGCTCTTCCAGTATGTAATTATTGTTTGTCGAATTTGCCTGGTGAAATGGATTATCTTGGTACATATCTGCCAAACAGCTCTGATTTCCAGGCACTTCTCCTATTATTCCTTTCTTTGTTGTTGTTTTCAATAAGCTCTGCACCCAATGTGGGGCTTGAACTCACGACCCTGAGATCAAGAGTCACAGGATCTCTGGAGTGAGCCAGCCAGGTGCCCCACTTCTCTTATTCTCAGGTTCTGCCTCTCCTTCCCTTCCTGCCCATCAGTGGTCCTATCAGTAAGGACTATTTGATATGCAGATCAGTTTTTAATTGTAAGTATAGGAATTTCTCATTACTTTGCAGAATTTATAAAATGTGTTTTTAGCAGCTAGATTTGAGGGCTGAATTTGGGAGTCATCATCTATGACCCCATTTGTATATTAATTAAGATTTTCTTTAGGTCAGATCCAATTATAGTAATGTAAGCAAATTGGCTCTTTCTTCTGACACATACAAAAAATTAGTTCCAAACTAGGCAGGTTATAGAAGGAACTGTTGTGGCAGCTCATCAGATAGGACGTAGGTTCCGAATTTCTTCCTGTTCTGCTGTCATATGCACATGGATTTCCTCCTCAAGATGGCAGAATGGCTGCAGCAACTCAAGCCATCAAGTGGGAGTTCTAGGCAGAATGAAGCCAAGGGGCTGGGGACAGAGGGGCAGAAAGACCTTCCCAGGAACATCACCCAGTGAAGTCTGCTGATTTCTCTTATCTGTGCCAGAATCTGGGGAAATACAGATTCTTTTACCAAGGATACAGGAGAAAATAGATATTGGGCAGGCAACGTGGGGTCTCCGCCTCACTTAACTATGTCTTTAATCTTGCCCCTTTTTTCAGCTTTTTCTTTATTTATTGTCAAAAATCATTTCCATTTGCTTGGCATTGTGAGGCAGCATATGTCACTATGAAGAGTGCAGTCTTGAGTCAGATGTCTCTGTTTTGGTTTCCTCTCTGCCCCTTACTGATGTCTGGCATCAGCTTCTCTGTGCCTCCATTTTCTTTTCTGTAGAAATAAGGGTCATAATAGTAGTTACTTCACAGTGTTCTATGAGGATTAAGTTGAGAGAGAGAGAGAGAGTAGATGGATGGATGGATGGATGGATGGATGGATGGATGGATGGATGGATAGATAGCTAGATAGCTAGATAGCTAGATAGATAGCTAGATAGCTAGATAGCTAGATAGACACACACACATACATATAGAATGCTTAGAACAGTGCTTGACCAATACTAAGAGTTGGGTAAATGTTTGTCATTATCTTACTAGCTTTATTTAAGTCAGGTCCCCCTGACTTACACAGCTGTGTCGTGGGTGTTTTAGATGCGCTATCTCTAGTGTTATATTCCAGACAACTTTAGCAGGTTGGTCTCCATTTTCAGCTGTGGAGACAGAATCAGAGACTCACCTAGGGTCACAGAGGTAGTTTGTGAAAGAGCTGCCACACACCCCCAGACCATTGGCCTTCTAAGCTTTGTCTTTCTAAGACGCTGTTCTGCACACAAGGTTAGTTGAGCCCTTCCAGTGTCAATCCTAACCTGAGATGTGCTTAAGAGAAAGTACACAGCAGGTGTTGAAGACCTAGGATAAGAAAAAGAGTGTACAATGCCTAATTGTACATTGATTACACACAGAAGTAATACTATTCAGATATTTGGAGCTAAATTAAAAAATATTAAAATTAATTTCAGTTTTCTTTTTACTTGTTTTCAGGTAGCTTCTAGATATTAATAACATGTTTTTAAATATGTGGCTTATGGTACATTCCCATTGGACGGTCGTGTTCTAGATGAAGCTAGCTCTCTCATTTATTTGCTTGTGCATATGCTCCAGTAAATGTTCAAGACCAATATAAAGTGAATGCCGAAAGTGCTGTCATCCATCTCCTCTTCCTCTGCTCACGTTTCTTGCGTCCAGAGTTGCCCAGGATTCTTTGAGTGCACAGCCTCTGCCCCACCGCGCAGGGGAAGGGAGCCATCCTCAGATGCTCTAAGGGAATAATTAGGAGGGAGAAGGCGCTGCGAAGTAGAGGAAGCCTGATTGCACTCTTTGAGTCATTGTTCCCCCAGCCTCCTGTGCGGCTACCCTGTTCAGTCCGGGACCTTCACCTGCATTTTCTTGTCGTCCATTTTCCCAGCACACTCCCCCTGCCCCGGCCTCAGTGGCCCTCTGCCTCTTCCCTCCCTGCAGATAAATCACGGCAGCCAGCCACCTCCAGCTCCACTTCAGAGATCTGAGCGAGCTGCGGGGCGTCACCCTCCTGCCGCCGCCGCAGCCTCCCCTGCTTTGTCCGCTGCTCAGTGACCTCCCTTTGTGTCAGGGCCTCACACCCCAACAATGGCAGAGAGTCGACATGGGCTTCTCGAATCCCTTGTCCTGCTGAGGACTTTTATTCTGTTTTGTTTTGTTTTAAGCATCATGGCCTTCTTCCTGCTGCAGGCTGGGGAATCTGAAACCATTAGGAACAAAAAAGCAATAAAGTTTAGGGCTCTCTGGAATATGTCCATTTTGCTCGAGTCTCATCCTGTGTGCTTTGGTGGAGGGAGTTTATAGGAATCCTCCGACTTGCTTTTCTTCTCTGCCACTTAATTAAAATTGGCTTTTCAAATCTGCGGGAAGCAATAAAACATATTTTACCCGGCTCACAACATCTCAGAGCCTTCTTAATGGACATTTGCTCTGCAAATCCAGTAACTCACTTTGGCCCCGTCTACAGCCAGTCTGCCCGCTTCCTCTCCTCGCTTCTCCAAGTAGACTAACTGAGCACTTCGAGGCTGGCCTTGGGAGTTACCCTCCCAGCCTGCAGCCAGCCGCTCATTGGTGAGTTTTATGCAAGCAAGTGGTGAATGAAGACATGGCCTAAAATCAATGAGGATGAGATTAAAATCCCTACAGCTTTCATTATTCACCGAGACGATGAAATGGCAGCATTTCAAAGTGATGGTTGGCGGGCGAGGTGGGGGGCGGGGAATGAAGTATGCCGTTTGATCAAAAGGACAGTGGGTCCTGTCGCGTCTCCGGCACCGAGCTCTCCCTCACTGTTCCCCTTATTAAACACAGCACTGCAAGTTTGGATTTTGTGTTCCCAAAGAAATGGAGGTCCCCGTGACTGATGGATCCTGGGGAAGCTGGAGTCACTTTGGAACCTGCTCAAGGACCTGTGGAGGGGGCATCAAAACTGCCATTCGTGAGTGCAACCGGCCAGAGTAAGTCCTAGAACGCCTCGCTGTCGTTACCAAGATGGCCCGAGTGGCGCCCTCTGGAAGGGAAATCGTTCCGCTACCAGCAGATGGATAGCTCTTCCCCAGTTAGAGAGGAAGCGCGTTTCTGGGGCTGCTTAGACTGGTGGTATCCAATCTCCTCATTCCCAGGCACCGTCCTCTGCAGTGTTACTTTCTCCCACCATCCTTGGTTAGGACCTCT
This sequence comes from Crocuta crocuta, assembly GCF_008692635.1. Taxonomy (NCBI): domain Eukaryota; kingdom Metazoa; phylum Chordata; class Mammalia; order Carnivora; family Hyaenidae; genus Crocuta; species Crocuta crocuta. Next base: position 5,098,326 of record NW_027529442.1, on the reverse strand, counting down.
GTCTACCGCAGTAGATGCATTTTATGTCAGTCGGTGTCTTAAACAATTTGACAGTCAGACACATCTCACTGCTTCCAGAGCTTGGGATAGCTGGCCAATGAGGCGAACAGATAGATTTTCCTGAGGAAAGGAAGAAATTGGACCTTCCCATCCAGATTGTAGGTCACTTGTACCCTTTCCAGTTAGCTACTGGAATGCTGGAAAGGGCACACGGGGCCCCAAGGTGAAGTTAGCAGACCCTAAGGGACTGAGAATCTCAAGTCAGGAGTTACATTTAGAATCAAGGTAGGTGTTTCACAGGGAAGGCACCTAAGGCCCATCCCACAACCAGACGGGGTACAGAATGAGAGTCTCCTGCCTTTCAGGATAGTTCTCATTAGGTGACCATGGCTCTTTTTACCAGCCGAGCCTTGTAGTACATGCCCTAAGGAAGTTAATGCCCCCCCCCCCAACATCCAGCACCGTAGGCATGCGTATTTATAGGTAGATTTTTAAAATCACGTTTTTATTATAAAGAATGACATCAAATTTTGTGTGGCTCTAAGATGTATCGAATCTGAAGGAATAGAAGATAATACATCATGTTTGTATTGTTTGTATTTGTAACACCAAAAGAAGTGTTTGGTCTTTTTGGCCTTTTTTTTTTTTTTTCCAAGTCTTAGAGCAGTTCTAGAGGTAATGCAGAAAGTGGAGAGAGATAAATCACTCCATAATTGGAATGAGCCAGACAAAGAAAATCACCCAGTGTAAAGATCTCAGCAGGAAAGGATCTTGAGCTTCAAAGTGAAACAGAGATCCTCGCATCCAGAAGTTAGGAACTGATCATTAAAGACTTCAATTAGAGGTCCTTGCTGTTTGCTATGGGGGGGTTTTAAAAGAATACAATCCACCCAGTTGACTGTCAGCCCTGACATCATTTCATTAAAGCCTTTCCAAGTATTTGCACTTTGGAGATGTCCCTGTGAATTGAGGAAGGAGTCTGCCTCCCGAGAACTTTAAGTTTACAATGGCAGTGGTGAGGAAGTCAGTTTGACAAGAGAAAGAGACACAGAAAAGGGAAGATCAGATCCAAATCTCAGTTTGAAGCCTTGTTCAGAGAAACTCACAGAACAGATGGTTCATTATGCAGGGTGTGGCAGTAGTTGCTTCTGATTCTCAAGGCATTTGAGGGGAACAGTGTCCCTGGCTCTGGCAACCTACCTTTTCCCGGTTTGAGGAGCCCTTTGAACATAATGCAGAGCCCCGTTTTTTGTCCAAGGTATGTCTCTATTAGGAACACTGGATTGTTGTGGTTTGTTTTTTTTTCACAGTATTCATACGATTCAAGAATGTACTTAGCACCCAGGTACTTCATGCTGTGTTTTTAGGGTTGTTTCCTGTGAAAGTGTAGTTACAAGAGAGAAATCGCCTTTGCCATACACATGAGATTACAGCATGCTCGTGAGCAAGCTGTAGAAACCAGATGCTTTCAGATTTTGATCAGAAGATTTTGGTCTCAACTAGTATTTGGTCCTACTGATTTGCCACCATGAGAATAGGGCCCTAATATTTTTTCTTTAAATGTTTTATTTATTTTTTAATCCCGTCTTTGACCCATGCCCTTTAGATAAGATGAGCTCATGTTCTGATTTGTAAAGACAGTCCCAGTTTATATCTGTTTTCCATAGCTTCCCTTTACATTCTCTAAGTGTCCTGAATTGGACAATTAATTACGTGATCACCCAATCATATCTATAAGAAGCATGTAATACAGTAAAATCTAAAATTATAACTGCCAAAAGCGTAACTTAGAGTACTAAAACAAGACCACCATTAGACCTAGACGTTGCATTTATCAGGCCGTTGGGCCCTATAGCTGTTATTTTGTGCTCTGAATTGACTCTTAGCTTCCTGCTAGCTAGGAGAGAAATGCATAGAATTTTTACAATCCATCAAAAAAAAAAATCATGCCAGCTCTTTGGGAAAGGCAAAGCATTTCCCTCTTCTGGTGCTTCTACTTTGCTTTTAAGTTAGGAGGTACATTAAGTTAAAAACTAATAAACTCATAGGTAGGAGAAACAAGACTGTGAACTAGATCTTTTCCTATTTAGGCCTCCACCATAGTAACCGCTTATGAAATCTGGCATACAAGCAAGGTAATAGACAGAGGTCTGTTTCATCTAAGGAAACGGATCACTCATTTGGTTGGAAAGAGTTGTAGCAAAGTTTTGTTTTTTTGTTTTTCAGACACTGAGTTGGTTGACCTTGTTTCAAAATTCAGGAATTGGTTGCTGTGGGAGAGCCATTAACTAATAAAGAAAGAAAGATATCCAGGCCTTTAGATTGCTCTATTTGGGAGGATCATTAGTGATTGCAAGTAGAGCTCTCTGGCCCATCCCATCTAACCCTTGAATAGCCTTCCTGTGTCCACTGCAGTTGTCCGTTACACCCCTTCTCAAAATCCTCCAAGCATAGGAAACAAACTACCTTCTGGGGCTGCCTGTCATATCGTTAGAAATGCCTTCCTTGTGCTAACCCTCATCTGCCTGCTGCAGTTCATTCTAAGTATACACAGAAGTTGAGATTTCTGTCCAAACCCATTTGCAGGACAAAGTTCAGCTTTCTTGGAGGGTGGAACACACCTGTGGTGATCTTAGCAAAAATTCCTTCATAGCTTTGACCATGCAGTATCATGAATTTTCTTTGCATGTTAATAGGCATGATTGTGTAATATGTGCTTGAAAGAAAGATTTGGCTCGGCTGTGCTGAATATAGTTACTTTCATAGTAATTAAGCTAGCAGTTTCCTTAAGCCCTTTCCATCCGTATTTGGCATGCAGTGTTGTTAAGGGATCTTAATAGCAAGAAAATGTGATCAATGTTATTTTTTAAAGCTGCGTTTCCTCTAATTTTTATTATTTGTGTACGTAGAAAAAATACTCTTATCCAGCAAATTTATTAAATTAGAGCACGAATTTTTTCCCTGCTGAAAGGTAAATTCAGCTGGCGACAGCCTTCCCTGTTACACGGTCATTGCAAATCCGGCAGCAATACTTTGGAATAAGAGAAAAGCCCCATGTTATGAGAGGGCAAATTTATGTTTATTAATAAAATATAATCTCCCTTTACATAAAAAGTAACAGAGTCACAGAATGAGTCTTGATACGGAAAGAGGCCTATCTCAGGAGAGGAAGCAGAGGAAAGACACCAGATCATGAGCCTTGAGTCAGGGAGACCTGCGTTGGCCTGTTGACCAGCAGCTCTCACCCCATGGGCACGCCACCCTGCCAGGCCACCTAACATTTCTGAAACAATTTCAAAAAAGCCTTCAGGAGCAAGGCTGCCACTCCCTACCTCACAGCATGGCTGGGCACGGTCACAGAATGTAGCATGGTGCCTTGCACACCAGAGTGGCTCAGGGATGGGCAGTCCTTCACCATGAAGGAATGTTTATTCCATAGAACACTCGGGAAATATTTTAGACTTGAGGATCAAAGTATCTCTGACCCAACTATTCAACCTGGCTGATATAGCGAGAAACATACACCCACGACATGTAAAGGGTGAGGGTGGCTGTATAACTAATTAAACCCCATTTATGGATATTGCTATTTGAGTTTCATATAACTCTCATGTGTCTCAAAATATGTTTTATTTTTCTTAATTTTTTATTTACTCATGTAATAACATTTTGTAACATTTATTTATATTTGAGAGAGAGACAGAGCACGAGAGGGGGAGGAGCAGAGACAGACACAGAATCCGAAACAGGCTCCAGGCTCTGAGCTGTCAGCACAGAGCCTGACTTGGGGCCAGAACCCACGAACTGTGAGATCATGACCTGAGCCGAGGTCAGATGCTTAACCGACCAAGCCACCTAAACACCCATTTTCTTAATTTTTTAAAATATTTAAGCCATTCTTATCTCACAGCCGTGTAAGGACAGGCAGTATTCAGGATTTGGTCCACAGGCTATAGTTGGCAGGCTCTTGGCAATAGCTAAACATTTACTATGTGTCAGGCCTTGTTCAAGTGCTTTGAATATATTAACCCAGCTGGCCCTCACTTACCCTGAAAAAGTAGATATTAGTATTACCCCCTTTTACAGATAGGGACACTGAGCCTTAAAGAGAATAAGCAACTTGCCTAAGATTGCGCCATTATTAAGAGGCAGGCCTGGGATTCAAGCCCTCTGTTTCCAGAGTCCCTATCTATGACCCTGAGCAATACTGCCTCTCACACGAAGTGTTTTCTGTGTGTTGTTTTTTCAAAATGTCATTTATAAAAGTAAGTCACTAAATGCTATTTGCCACTTGATAGTGGTCAAGAGCAAACTCCCCTCTCATCTGAAGGGAAGCTATCTATAAGTATTTATTATTCACAGCCCAAGGGACCACTGCATTTGTGCAATTTCAGGAGTCCATTAAGACTTGCTGTATAAGGGAGCCAAAAGAAAAGAATCAACTTTTGAAAATTTAATTTCAAAAAGACAAAAAAATTGGGTTACTTTCAGGCAATAAATAAATGATAAATCTTGCATAGTTAGTGGACCATTTAAGAAGATTCCACAAAGATCACTTCAATTTGAGGAAAAAATGAAGGAGGTCTTCTGTGTAACACATTTAAAATGAGTTTCACCTGAACAGGTGTATGGGCCTTATCTATTATTCACATATCATCTCTGATATTTTATGCATGAGACGAGGGTATCTTGGTACTTAGAGAAGAGCTGGGAATCCAGGAAACCAAGGCTCTATTTCTAAATGGCACCATAAACGGAAAGAGTCTTGACCATAGTTCCTAGATAATGTAGCAGCAAGAGCACAGAAAAAGGACCTGGGAAACTTAGAATTGTAGTTGTTATCTCTTCTCTTTTATTATCTGTGTGACCATGACAAAATACTTGACTTCTCTGAACTTCCTGTTGCTCGATATAAAAATCCTGCATCTGCCTTACCCTCGGACAAGGTAGGAGTGTGTTTTATCGAGTCAAGTGCACAGTGGAGCTATAAAACATATGGGCTTAATTGTGTTTCATGGAGAAATAATCAGACATAGTTATTGCAAGGTTATGGGCCATTTTGTATCCCTAGACACAGTTTTCTTCATGATAAATAACAGTAAATATTTATCAGCCTCCTAAGTAAGCTTCCCACATTCTGAGCTTTTCAGAGCAGGTGTACAATATCATCTCTGTTTCACACTTGCAGGATAGAGCTCAGAGAGGCCAGGCAAGGTCCACAAAGGTGTCCAGTGTGTAGCTGCAAAGCCCGTACTCTTACCTTAGTCTACACATGTTTGATCTAGGGAGCACGTTGCAACACTATCATGGCGGGTGGCCCTTCCTGACACTTGGTACTCTGCAGGACCATTGAGCCCTGCCTCATGCTGCAATCTGTGTCTTAGCACAGATTGAGTACTCAAAACAAACTGCATATTTGGATCGGATTAGGTTGGGCGTGCTAACATATTAGCACAGTAGCTAACATTTTCAGCATCTGCTATGTGTGCTCCGTTTAGAGAAGGAGGCAACTGATACCCAAAGGGGCTGAGAACTTCATCCAAATTTGCGCACTGGGGGTAGGGCCAGCACTAGAACCCAGATCTAATTCTGGAGCTTTACCTGTTCTGTTGGACCAGTTCTTGTTCTATATATGGGCATGGATATCTTTCCCACTCCCCCAGCCCCTGGCTCAACAAAACAAAACGAAACAGAGAACACTTTGTATGGTCCGAATGGCTCCGAAAGATTCGTTTTAAAGGAGAAAAGCGGAAAACTTTCTTTCTGGTTCAGAGATGTTGTAGAGTAGTAGTGAAATCCAAGCCGGCCCAGCCCCGGGTGGGTGAGCCCATCTTCCTATGATTCTGTGATCTTCCTGTTTCCATGATGAATTTGGCCAGCTGTAGACTCCTAGGAGATGTTTGTATAATTTACTCATTGGGTCACATCTGGAAAATACATGTCCATTTGAATTTCATATAATTCGGGGTTGCGTGCCGAGATGAAATTTACACTTCGGTGCTGTGCAAGGCGCACTCCGGACTCCCGTCACACAAAAGTTAATGAAACCCGTCTGCTCTTCCTGCTTCTCCTATTAAGTTAATCACAATATGGGGACGTTCTTTTTACTCTGTCTCACTTGTAAAACAAAACAAAGAAAAACAATGGTTGTGAGGGTGGAGAGGAGGAGGAAGGGAGGGAGAGAATGAATAAAGTAAAATAGAACAGGTTTTAGGCTGGTCTCCTGTGAGATTTTCATGTTACGAAAAGGAGACGGGGAGCAGTCCAGCAACTCATCTGGGCCTCTTACCATCCACATTTTGAAAATCAAAGGACTGAATTTTCAGGAGAGAGAGGACAGATTATTGTCCAATAGATCCCGGGCCTCGTATTTCAAACTCGAAGTCATGCGCTCTAACATATCATCTGCAAATGTTGAGCCTTGCTCAATAGACCTTTCCCGTTTTTATAGATGGAGGGGCTGAGGCTTGTGGAGGTTAAATGACTCGCCCAAGGTCATGCACTTCATGGTATGGAAAGCACAATGCAAACGCAGATTTCAGAGTCTCTGTCATCAGCCACTTTTAGACTTGCTTCCCTGGGAGACAGGACGCCACAGATGAGAGAGTAGTGTGGGGAGGAATCCCTGGCAATGCAGTGTGTGTGTTCTTTCCCTTTCCCCAGGCCAAAAAATGGAGGGAAGTACTGTGTGGGACGCCGCATGAAGTTTAAGTCCTGCAACACAGAGCCATGTCTCAAGCAGAAGCGAGACTTCCGAGAAGAACAGTGTGCTCAGTTTGACGGCAAACATTTTAACATCAACGGTCTGCTTCCCACTGTGCGCTGGGTCCCCAAGTACAGCGGAAGTAAGTGCAATGAGGGAGGGGCCCGCAGCTGGTTCAGGGGCGCCACGGGGTCCCGGCCTGAAACTCACATTGCGCCGTATGTTCCGTCTCTAGTTTTGATGAAGGACCGCTGCAAGTTGTTCTGCAGGGTGGCGGGTAACACGGCCTACTATCAGCTCCGCGACCGAGTGATAGATGGAACTCCATGTGGCCAAGACACCAGCGATATCTGTGTCCAAGGCCTTTGCCGGGTAAGTCCCGGATAGTGTTTTCTCCACTGTGTTGCCTGGCTGCTAGGCCATGATTTGTGGCTTCCTTGAGAGACCAGCAGCCACTAAGATCTGGGCACTGTCTCCAGGGAAGTGGTTTTCAAAGTGTGTTTGCCAGGGGCGGCATCAGCAATGGCATCACGTGATTCTGATGCCGAAGTTTGAAAACTGGTGTCCTGCATTTTTTTGGCATTCACCACCTCTGCGAGGAGCTGTGCAGGAGCTCCCTGTGAAAATTTTCTAGAATAATTTGTACATACACACTCTCCTTTCCAGTAACCTCGGGGCTTACGGGTAAACCCAAATGCTTCCATACAGCAAGTTTTCTAGATTGAATAGCTCTGCTCCAGAAAAATGTTGTAAGGAATCAGGCTCCAGTCAGGCCTCCATCAGATTTCTCATTCTGATTTCAAACGCGATAGCTTCTACCCGAGACCTCCCCGGTAATTACACTTGGAAGGGAAATTGAGAAACTTCTGGCGGATGGTAAAGCACGCGTGCGATGATTTCTAGAGGGCTTGATACCATTTCACTGCTCTTACCTGTCAGAAAGCATTCTTAGCATCGCCAGGCCTTGAGACGATTTATTTGCTCATTGCGTGTGGTCCGGGAACATGGGAGTTCCAGTCAGTAGGATCTGATGGAATGAGCCCCTAAGAGCTTCACCCATTTCCCAGCTCAGAACTACAGTCCACATTTCCTTGTATGTCCATTCATAGCACAACAGCGAGCTTCTCCTCAGAGGCTCGTTCACACAAATGAGCAACATGGACAAGAATGTGAGTTTTGTCCTGGTCTCCTGGTCGTTGCTCATGCCCCTCACAGACCTCCATCAACATTGCTGCATTGCATTAAGATGTGGAGAAATTCAGGAGGCCACTTGGAGCCCAAGGCCTTAAACGGACAGGCTGGCATCATGCTTTCTCCCCCATTCATGGCCGATATTTAATCATAGGGGTTTCACATGAAATCCAGTTTTGCAGTTTCTCTGGGAAGATTGGGAAATGTCAGCACTGGCTCCTGTTTCTCCATCGCAGTGGTAGCCTCCTGGAGAGGCCGGTGGTTGCTCCCTTCAGATGAGATAGCAGATCTTGAAATTTTTTTAATATTTATTTTTGGAAGAGAGACAGGGCACTAGCAGAGGAGGGGCAGAGAGAGAGAGGGAGACAAAGAATCTGAAGCGAGCTCCACGCTCTGAGCTATCAGCACACAGCCCTACGCAGGGCTCAAACTCACAAACTGTGAGATCATGACCTGAGCTGAAGTCGGGACACCTAACCGACTGAGCCACCCAGGTGCCCCAAGATAGCCGATCTTTAATTGGATACAGTCACCCCCCCCACCAGCACCCCTCTTTTTTCATTCTTGAGTGGTTTTTCTCATTTGCTCCACTTACTCATAGACACTTACATTTCTCAAGCTTTTTTTTTTTTTTTTTAATATTTTACTCTTAAGTAATCTCTCTACCCACTGTGGGGCTCGAACCTGCAACCCTTAGATCAAGAGTCACATGCTCTCCCGATAGGGCCAGCCAAGAGTCCCTGTACTTCTCAAACTTTAATCTGAAAGATGAAGCACATAAGCGTCTTGCTAGCATGTCAGAATTCTACCCAGTGGATCTGGGTGGAGCCCAAGGTTATACATTCCTGACTCCATCAGAGATGCCCGTGGCTGCTGGTCCAAGGACCACATTTTCCACACCACGGCTGTAGACAACTTGAGTTCTCAGCCCTTACAGCTTTAAAGAGATGTTCTTGTCATTTTTTGAATGTGTGATTCAGACACACATGCTACTTGCCATTTCATAATGTTTTATGATTTGTATAATTTTATAATACTTACCATTCCTTTCAAATGTTTCTTTTTAAAAGCAAGCTGGATGCGATCACGTTTTAAACTCAAAAGCCCGGAGAGATAAATGTGGAGTTTGTGGTGGTGATAATTCTTCATGCAAAACAGTGGCCGGAACATTTAACACAGTGCATTATGGTGAGACTCTGTCCCGAAGAACCATGAGAGGGAAAATGGTCCAAGTTTCAAAATTGTTAACGACATGTAATAAGTAATAGTATTAATGTCAGGCGTCAAAACAGTCTTGTTAAGGGACATTAGCCATCTGGCTAGAAGACACTTCATAGTGAGAATTGTATTATATTCCTGGGTTGCCCACCTTTTATTCCGCACCTTGAGAAAGTGAATCGTGCTGTGGAATACTGAATTGTGGCTAACTTCTTTTCAGGTTACAATACTGTGGTCCGAATTCCAGCTGGTGCTACCAATATTGATGTGCGGCAGCACAGTTTCTCAGGGAAATCCGAGGATGATAACTACTTAGGTAAGAGGGCACGTCCCCTGCCACTTGCAGGAATTCAGATTCTCTGGAGCCAATCGACAGGCGCTACCTCCTTCCCCCGTTTGCACACAGAGAGCTTTCAGATGTCATGTATTTTCATACAAGAGGCTGATCTTGAAATTCATTATTTTGTTTCTCCCTCACGTGTGTACCCTCGAAGTACGGAATGAAGAGTCATGTAGTTGCTCTAGTCAGTCCTAGGCTTTATTCTGGGTCGCAGTAAATAGGAAGGCCCTAAACCCGATTTTGAAAGCACTTACTTTGTAAGTTCAGTGTAAACATTCAGAGATGCTACTTCCCCTAATTTTTGTGGCGTCCACTCTAACCAGTTGTAGACCACCGGTGTGAGCTTACTCGATATCTCATCATGCCCAGTTATTCCAGAAGGTTCTAGAGTGGTACATTTTTCTCATGTCATGATTAGAATGGCCCACCTTGTTCCTCGACACATTCTTCATCCTTCTCTCCTGTCCAAGCACATGATTAATTCATATCTAGGCCTCCTGTTTAAACCGCAACACACCAACAACCCTGTGTTCATTTCACCAGTTTGCTCAGTCTCATCCCACGTCAATGTAACCTTCTGTAAACCACTGTGATTATGAAATGTGCCCCACCACTTTTAATTAAGAGAAGGACAAGGGGAGTGAGGTCATGACTGAAGGGATTCAGCTGGTCACCTTGCACAACCAGCCTCCTCCAAGCCACAGAAAGCCGCATGGCTTGCGCTCTGATCTAGAAGAAATCACAGCAGTCTGGCTGGGCAGTTACTTTTTAAAAGAAACGAATGTACTTGTTCTCTTACAATGTCCAGGCAGGGGCTCTATTTATCTATCTGAATTCAGCCTCTAGAGAGGCTTTCTCCACACATTTGGGCATAATGAGCTCATCAGTGAGTATTTGTTGAATCAAATTAGAATCTGTATCTGTATTTTGGAATATCTACATGAAATCCTTCATAAATAGACAATGATCCTTTAGCCACTCATGCTAATCAAGTGTGATATGTATCTATGACTTTATTGTAATATTTCCCGCAGTGTATCATCATTCATTCATTCATTCTCTTATTTAATATGTGCCAGACACTCTTCTAGATATGAGGAGCCAAAATAAAAAAATAAATGAGTAAAAACTCACTATCTCCTTGGAGCTTTTTAGTGGGAGTAGAGAGACAATAAGCAATAACTTAACAGATGAGCAAACTGTATACTGTTAGAAGGTGGGAAGTGCTATTAGAAAATAGAACAACCTAAGGGAAATGGGGATACAGAGGGTGAATTGGGAACAGTGGAGCTGAAATGTTGGAATTGTAGCAAGAGAAAACAGGTTGATTGTGGGGAGAGCATTCCAGGGAGAGGGAAGAGCCAGTGCAAAATCCTTGAAGTAGATTCCAAGTGCATCTAGTTGGAAGTTGGTGCATGTTCCAAGAATAGAGAGGCCCATGTGTCTGTAGCTTCGGCACAGAGGAGAGTTCTAGATGAGGCTCACCATGTGCCAGGACTAGATAATGTAGTGCCATATAACCATTGAAAGGACTTGCTGGTACTCTGGGAGACATGGGGAGCCAGTGAAGATTTGGAGCCAAGGAATGACACGATATAGTCACATGTGTATTTTCAGAGGAGCACTTTGGCTGGAGGAAGGGCACAGAGTAGATGCAGGAAGACTGGTTAGGAACTATTGCAGTAATCCATGAGAGAGATACTAGTGGTTTGGTCCCAAGTCAGAGCAGTGAAGGTGACAGTACACGGTCAAAATCTGGAGATTTTTTGAAGGTGGAGTCATCATGATTTGTTGGCAAATTGATATGGTATATGAGAGAGAAAAAGAAGTCAGGGGTGACTCCAAGATTTCTACCTGAGCAGCCGAGAAGAGGGAGATGCTATGAACTCAGATGAGACAATTTGTTTGTTATTTATCCATTTGACCACTAGTGCCTTAAGTCAGAGACTGTATCTTCATATCATTAGCTCTTGATACAAAGCCTACACATATATGCGCTAAGTAAGTGATCGCTCAGTTGTTAGATGGTCAAGGCTCATGCTGTCTTTACTGAGTATTTCCTATGTGGTTAATGGGGAGGTGAGATTACCTTGTAAACATACAGAGCCACCCCTTCTTTAAAAGACCACATTCTCACTTGGAATCATTTACTCAATAACTGCATCTTTTCCCCACCCTAAATGTCCAAATGAATGGTGACTTCGTAAAGCAATTAACAAAGTTTGTGGGAACTCTTTTCAATTTATTTTTGGGGGGAATCCATATTTCTCATGTGAGCACTGAGCAAAATAGGCCAAGCGCTTTTGTTTGTGTTTGTGTTTCGTGCACTGGGTTATAAACTTGGACGTGTGGCTGCTGTGACCCTCCTACTTCCTAATTAAATCCCACAGCATTGCATGCAACCTCCTCTATTAATTCATTTCCTGCAGGCCAAAAGCCATGTTAACCTGCTTCTTTCTCTCCTTGAAAGGGAGAAGGATTCTCCTCTCTTCTTTTCCTTCTTAGAAAAATCTTCCAAGTAGTGGCCTCCGTTCAGTTGAACTTCATGAACCAGGCCAGGCACCTGAATTGGGGAGGTGTGGAATAACCTTGTATTCCTCATGGGGATAACCTTATATTCCTCATGAGGTTTCCTAACTTCCTTGTAAAGAATGAACATAGAATTAAAAAAGATTTGCCATCTGGGACATGCAGGCTGAGGCAGTCATGGCTCTTTAGTGGAGCTTTGGGGTAATGTTGTCTGTTGACCAAAGAACGACTTTCTGGAAGCAAATGAAAAGTATGCAAGCATAGATGGCCAGTCACAGTTCACTGAGTGTGAAAGTCAAGACCTCAGGGCCTTTGAACATTACAGTGGCTTCTTAACAAGTGAGGAAGAACATGATGTCATCCATCCTGAGGTGTGGAAAAATTTACTCTCGGCTCAAACAATGGTATAGCAGATGCTCTAAGAAGATTTTAAAACTCACAGCTGTTTCCATTGCTAAGTTATCTTCATCCTTCTCCCTCACATTTTTTTAAAGAGCCACACTCTTTCCGCATGCGCTGGTGAGGGAGCAATTTCCAGGAGAGGGCCTTTGTAGCAACCCAGCTATGATGGGTGAAATGGGGGGGAAACCAACCCAGGAAATTAGCTCCCCTAATCGCATTAGTGGAAGGTTGGGCAGTAGACTGTTGTTTGCAGGAAACTATTTGTTTCACAAGGTACCGAAGCAGAAAGTCTCCCTGTCAAAGGTCATCCTTTCACACAGCCCGCTCCCTCCTGTTGGGTTAGAGCCAAGCTGCACCCAGTGCCACCATGTTCGAGTTCCTTTAGGAGAAAAAGGGGCCCTTTCCATGGTACTTGTTTGTCTCAAGTTAGTTCTTGATTGTGGCAACGGAAAGACCGGAATCAATTCAGTAGGAGATAAAGCACGAAGTTCAGTTCACCTGACGACTCCTCTCTCCTTCCCTCCTCACCATCTATTGGGGGAAGGAGTGTGTAGGGAAGGGAACATGACCTGAGTCGGCATAAGCTGGAGGGGAAGGCAGGAGGCGCTGGAGAGGAGCACCAGAATTAACCTACAGTAGACAATTGCTCTTTGAATATGAGCAAAACTGGATTATCGCTTAATTTACAGAGCAGGGCTTGTGACATCTCATTTCCCCCATTCTGATGAAACATCAGCTGGGTAGCCAGCAGGCGACCTCACTTGAAAGAACCGGGTGATTTTGTTGGCAGCACATGCTGCCATCACCGTGTAAGTGACCCACATTAGGAGGCCGCCTCAGGATGTCTGAGGGACCACGGAAACAACCCCGCCTCCCAATCAGTGACCCATTGCAACTTCTGCATCTTGCATGGCCGGTGGGTGTCATGCTGCAGAAGCCAAAGGGGAGACAAGGCTGTCAGAGGTTTACACTGACAGGGAAACGGTTATTTGGCTGGAAGCACTGTGTTCTCCTTGTCATAAATGTCAGGTCCAATCCATCACTCCTTCTTTTCAACTTTGTTGATTGAGCACCTACTATGAGCTGGGACCTTTCCTGGGGTTATAAAAGTGCATTGTCAAATGATCGCTTGACGGGTAAAAACAGTGACTTAAATTTCTCAAAATCTGTGGCTGATCACATTTTATTTCAACTTGTACATAAGAGAAAGCATGCATGAATTCATGCACTCATTTAACAGACGTGTGTTGACCCCGTTCTTAGAAACTTTTAGTGGTTCAAAAAAAAAAAAAAGAAAATTTTAGTGGTTAATGGGCTCTGGAGGCAGACTTCCCATGATGAGAAATCACCTGGCCTTGGAAGGTATTTTAATAATATTTACGTCATGCTTTTCTCATCCCTAAATGAGGCATCTGTAAAGGTGTGGTAAGGAGACAGTACCTATGAAGCCACCATGATCTGACTGCAGCTGCAGCCTGTATGCACTATCTTGTTTAATGTTTGTAACAGTCCAGTAAGAAACCCATTATACAGAGGAAGACATTGAGGCTTAGAAAGGTTATATAACTTACCCAAGGACATAAACTTCTCAGACAGTAGACAGAGTTGGAATCGTTATTGATCAGACTTCAGACGCTATACCCGTAACCACTTCACTTTCCTGCCTCAATGTAGAGAAACTATGACTGACTTAAGAATAGGAATGACTGGAAATTGAGGTTGATTGTTTGGAGTGAATGGTGAGGCTAGAAAGATAAGTTGAGATAAGATTTGCAAAGACACAGGAAGGTTATGCTAAGGAGCTTGCTACATTGTGTAGGTAGGACGGACTATCAAAGGATTTTGAGTCAAGAAGCCAAGATTTTGGAGGGTTTGTCTTTTTAAAGGCTTTCTTCCCTGTCACCACATTCTTCCCAAACCATTTCACATGAAGGCATCTCATTCTTCCCTCAAGACCAAGGCAGGGTTTAGATGAGTGGGTAAATAAAGGACTAGATTAGGGACAGAATTCAACGCACTTAATCACTCTCCTAGAAAGAGTAGATCTTGTATCAGTGGAGTGTCCAAATGAGTGAACTCTCTGGGGTTTCCATGCCTGAGAAAATAAGGACTCTGCTGCCACTACCACCAGGAATATTCAGAGCCTTCTCTCGGCCTTCACTCATCTCCACATCAGGCTCGAAGAACAACTGTCCCTAAACCCGCAATACCTCTCCTACATAGACATTGCTTCTGGCCCGTCTGGGAAGAGACAAGCCATCACCTACATGGGTGAAAGACAGGTTAGGATCTGGCAAATACCTTAGACATCTTGGCTCCCTATCCAACAGCCAAGATCAATGTCACTAACATGATGCTGAGGCACGATGCTGTCCATGAATCGTGCTCTGCATAGTTTCTTGAGCAGCTGGGCCAAATTGGCTGACATTGACACCTGGGAGAAAATCTCGCCACCCGAGTGAAATTTCTACATTCCTTTAATTCACTTAAACACATGGCCTGTGCATTTCAGGATTTTCTCCCCCCTGAGATTTGCTAATTGTGCACCACTTATAAAAGGTAAGAGGGCCTTTTCCTGGTATTTTGTTCAGAGCCAAATATTTAATAGCTCTGATTTCTTGCGTGCTTATTTTATACCAAGCCCAATACTCAGAAGGATTCATTATTCAAGGAGTAATAGTAGGAATGAAAAAATTATTTAAGTGGTCCTTAAAATAAAACCAAAAGTTTATAATAAATACTAGCGGGAAAAGACATGATTGGGATTTCATTTTGAGAACTTAATCAAAAGGTATGAAAATAAATGTGTTTTTTTTACATTCAATCAAATTAAGTTTTCATGTCAGTCATGCCCAGGTTTTTAGATTATAGGATAAAGCAATTGATAAATATTCCTACCAAAGTTTTTCAGTTACATTATGTGATAGCAGAGTAGTATATTATTTGCTTAAATTTGTTTAAATTTGACAGTAAAATCTGAAAAGGAGTCATTTTTATAAAAGATTTCTGGGGCTGGGGCACCTAGGTGGCTCAGTTGGTTAAGCTCCTGACTTTGGCTCAGCTCATGATCTTGCAGTTTGGGAGTTCGAGCCCTGCATCAGGCTCTGTGCTGACAGCTTGGAGCCTGGGGCCTGCTTTGGAGTCTGTCTGTCTGTCTCTCTCTCTCTCTCTCTCTCAAAAAGTGAATAAACATTTACAAAAAAAAATTTTTAAAGGCTTTCTAGGGCTTTATTCACTTACTTGATAGTCTCTCTTGCACTTTGGTAAATAATTTCTTCTGAAGCGGCTGTCATCTGACCTTCTCTGTCCACTTTATTTATTTTCCCTAAGTTTGTAACTGGCCTAAGTCCATCAAGTTCTCAGTTGGCCAGTATTTTGGCGCTTGACTCCGGTAGTCTCCAACATGACTTTCACAGCTTTTCTGATTGTTTCATCTTTTTCAAGATCTGCAGTAGATACATTCTTTCTTTCCAAAAACGGTATTTATTGATTGGGTACCATGCACTCTTTTTGATGCTGAGATATAGCAGTGCATAAAATGGTCCAGAGAGCCTTGCCCTCATGGGGCTTACATTCTTGTTTGGGGAGAAAGAACATAGACAAAGTGTTATGGAGGAAAATTAAGGGGAGGGGGAGGGAAATGGATGGGAAGTATGGAATCTATGTGGTAGTGAGAGAGGGTTGCAGTTTTAAAAAGAATGGTCTGGGAGGGTGTATTACTTATCTTTATTGTATAACAAATTATCTCAAGACTTAGTGACTTAGGGAACAAATATCTACTATATTCCAATTTCTGTATGTCAGGAAACTGAAAACAGCATAGCTTGGTGTTTCTGGCTTGAGGTCTCTCATGAGGTGGCAGTTAAGAATTTATTTAGGGCTGTGATCACATATGCAAACTTGATTGGGGCTGGTGGATACACTTCCTAAATGCCTCATTCAGATGCTATTGGCAGAAAGCTCTAGTTCTTTACAGGAACTCTCAGTGGTGCTGCTTGGGTGTCCTCACGACTTGGCAGCTCAGCTGGCTTCTCCCAAAGCCAGAGAATCAAGGAAGAATAAGGTAGAACCCCAATGCCTAAGACCTGACCTGAGAAGTCACAGAAGTCATTTCCTCACAATCGTAGTGATTACACAGTGTTATTCCATGTAGGAGAGGACAACCCAAGGTGTGAATATCAGAAGGCAAGGATCATTGTGGCCATATTTGAGGCTCCTACTATACCAGGCCTCACTGAAAGTGACATGTAAGCATCATGTTGGCCATGAATTTTCAGATTTCAGTATCTGTCAAAGAAGACTAACAAAGATTCAATAGGCTCAATGAATCCTAACATAAAATAGAGATATTTTCATGAGAATCAATTATGTAATGTTCAGTTCATTAGTACCCATTTTCAAATTATAAGACTTTGATCCTTTAATGTGGGATTTGTATATCAAACTCCATGCTAATTAGGACTCATATATTTCAATAATACAATTACATAGTCAGGTGTTTTAATCTCCATTTCAGAGATAGGGAAATGGAGACTGAGAGAGGGAAAGTGAATTCCCAAGGCCACATAGCTGGCAAATGGCAAAACTAGGATTTGAGCCCATCCCGCCTGGCTGAAAAGTCTATATTCTTTGCACTCTGACTCTCTGCCTTTCAGAGTGTTATTTCATAATTCAGAGAGCGAGTCATTGGGAGCAAGTCAGTGAATTCTCTTTTCTCATCTACAGCTTTATCAAGCAGTAAAGGTGAATTCTTGCTAAATGGAGACTTCGTGGTCACAATGTCAAAAAGGGAAATCCGCATTGGGAACGCTGTGATAGAGTACAGCGGGTCCGATAATGTTGTGGAAAGAATTAACTCCACAGACCGCATTGAGCAAGAACTTCTGCTTCAGGTAAAGCCTTGCCCATGAACCTCCCACCCTTTCCTTCCACTTGGAATCACCGCACCTGCAAACATCCTCTCCATTTTGTCTACTTGTCCCAGGTGTTGTCGGTGGGAAAGTTATACAACCCTGATGTGCGCTATTCTTTCAATATTCCAATTGAAGACAAACCCCAGCAGTTTTACTGGAATAGTCATGGGCCCTGGCAAGCATGCAGCAGACCCTGCCAAGGTATCTACTTTTTGGGTGGGTTTTGGGGACTTGAGCTGTTTTTTCTTTTTATTTATTATTTGGGGTTTTTTGGAGGCAGCAAAAAGCATGTGACCTATAAAACTTTCTATCTGCATGCATTCCCAAGTCGTCTTTCCCTGCATCTTTCTGGTTATTTTTAGCTGGCAAGTGGAGCTTTTTGAAGAATTCAGGATTTGTTGGGTTTCCTCCTTTTAAGGATTCGTATACGTTGTGAAGCCAAGCAAAGTGAGCTCTACCACTTTGACTTTCCAGAAGCATTGAGTTCGTAGTCATATTACATATCATTTGTCTCATTTCCTTTTGCCTACATGGGAAGTCAGCAGATTACGGCCAGTGAGCCAAATCTAGCCTGTTGTATGCTTTTATAAAAGTTTATAAATAAAGTTTTATTGGAATGCAGCCACACCTCTGTGTACATATTGTTTATGAGTGGCTGCTTTTGTCCTATAATGGCAGAGTTAAGTAGTTGTCACAGAGGTCATAGGGCCCACAAAACCAAAAATATTTACTAATTAACCCAGTACAGAAAATGTTTGACAGTCCCCGGTCTAAATAGTTTATAGAATAGGTTATTTTCTCTGATTAAGTGTTTTCCTCCTTGCCTAGGGGAGCGGAAGCGCAAACCCGTTTGCACCCGGGAATCTGATCAGCTTACGGTTTCTGATCAAAGATGTGACCGGCTGCCCCAGCCAGGACCCATTACTGAACCTTGCGGCACAGACTGTGACCTGAGGTGAGCCTGGTGTTTGTGCATGGGCTTTACTACGAGCTGTGAGGGTCTTATAGGGGGAGGAGCAGAAGGCAGGGACAGTGGCCTTTAGTTCCCCTTCCCTTCCTGTGTTTCTGTGAAATAAGCTTCAGCCAATTTTCCGTCCCTCTGAAACCAATTATCCAAGACATATGCCTGCGGATTTCCTGTTCTTCTCCTAAGAATTAAAAATAGCTAATAGAGTATGGCACCTGCCAGAAGAAGGTCTCATTTGACCCTCACAACTCAGTGCATAGGTATTGTTGTGACTGAGTCACATCCTACGTAAAAGTTTGGTATGTTGACATCAACAGAAAAGGGGGAAATGTCTTCTCTCAAAGTTCCCCTATGTTGTTCTCTATACACCCAGAGTGTGTATCACCCAGTAGAAAAGATCGTATGCATATGGAAAGTGTAATCCACTAACAGAAAGTCATGGAAGGAGCCAGAAGGAACTAGAACGAGAAGATGTACAGATATGGAACATACTCTGTATTGTATTTAAGGAAATAGGAAATCCCTGAGGCAAGAAGTAGTGACTGGGTACGGAATCCAAAAGCTTTCCCATTTACCTGCAAGGTTGACTGTGTCATGTTTGAGTATTAACATAGCCTGGGTGTTGCGTTGTGTAATCTGCATGTCAGTTAATTGCAGATAACAGAAGTTGATGCTTTAATTCTCCTTTTACAGACCAGATAATTATCAGTGTGGAGTGGTATGGGAAATTGCTAGGATCTTACTGTTTGTAAGTGGCAAAGTGAATACTTAAGCATTTTGCGGCTTCTTTGTCACAAAGCCAAATCTGATCAAATGGTATTGGCAGCCTTTAGTGCTGGAGTGAAGATTATAAGGCCCTCCTGAGGCTCTGAGAGAAAAGAGGAATGCTGCAGGCAATTAGTAATGTCTGTCATGAGATGTGATCAATTAGTAATGTCTGTTTAAGAGTGGGGAAGCTACAGCATGAATGCCACATCTTTGCCAGGCATGACCTGATGTCTTTGACTTCAAAACCCAAGCTCTCTCCACCCCCACTATACGTCTGTCTACCCAGCAATACTTACCTGCATGTTCAATGGGCTTGTTGCAAAGCACTGACCAGCCATTATGGAAAGAGAAAACCTAAGACATTAAAAAGCAGACCCTGGGGGCGCCTGGGTGGCTCAGTCGGTTAAGCGTCAGCTTCGGCTCAGGTCATGATCTTGATGTTTGTGGGTTTGCTAGGCATTGGGCTCTGTGCTGACTACTAGCTCAGAGCCTGGAGCCTGCTTCCAATTCTGCGTCTCCCTCTCTCTCTGACCCTCCCCTGCTCACGCTGTCTCTCTCTCTCTCTCTCTCAGAAGTAAATAAAAACATTAAAAAAATATATAAATAAATAAATAAATAAATAAAAGGTAGACATTGGCACTATGTGGTATTGATTCCTGTTATAGGTAATATACTTATAAACCCACTGCTTCAGCCAATTTAGTTGATTTAGTTAAATTAGAGTTAAGGTCTTTTCAGAAAAATAATTAGTTAGCTAATTGCCAAACGGAATCACAAAAGTTTAGGGGAGAAGCAGTGAATTAATAAGTAGGTTCCCTGAGGTATAGCTTCAATAAATTGAGAAAGGTGACATTTTCAGATTACTCTTGTATCAAATTATCACTGAAAATAATGATATTGTATAATGAATAGTGAATAATGAATCAATAGTAAGTAATAACAATATTATTTGGAGTGGTAACTACTCTGAACATAATAATAGTCAACCACTTACTAAGAGCTATTTTAACAGTTATATATTTTCCTATTAATAAAATATAATTAATATTGTATGCTACATATAATCCTACCCTATTAAAATAATTAATACTCTGTTACTGTCCTGTTAAATTAATATAGGATCTACCTTAATATATATTCTTTGCAATTAATATTTTATTAATTCCCCCAAACAACATAATGACATAAGTATTACAATTATCCCCCACTTTCCAAATAAGGAAACCGTCTGAGAGAAGTTAAACACATTGCCTGAGGTCATATAACTATTAGTGAAGTGGCAGGATTCAAATGTGGTCTTTCAGAACCTGGATTCAATCTCTTAAACCCTAGGAGAAAGCCGTTTTTAATTCAGTCATAATGACGAGGGTTATTCATTGATCCTATTCTGTGAAGCTTTTCTACCTTTGTGCATAGAAATGGCTCCCAGGACTTTTGCGCCTCATCCTTGATCCCTGACTTACTTGGGTAAGTGCGGCGCTTGCTGTCACTTCTCCTTGAGCAGAACCACACTGGGGCTGGTAGAGTCTCAGATGAGACAGCCCGTCCTGTGGGACTCCGGCCCACAGCGCTGTAAGCACACTCTTCTCTGGCCCGGAAGGCAAGTTTGTACAAAGCATTTCAAGTCCTAGAACATGACCTTAAATAAATAAATGATTCTTTAAGAACCCTGCGTAAAGCCTATTCAAGGAGCAATTTGAGGGTGGGGATGTTTGAACAATTACTTCCCAGAAATGAATATTCTTCACATCAAATAGATTGTAAATAAGCCGCAATTTCATTTGTGGTGCTGCTAGCTCATCGGTGTTCTCCAGAGTTTCTCCTGCATTGGAAGCTTTCAGATGTAAAACACAAATTAAAGCAAATTTTACAAAGTGAATGCAATTAAAGGTGGCCTCAAATCCAGGAGACTTTTATGTAGGATTATACCAAAGACCTCAACTGGGTTTCTCCTCCAACTTTGTGTTCTTGCTTTCTGTGGGGGCTATAGGATATGTAGAACTTGGCTGAAGAATAAAATGCCAAAGGTAGTAGTAATATTAATAATAATAGCTACTCTTCCTAAAGGCCTGGCTTGTGTATTAAATGCTATTTAGGTTTTAGCTTCTTTATTGTTTCTAGTAGCCCTGTAAATTGGACCCTATGTTCCCCCATTTTGTAGATGAGGAAACTGAAGCTTGGTGAGGTTAAGTCCCCCGTCTGGGTGTTGGAGTTTACATTCACATTCACACCCAGATCTCTCTGATTGTATTAAAAATAACTTTATAATACCTAAGTAAAACCAGAGCATAAAGTCTCTTCATTTCATAAAGTAGGCGTGTCAAAGGTACTATTTTAAATTCACCATCTGGGGTAAGTCACCTTGTTTTAATACTTTAAAAAAATAAAGTACTTAATTCTACAGAAGTAGAGGAGGAGAGATATAACAGTTCCAGGAACAGGGTTGGGTGGTAATAGAGCTTCTGGCTGATCAAAGAAAAGAAAGTGAAGGAATCATAGTCATGTCCACCCTCGTAACCATACAGGTGCATGCTCCCATCTGAAATTAAATAGATCATGTTTCCTTGCCAACACTCAGACTCATTCCTTACCGAATTTTATAGACTGTCAGAAAAATACATTTGTTCACTGAAAAATGCCCAAAAACATATACCAACCTCCAAAAAAAGATGTTCTGTCTTTTCTTCTCTCTGTGAACCTGACAGTCACTGCCAATGGGGCTCATACTAACTGTTGCTGAATGTCCATGCAAAACACCGAAAGAGTGGAGAGAGGAGTGTTACTGATGGATCAAACTCTAAATAGGTTTCCCAAAGCATGTTTGTTGAACACAAGTTCCATGAGATGATTTGTGGAGAGCCCGTATGTGGGAGGAGTCTTTACCAACCATCTCCTCCCATGTGGAAATACAACTGTCAGTTAATGTTTGGAAGACCCTGTGAAGGCTCTGAAACAGAGAAACCTGCTTAAATCAGTAGTTCCCAAATGGATCCCTAGTATTATTTACTTCACAGTCCCTGACACATGCACAGAGGCATATACATTATTTTTTGTTTCCACTTATAATAAACGCTTCACCTCTCTGAAATATAGTAGTAAAATGATTTGTCACATGATATGAACCAAATGAATTCAAAACACTAAAGTTGAGACCATCTTCCAGGGAGAGAGTATGAAGCGGATGACAGCATTTTGAACAGAACCTTCCTAAGGCAATGCTCCAACATTTTTGCAGTCTCTTCCGGCTTCTCTGTTCAAATTCCAGGGAGTCTGTGAATATCGGGAGACTCTGCTACACTTGACCTACTGGTGTGGGGGTTTTTTTGGAGGGGGTGAGGGGGAATAGGGCTCCTACCTCCCTTACCCAGGATAATCTTTCTACAAGAAAATGGTGGTGGAGGCAAAGAGAAGGTAGCCAAGAATCAAAGAACAGATGAAAGTTCCAGATGCGTCTGTTGAATTGGACCACACTTTTGCCTCACTTCCTCAGGGAAGCGAGAGCTTGCCCAGATTAAACTTTGACAGGATGAGATAAAGCTTTGTTTTACAATCCCTCATTTAACGTGTTCCGGTTAGAACAAAATCCCAAAATACTGTGTCACTCTTAACGGAAAATCTCAGTAGCCCACTTTATATGCCAAACGTAAAAGTTGGTCACCTCTGACCTACTTTTAAGCATTTGTGAGAAACTCCAGGATAAGTGTGTGGCCGGTACTGATTGTTTTCCAGTCCTGTCCCTGGCCAGGTGTGGATGGAAGAATTCTTAGGGCTCCCATATTTGGCAAACCACCTGATTTCTGAGAAGTAGGCAATTAACAAGAATTAACTCAAATGAAGAATATAAAGAAATTATCCTGTGTTGATTACTAAATTGAATCCACAACATATGTTTTAAGCTTATTTATTCATACACCTCTATTCAGTTTAGGATTTTTTTTTTTTATTCAAGCACTGACTGTTTGGGGGGCATTTAAGAATAGCTCAGTTGATCAGCACACACAGAGTGCCTCTTGCATCCCAAGAAAGGCTCATTAGAGGTATCAAGGGTACAAAGGTGACAAAGATTTGTAGATTCAAATCAATATTTAAAAGTATATAATCATGGGGCTAGAAGGGATGAATAGGTGGAGAACAGAATGTTTAGGTTTTTTGTGAAAATACTCTATGATGTGATAGGATACATGTGATTTCACATTTGTCTAAACCTACAGAATATATAACACCAAGAGTGAGCACTAATGTAAACTATGGATTTGGGGTGGTTCTGATATGTCAGTGTAATCGATTGTAACACATGCACCGCCTGGGAAGGGTATGCATGTGTGGGAGCTGGTGCATATGGGAAATCTCTGTACCTTCCTCTCTGTTTTGCCATGGGCCTAAAGCTGCTCTAAAAAAATAAGTCTTTAAGAAAAAGTGTATAATCAAACTGTGTAGATTATGGTCCATGTCTAAAAGGACCTTAGCCTCTATTTACAGTGATATATAGAGTTTAGCACATGTGAAATTCACAATTACACTCCAATTATCCGTTCCTTTATTTAGTCACGGGATATTCACTGAACACTTTTTAGCATGGGCCATATAAAGGAGGTTTTCTCGAGAGAATTTCCAACAGTGGTTGTCTATCAGAAGCAGCCTTCTTGAGAAACGAAATGCTGAGTTGCATGAGCCTTTTAAATACAAAATTGCTTTTTTTGCTCTGTTGAATTCCAATGTTTTCTTCTTTTTGGTTGCTTGAACTTTGACTGTATCAAGGGAGAATCTTCACAAAGACGGCACCTCTGACTTTCACTCTGACTTCCATGTACATTGGCAGCCATGAAAAATACATGGATATGTTGGTTTAAAATTGGATTTCAGAAACTGACTGTGGCTTGGGGTTTCATGGTATTGGAGTTAAGGAAGAAAAAAGAACTCAATTTGTCCACCAGTCGAATATAATTGAGACATACATATTTAACAGAAATGTTGGTTTCTCCCCATTATTTATGCATAGGTGGCACGTCGCCAGCAGGAGTGAATGTAGTGCCCAGTGTGGCTTGGGTTACCGCACGCTCGACATCTACTGTGCCAAATATAGCAGGCCAGATGGGAAGATCGAGAAGGTTGATGACAGTTTTTGTAATAGTCACCCCAAACCAAGCAACCAGGAAAAATGCTCAGGGGAATGTAACATGGGTGGCTGGCGCTATTCTGCATGGACCGAAGTAAGTTGGTTCTCATTCAATGAGTGTCTTCTTCTTGGGTGCCAAGTCTGAGTAGTTAATGATGGCGAGTGAGGTTTAGTGAGGGCTGCATTGACAAACCCCATTTGGACGATAAGATTGATTTCTAATGCCTGACGTCATTCTGCAGAAAAGAGTACCATGATCAATTTGTAACGTCTCACTGTATGATATTGAATATGGCATGTGGGACATTGGGAGTGGTGAGCAACTCATCTAATCCCTTTTCCCATACCCCACACACCATTTCCAATTTTATTTTCCTATGTCAATTTACTAATATTGACCTCAGTATAAACTTGGTAAATAAATTGATAGCATGAACAGATGCTCCCCCAAATAACCACTAGACTTGGGTTGGTTGGGTGGTTGTTTCTTCAGGGCTGGAGGAAGCAAACTGACATAGCCAGGATCTTGACCTTGCTGGATTGGAAACCTAGCAACAGTCTTATTTCTTTCATTTTCCTTTCAGTGTTCCAAAAGCTGTGATGGTGGAAGCCAGAGAAGAAGGGCTATTTGCGTCAACACCCGCAATGATGTCCTGGACGATAGTAAATGTGCACATCAGGAGAAAGTCACCATTCAGAGATGCAATGAGTTCTCTTGTCCTCAGTGGAAGTCAGAAGACTGGTCAGAGGTAAGATAAGAGGACTCTTATTTCCCCAGGTCACCTGTGGTACTTTGAGTCTCTCTGGCTCTGTTCAAGTCTAAACCTGCTATACTTTTCTCCTCCTACCCCGGATGAAGCAACTGTGGTCCTCCATCTGCCCCATGACAGGATGTGACTGGCCCACTGGTGACCTCAGAGGCATGGCGGGTTTGGCTAAATCACCCACCATGAGAGCTTCTGTTGGTGATTTTGAAGTTTCTGTGTCTTACCCTTCCTCCTCTTTGATCCCCTACTAAATCATTGTAAAGGGAAACAAAGGCTTTGTTAATCAGAAATCTGTGCTGGCTTAGAACTGAAATGAAAAAGAAAAAGAAAGGTTTTCTACCTTCTCATCTGTGAAATAAGGTAATTAGACCCCAGTAAGTGACCTATCTGACTTACCTATCCAGTTGCTTATGGAAAACTTAGGGGGGGAAAAAGGACTAGTTGAGTGTTCCAGACTTTTATCTCCTCCCTTACCTGATGAAGCATAAGGCAAACCCTCATTGCTTAGCACAGGTGGCCCCAGGACAGCAAGAGAAAGAAGGCAGAGCCTCTTTCTTGCTTTCCTGGTGCAGTGTTAACACTCGGTATTAACCCAGCCCAGTGAGATTCTCCCTGAGTAGGGAACTGCCTCCGCCTTCCTTTATGGGAGCCAGGGGAAGGGAAACAGAAGTTCCCTTACTTATGGGCCAAGTCAGGAATGTGGGGAGAGGTTTCCCTGTACAGCTTCTGTGCCCATTTCTTTATCTCAACCATGTAGGCACAATCTTCACTGCTTACTTTCAACAGCAAATAAAATACAAATCATAAAAGGATATTATTGATGTCCCTGAAATGGCAGAGTGTGAATACATATGATTAACGGTGTCTGATTCCTGCACAAGTTAACCGCAAACCTACTGTTTTTGTTCCGTTAACAAGCTGCCTTAGCTTAAACTCCAGTGTTTCGTTTCAAAGAGATGAAAGAAGGTAGTGGGTTAAAGTTTTACTTAGCTAATGATAGCTAAAGTGTCACTTCAAATCAAGTAACCAACCTCTGCAAGAATACTTGCTAACAGGAAATGGGGCGGGGGATACCAAACTATATATTCAATATGATCCAACATTCCTGAGCTTAAAAAACTGGAAAGAACACAGCAAAATGGTAATCATGATTATCCCTGGGGAGTAAGATTTTTTGATCACTGTCGTTTTCTCCTTGATGTTTTTCTGTATTTTTCAAATGTTCTCCAATGCACATGGATGAAGATGATGATGGTATTTAACATTTATTAAATGAACATATGCTAAGAGCTTTATTTGGATTTTTTTTCAGTTAGTTTTCACAGTTCTTTGCATAGGCACCTTGTCACCCCCATTGTGCAAATGAGAAAACTGAGGTACAGAGACATCACTTGAGTTTGGTACCCACAGCTGCTTGTATTGGAATTAAAACCCAGATTGATCCCCACACCTAACTCCTATGCCAGGAAACCATGAATGCTGTTTTTCGGTACTGATGGTCCCCGACTTACCATGGTTCAGCTTCACAATTTTTTTTTACTTTACACTGGTGTGAAAGCAATGCACATTTAGTCACAGTTGTACTTTGGATTTTGAATGTGGATCTCTCCCCGGGCTGGCTACGTGTGGCCCACACTCTCTTGTGCTACTGGGTATCAGTGGCTCCCAGTCAGCCTTGCAGTCAAAACCATATGAGGGTCAACAATGGAAACCTTCACAACCACCCCATACACACACAGCAGCTTTATTTTTCACTTGCAGGACCGTGCTCAACAAATTACTTGAGATACTCAACACTTTATTATAAACTAGGCTTTGTGTTCGACAATTTTGCTGAACTTCAGGCTAATGTAAGTGTTCTGAGCACATTTAAGGCAGGCTGGGCTACGCTACAATGTTCCACTGGTTGGGTGTATTACGTGCATTTTCAACTTAGGATATTTTCAACTTACGATGGGTTTACCTGGATATATGCCCATCAGAAGTCGGGGAAGATCTGTATCTTGTGGCGTAGTGCCGTGCTGAGTTCATTCTGTGCCTGACACCATCCCAGAGCCTTTATAAACACAGAATGAGTGAATGAATGAGTGAATGGGTGAACAAATGAATGAAAGAAAAATGAGCCGTGCTGTATTTACAAACTGCTATGAGAGAGAAGACTCACCGTGGGAAGAGAGCACCTCTCTTCCTGCTGCTCCATGAATAATACCTGAGAACCACAACACACTGTTCAGAAACACCCCTGATTGGCTGTGCTTTTTATTACAGTGCCTGGTCACCTGCGGAAAAGGGCATAAGCACCGCCAGGTCTGGTGTCAGTTTGGTGAAGATCGATTAAACGATAGAAGCTGTGACCCTGAGACCAAGCCAGCCTCCATACTGACTTGTCAGCAGCCTGAATGTGCGTCCTGGCAGGCGGGTCCCTGGGGACAGGTATTTTGAATGATAAAGTTCTTAACTACATTCTTTCCTTCTTATCTGGAGAGGGCTTGCCGAGGGGCATTCCAGGGATGGGGATTTAACTGCTGTGTCTTGTGACTTGCCTTGTCCCTCCATGGCGCCAGATCGAGCACCAGAAACACTGGGGCCATTTTGCCCCAGGTCTGGGGATTGCTGCTTTCCCTCCTGAAGCTGATTATTCCCTTTGTGTAAGAGACACATGCATGTCTTTGCCCTTGGGTTCAAACTGTAGCCTGAGCACACCAGCATTGAACAAATTCCCAACAGATCTCATCTGGCTGATGTTAATCTTCTTTTTTTTTTTTATGTTTATTATTTTTGAGGGAAAAAGAGAGAGAGAGAGAGAGAGCCAGCTTGTGAGGAGAGCAAGGGCAGAGACAGAGAGGGAAAGAGAGAATCTCAAGCAGGCTCCACGCTGTCAGCATAGAGCCCCAACATGGGGCTCAAACCCACGAACTGTGAGATCATAACCTGAGCCAAAACCAAGAGTTGGGTGACTGAGCCACCCAGGTGCCCCCTGATGTTATCGTCTAGCATGTTGCTGTGGGTCGCTACAGAATGGGGTCCAGCATCTCCAGTAGGGGGTTGTGCACTGTGATTTGGAAGGGATCCCATGTCAGGGTTCCAAAGCTCACCTCTGATAAATAAGTCCGACACTTCATACAGCATGAATTTGATCAAAAGTTGCAGAATCATCTTGCTCTGAGAGAATCTTTGCCAAATCCCCTAGAATGTTGGTTCCACAGTCTTAACCTGAACTATTCTTAAAGGAGAGAGTGTGAGTCTCTGTTGGGCTCGCATTTGGGAAGCCACTACTCTTGGAATGAAGTCCTTCCTAATATAGAAGCTGAAGCGTTCTGGGTTCTATTTAAGTAGCACTCCAAGTTCCCGAGAGAAACAAAGCAGCTGTCTGCTGTCACTTACGCAATCTTCTGAAGAATAATTCTCCCTCCTCCCCGGCCCAGCCACAGCCAGTCTTCTCGTTTATGTCTTCATTTCCAAGATGCATGCAATAAATGAGAGCAGCTTTATTGCTACACCCTTACAATTTTTACGAAATTGATGTTCTTCTGTATAGCATCGCTAGTCAGAATGGCTCATCGTGTCTGATTGCACTCACAGGGAGAGCTTCTCACACTCCTAAATCCAGCCTCCTTTTTGTCAACATCTGTGTAGCTCTTAGGGAACATGAGAAAGAGAAAGAGAATGCTCAGGGTCCCATTGTTAAGACCTGAGTATAATGTCTTTTAGACTTGATGGGCCTCTTTTTTATCCACGTCTACACCAAACCACAAGCACACCAAGCCACATTTCTGTGCTTCATTCCTTTCGGTGGTACTTAACATTCCGTTATGCAGAGATACCATATTTGTGTATCCATTTATCCCAAGCTAGACATTTGGGTTGTTTGTACCTTTTGACAATTGTGAATGAATAGTGCTGAGATGAATATTCGTGTATGAGTGTTTGTTTTAGTACTTGATTTCAGTTCTTTTGGGTGTATCCCAGGAGTGATATTGCCGGATCATATGATAAGCCTGTGTTTCACTCCTTAACTGCCAATTTTGCACAGAACCCGTACCTTTTGCACACCCGTACTATTTTGTATTCCTACCAGTAATACACAAATGTTCCAGTTCCTCTATTTCCATCCCAATGCTTTTTATCCCCCTCCCTTTTTAATTATGGCTATACTGGTGGGAGTAAAGTAGTATCTCATTATAATTTTGATTTGGCATTTCCCTAATAACAAGTAATATTGAGAGTCTTTTCATGTGCTTTTTGACCATCTCTATCTTTGCTTTTTTCTGTCTCTGGAAAAGTGTCTCTTCATGTCCTTTGCCCATCTTTAAAATGTTTTTAATTACAGTAAAAAAACACATAACCTCAAATTTACCATCTTATCCATTTTTAAATGTACAATTTAATAGTTCTTCTTTTCCCATTGCTTAATGAGGTTGGCTTTTTGTTGCTAAATTGTAGTTGCTCCTTATATTGTGGATTTTAACCCTTCATCAGATGTATGATTTATAAATATTTTTTCCAATTCCATGGAGTGGTTTGCCTTTCCACTCTGCTGATGGTGTTCATTGATGCGGAAGTTTTTAATCGTGATACAACACAACTTGTCTATTTTTTTCTTTTGTTGCCTGTGCTTGTAGTAGAATATGCAAGAAATCATTACTAAATTCCATGTCATAGAGCTTTTCTATCTTCTTTTTCTTCTAAGGGTTTTATAGTTGTACCTCTTATGTTTAGGCCTTTGATCTTTTTGGGGTTAGTTTTTATAAATAGCGTGAGATAGGAGTCCAGCTTTATGCTTTTACATATAGGTAGCCTTTTGCCCTATGGCAGTTGTTGAAGAGACTCTTCTTTCCCCCCATTGAATGGTCTTGGCATCTTGGTTAAAAAACACTTGGCCATAGGTGTCCAGGATTATTTCTGGACTCAATTCTATTCCATGAGTGAATATAACTCTCCTTATATCAATACCACACTGTTTCAGTCACTGTAGCTTTGTAGAGAGTGTTGAAATAGGAATATACTGAGTCACTGCCAAGGGATTAAACCCCTACATATAGAATTCCAATGGGAGGTAGAAATAATTCCAACCATCAAAGTGACAATTGATGAATATAATTTGTGCAGAGCAGGATTTCCCACTTTTACCTAGGTTCTTTGGGAGCTAGCCCTCTCTTCACTATGAGGGAACTATTTTATTTCTTATAGGATGCTATGGAGAAAGTAGGGAAAGAGAAAATTCGCTCAAGTGTGCATACCTTTTGTGGTATTTCTCTCCCTCAGTGCAGTGTCACTTGTGGACAAGGGTACCAGCTGCGAGCAGTGAAGTGCATCATTGGGACTTACATGTCAGTGGTCGATGACAATGACTGCAATGCCGCCACTAGGCCAACTGATACCCAGGTGAGTCTCCTTTGTCCAGCCCAGTCATTGGCTTTGGGCACAAAGATGGCAGAAGTTCCTAGAGGTTCAGTCCAAGTGGAAGTGCTTTCATAGGTAAGTGTGTAGGTAGAGTAACCAGTTGATTAAGTAAATGTCCAGATTTACCTCTTTGTTACATTTTGAATCTAATATTTGGACGTACCAGTTTCATTCTTGTCTGGTTATTTGGTTCTGATTTTTTATTGGATAGCAAATGTTGCTTGGTTGGTCTCATTTTCTTGAGCTCACAGTTTTTCTAATGATTTCAGCGTAGGGCTGAGCATAGAGTGTCAGCAGTGTGCCGGGGCTGGCTTGTACCAGCTCACGAGAGCTGACTGGTGAATGTTCAGGAATTTTGCAAGCTGGTTGCTAACTATGGGCATTATTGAAAATGGAAAATATAAGCCTATAATTAAGTAAATGATATTTAAACAAAGCCGATAAATACTCAAAACTTACATTTTTCCATTGCTTTACTACATTTTACTATTATCTGTACCCTTGAGGTTATTTATATTTACATGTGTAGCCATGTGGTGGGAATACCACATAATGGTGAGCTATTACACATCTCTTCCCAGCTCTGTGTTCATCGACATCAGGTGGGTAGCTTGAAATTGGCTGTGGCGAGAGTATTTACACCACAGGAATCCGCAGGTGCTATAATCGAGGGTTCAATGTATTGTTTTTAGATTTAAGAAAGTGATGGAGAAAATGATACTTATGTATAATCTACATTATGTTTAAAAGAGCCTTGTGTCTTTAGCTGTTACATTGTGAATAACACATACACATATTAAGGAAATATGCTTCCGGTATTTGGAAATGATTGTCTGATTTGGCGTCGAAGTCATTCGCATCATTCTGACATAGATCTTATTTGTTCCATTTTCGCCGGACTCTTAAACATAAACAAAAATAACAACTCTCATTCATGTCTGAACCGTACTTATTCAGCAATTGCAACCATATTTTGACAAGAGACTCAAGAATTCAACAAAAATCGGTGCCAGTATTCTGTGAAACTCCACTGGCTATATGAAATTTAAAAGAAAGCATTGTATATTGTTATATGTAAATTGTGTGCTGTACCTCCTTTAGATCAGTAAACTTTATGAGAACCAAACAAACATATGTATACATATATAGGTGTATATGTGCATAAAATATGTGTGTGTGTATATGTAACTATATTTCTACAAACACATGCGCTCCTTTTTTCTCGAGAGAGCCAGCTGACCATCACTACCACCACTTTCCTTTTTATAGGCCATGATTTTAGCATCATTTATGGAAAGAGACTATGGAAAGAGAAGACTTGGCTTTATATATCAGTTTTGCTAATTGCTGAACACAAGATTTGAACCCTTGACCACACCCAGAGCTCAGGGCCCCCTTTGGCCATTGCACCGATTCCACTCTGAGGGCCTCAGTCAGGCTGCATTTCCACATGTGTTGTGAACAGATGAAAAGTGTCAAAAAGTACATGAACATGGCAGTGTTGTCCATGATCAGTGATAAAACACCACGTGTGACTTGTGTCCCTTTTACATACATATATATATATTTTTTACTTTATTGAAATGCTTTGAACCACCACGTGCTAACTGCCTGCAAAATGTTAGCTATTACATCTAAATAGTTCTGAGGTGAGGATTTAGCAACTCCCTTCGAGATTCAAAATACTCGTTTCTCTTTACATTATTCTGTAATATCCAATGGAGTACAGGGCGACTCCCACAGCTGAAGCATATGGACCGTTTCTATTCTGTGGGAAAAGTTTCCTGTGGTTTTCTGCAGACCACTGGCAAGAGAATAGGCAGGGTCCAGAGCCAAGCAGCAGAATTTCCTCACTCAGTTTGTAAGCTCCCTAATGTCAGGCTCGGCCCCGAGCTCACCACTCTTTGCTCCATGCCTGGCACATCTCCGGAATTTAATGGATATGTGCTTAATCAAAACGTATTTGCTAAATTGTGAGCAAGTGTGTATTTCTGGTTTCCCATCTGTAAATCTGATAGCATTATCTACACACAGATAACCGCAATTCATTATAGGGACTTCCTCTGAGTGATTGAGGAGTGTTATATACATTCCTGGCACTGGCATATTGAATAGACATCTTATCTAGATTTGACCATCAGCACCTCGGGAGTTCCCTGTAGGTAAACCTGGAAAGCCAATTCATGCTTAACAAATTCTGATTAGGAAATTAATTGAAATATGAAAACAGACATTGGTCTTTGGAATTTTTAAAAATTGACAATTTTTTTTTTATTTTTAAAGAGAGCGAGAGTACGAGCAGGGGAGAGGGGCAGAGAGAGAGACAAAAAGAATCCTAAGCAGGCCTCAGGCTCAGCGAGGAGCCTGATGTGAGGCTCGATCCTATGACCCTGGGATCTGACCTGAGCCAAAATCAAGAGTCGAACGCTCAAGAGATTGAGCCACCCAGGCACCTCGACAATTGATAATTTTAAAAGGATATCCTATTCTTTCCTAACTTATGTGCCATTTTAAAATCATTTTTTCTTTCCACATGAACAGGCAAATAGATATAGTATTAAAATTCACCAAGTAAACCCCTACCCTATATCAATGCGTTCATAAAGTAACTCAGATTTTACCTCATTTTACAGATGAAAAAAACTGAGGCTGAGAGTTGCTTTGTGATTTCCCCAGAATTCTGAGGTTTTAGAATTCTTAGCCGTTATATATATTTTGTAAATGTTTTGTTTATTTTTGAGAGAGAGAGAGACAGAGTGTGAGTGGGGGAGGGGCAGAGAGAGAGGGAGACAGAATCTGAAGCAGGTTTCAGAATCTGAGCTGTCAGCACAGAGCCTGACGCGAGGCTCGAACTCACGAACTGCAAGTTCATGACCTGAGCTGAAGCTGGATGCTCAACCGACAGCCATCCAGGCGCCCCATTAGTCCTTATATCTTTATTCACCATGACCATTAAAGTGTGCATTGACTTCAAGGTAACTTTGGCTTTTTTCCCCCCTCTCCCATCTAGGACTGTGAATTACCATCCTGTCACCCTCCCCCAGATGCCCCGGAAGGAAGAAGAAGCACGCACAATGCACCAAGAACCCAGTGGCGATTTGGGTCTTGGACACCAGTAAGAGATAGATGGAAGACATAGAGAGGGTGGAAGGGGAGGCCAAGGTTCTCTGACATGACTGTAGGAAGTGGGTTGCTGTCCAATGAACCATCGTTCAAATAACATACCTGCATTATCTTACTTCAACACCCAGTGCTCAGCCACTTGTGGAAAAGGTACTCGGATGAGATATGTCAGCTGTCGGGACGAAGACGGCTCTGTGGCTGACGAGAGTGCCTGTGTGACCCTGCCCAGACCAGTGGCAAAGGAAGAATGTTCCGTGACCCCCTGTGGGCAGTGGAAGGCTTTGGACTGGAGCCCTGTAAGCGAGTGGATTCTTGGGCATTGGGAAATGACTGGGGGAACCATAGAGAATGACTAGCAACAGGTCACAAATGTCAACGGGTACTGTTTTATACTTGGACTTAGTTTGTGACTTAAATTATTTTGCCTCATAGGTGTGCAGCTGGTATGAATCTTAGCCTGATGTGCAAGAAATGAATGTTGTTAAAATGTGTAAATCAACGTGCAGTTGACTGATCCTGTTGGGTTGACTAGAAAGCCCAGTGTTGATTGAGATATAATAGGCTTGTGGAGTACCAAATGTGTCAAGGAGAAGAGGAGAGTCAGGAGAGGGCCCCTTACATTGAGTCTGGGTGCCTCCTAGAACCTCAGACGCTTGAAGTCCAGTGGCTCTTGGCTTCCTTGTCAAGAGTGGGAAGCGGGAATCCCCATCCAGTGCTGTGGGTTTGGCCTCCTCTTTACACTAGGCACCATCTATCGTTTTCAGGCAGCACCTGCCTTGCAAAAATCCCAGAGATCAGGAGATATAGAGTTTAGGATCAGTGAGGAGAAGCCATCAGGAAAACAGAGGAATACTATCTCTATAAATATCATAACATGTGTACGAAATTTGAGCAGTAGATTTAGAGAGCCATGTAAAAATCCAGATCTTGACCTATACTGGCTGCTTAACCTTGAGCAGTCTGGTTAAAGGCTTTGAGCCTCAATATCTTTTTTTAAAAGCCGGAAAGAATACCTACCTTACAAGGATGTTGTGAGTATTTGAGATTGCATATGTTAAATGCTTAACACAAAGTAGGTGCTCAATAAATGATAGATCATCTCACTCTCATGCCTTGAGCTTCTGGTCCATCCGTCTGTCCATCCATCCATCCATCCATCCATCCATTAAATACACCTGTCTGTGCACCAGATATCTGTAAAAGCTTAGTGTAGAAAAAACAGTGAACAACAAAGAAGCATGTCTCAGCCTCCATGGAGATTAGTCTGATGGAAGTTCCAGTCAGTGAATGAATAAAGAAAGAGAAATATACAGGGAAAGACACTGACAAGTGCTAGGAAAAAGTCAAGCAGTATAATAGCTTAGGGAAGGATGGACTATCCTTTTAGACAGCGTGGTCAGAGAAGGCCCAGTAGCACACTGAGCAAGACTTGAATGAAGTGAGGGAGCGAGCCATGTGGACATTGTACAGGAGAAGATACAGCGGTTAAAAAGACCCTGAGTAGGGAGTGGTCTTGGCATGTTCAAGAAGCATCCATAAGGCCAGTTTGGCTGGAGAGACAATAAATGGAGAGTGCTAGGAGATGGGTCAAGGAGGTCTCCAGGGGCCATATCACAGAGGCCCTACCAGGCCAAGACATGGACTTTGGACATTACTGGAAGTGTATTGGGAAGTCCCTGGAGGAAATGGCACGATCTTCGATTTGTAAGCGTCGTGGGTTTTGATAGGTGGACCACAGACTAGGGCTGCAGGGAGGGGTGTCTGTCAGCATTGTAAGCAGGAGCCCAGCTCAAAAGCCACTGCAGTCGTCCTGGCAGGGGGAGGTGACAGCAGAGACGGTGGGAAGTGGATGGATTGGGGGTAAGTGGGACAACTGAGCTGACAGGGTTTGTCAGTGAAATGGCTGTGGGGGGGAGGGGGTAGGACAAGGGAGCAGACACAGATGATGCCAAAGTCTGGGGCCTGGGCAACTGGGTAAGCACTGAGCCACTCGCAGAAAATGCACATCAACGGGTTTGTGACTGCCAGTGACCGACCCTTTCTCTTTCTGGGTGTTCGACGTAGTGCTCCGTGACATGTGGGCAAGGCAGGGCGACGCGGCAAGTGGTGTGTGTCAACTACAGTGACCACGTGATTGATCAGAGTGAGTGCGACCCAGACTACATCCCAGAAACCGAGCAGGACTGTTCCACCTCACCATGCCCTCAGCGGACCCCAGACAGCGGTCTCGCTCAGCACCCCTACCAAAGCGAGGACTTCCACC
Source organism: Crocuta crocuta (assembly GCF_008692635.1). Classification (NCBI taxonomy): domain Eukaryota; kingdom Metazoa; phylum Chordata; class Mammalia; order Carnivora; family Hyaenidae; genus Crocuta; species Crocuta crocuta. The sequence goes on along the minus strand of NW_027529442.1, from coordinate 5,062,623 downwards.
CCAGAGGCGCCGGCCCCAGCCGCACCCATGTGCTCGGTGGAAACCAGTGGAGGACTGGCCCCTGGGGAGCAGTGAGTATTCCCTGAAGTCTTTCTCTAATTTGCTTTCTTCTCCTTCACCCTTTCAGCTTTGGGGGGCAAACAGATTAGAAACACCTTTGAAGCACCTTTTGCTCACCAGGAATTGGCCTTGTACATTCTCATTTGTTTTGGGTGAACCCTCATGGGCTCATCACAGTCCCCGAAAAGTTGTCCCCTGTTAATATCTGCAGGCCACCTAGAAGCTACCTTAACTGGGTGGAGGGGCGACAACATCGGGTGGCTTCCTAAAAGTACTGTGAAGGCCAGGATGATCAATCCCAGAGGCTGAGGGGGCAGGCAGCTCTTACCTGTAAGGAAATTAAAAGAACAGAGGAAGTTTTCTGGTAGGTAGCTCTTAATGAAAGTGGTTTCCCTTCTTGCTATTTTCTAGATGAGCGCAGTCTCCAAGTGGCATAGTCACTGCCTAATTTGTAGTAGTAGATCATTGCCCTGGACTGCGGGGAAACACTAGTCTAGATAATTCTGTGCGTCGGAGAGCAGTACCATAATCTAATGGTTAACAGCACAGGCTCTGAGTGAAGGTGCTTCTGTTTGAGCCAACGACTTGCACTTTCACCTTTTGAGATATTTAGTACGCCCACTACTCTCAATGAGCCTCGGTTTCCTCCTTTGTAAAACAAAGCTAACCACAATTCCGGTTCTCCTGGGTGGTTGTAAGGAATAAATGTGATGATGGAAATAAAATGCTTTGCACGCCGCCTGCCCCAGAGCGAGAACTTTCTCAGTGTTCTTATCATTGTCCTTCACATGATGAAGACCTTGAAAAATAGTGAATATTCCAGGGAAAACAGCCTTCGAATGTTTTCAGGTTTTCCACAGAATAATTTTCCCAAAATAATTATACTGTGGAATACTGGACATGCCGACTGGAACTTCACAGACCCCGCATAGGTGTGGGGAGTCAGACAGGGTCAGTGATCACTCCGGGGTCTTCGTTTGAATTGTTTACTCTTAGTTTCCTTCGTGTACCACTAATTGCGTTTAATTATTTCTGAACTCAAAAGCATTAGAAGGAAGCTGTCCGCTTCCCACTGTGGTTATGTTTCAGTAAATGAGATTTTTCTGTCCTGTGAATACTGATTAGCCACCAAGCATTTTTACCGACTGCAAGCATTGGTTGTCTGCACAAGGTCTGCCCTATTGCCCAGGATCTTTGCCGTCTCATTCTCCTCGCTCGCGTACCACTTTCAGGCTTCCTGAGCCTGGGTTAGAAGAGATGTGGGTTCAGAGAAGTTAACACGTGATCACGGGAGGTAATCACTGAGCGTCCCACAGCTGTTCTGATTGGAAAATTTCAAAACTCGTGTGTATTCTAACGATAGCACTAGAACTCTTTAAAACAAAATTTTCAAGCTATTCTTACTCAGGACTACATTTAGAGGTGATGCGTTCTTTTAAAACTGAGTGATTTTGCCGTTGGGCAGTGTTCCAGATTAGGGAGGATTAGGTAACCTTTTTGCAGCATTGGGCAAGACCCTTCTTTTCCTCATTGTGCCTCATTTGTTTGTTTGGAGACTTTTTATTTTCCTAAATTAAGTGAGGCTAAAGACAGTGTGATTTTTCGCAGCTCTAACCTGACCTGCTTGCAGGAGGGTGTGGAATGTACGTGCATGTTTGCTTGGTGCTGTACACAAACTGTGTGATTCCTCTTCCTTTTATGACAGGAAAGGTGGCAAAGAATCTTCAGCGCTAGAGAATGGGAATCTAATGTTTTCAGTGGATTCTGGAGTAAATACCTCATTTTCTAGTACATTTCTGCATAAACCTGGGCTGTGTGTGGTGAGGTTTTCCCCATGTTGCCAATTAGGGGTCTCTGCTCGTGAACCAATGAAACTGACTCTTTCAAGTGAAAACAAAACACACAAACAAAACTTTTCATTTGTCCCTGGCGGAGACAGAGGCCTGAGCATCTCCAGGGATTAGGCTCAGGGATTGGCCAATCTTTTTTGCAAAGGACCGGATGGTAAATATTTTGTGTCAGGTGGACCATCTAGTCTTTGTTGCAACTAACCAGCTCTGTTGTTGTCACACAAAAGCAGGTGTAGACAATACATAACTGAGTGGGCATGCCTATGTTCCAATAAAACTTTATTTATAAAAGAGATAGCAGGTCGGATTTGGCCCTCAAGCTCTGTCTTGCCAACCCCTATCTAGATGGAACAGTAATTAGGGGATCATTTTTACAGGGAGTTTCTGTCTTAATAAATCCCTTGTAACTCTCATCTACCCTGCTTAGGATTCACATTCTCAGGAAAGCCTCACTGGCTTATTCCACTTGCCCACTCACTGACAAGGGAAGGGCAGAGTATCTTAACAGATAGTCTCCCCCCCGCCCCAACCAACTCCAAGATGACATCCCTTAGGGGGAGAAATGGTTCCTTAAAGGAGAATTGGGCTGCCAGATATAAGGGGAAATGTGCTAGGCAAGTAAGAAAAACAGATGTGCACCACCCCGTACCCCTGCAAAGACCATTCCTTCTTATTTTGGTCAGTGTGAATGATGGGTATAGGGTTAGTTCAAAGAAATATTTACCTAGGAAAATATGTCATCTTAAAAGGACAGGAGGATTGTTACCAAAAGAAGTCCAGAGTGAAATGCTGCAACAATGACTAGAACTAAGAATCCCTTGGCGGGGGGGGGCGGGGAGCCTGGGTGGATCAGTTGGTTAAGCGTCCAACTTCAGCTCAGGTGTAATCGCACCATTTGTGAGTTCAAGAACCGCGTCAGGCTCTGTGCTGACAGCTCAGAGCCTGGAGCCTGCTTCAGAGTCTGTGTCTTCCTCTCTCTCTGCCCCTCCCCCACTTGCACTCTGCGTGCGTGCGTGTGTGTGTGTCTCTCTCTCTCTCAAAAATGAACATTAAAACAATTTTTTAATTAAAAAAATTTTTTTAAAGATTTTTAAAAAGAATCCCTGTTAATAAAAATAAAAATTTTTAAAAATGGCCAGATTGAACCTGGAGAAAAACTATGTACAGCACTTTGCCTGTCTATGGGATTAAAAAGACCCAAACAGGCCCTGGGTTCAGATGGTTCACGGCTGTGCTGTGTAGTTCCTTGGCCCCAACTAAGCACTATCTCCATCTCTTTGGTCAGATTTTCAGTAGGAAGAATCTTCTTGATCCCTGGGCAGCCAATGGAGGGGTTCGCCTTAGATCAGGTGACCAGCCTTGCTCCAGTCAACCATATTGGAGGCAGGGTAGCATGTGGTTTATAGAGCTGTTTTTTCCAGTAACTTTAACTGAACCAGGCTCTATATCCTGCAACTGGTGCTATGTGAGCTAACAGGGACACAAGTTATGACACTGAACCCTCCCTCAGGGTGCTTACCACATTTCATTGAGGCAATAATGTTCACAGGTGACATAATAAAAGAATGATACAAGATTGTATTATCAATGGGAAAACTCTGGGGCCAAAATATATATTACAAATGTACTTACAACATGGAAGTTTCTTCACAACACTGTATATTCCGGTTCCCAAAGAAAACCATTTAAAATAATGATTCTGTGTTGCCTATTATGTCCCAAGCTGTTTAAAAATAGAAAACAGGGGTGCCTAGGTGGGTGAGTCAGATGAGTGTCCAACCCTTGATTTAGGACTTAGGTCATGATCTCACAGTTTGTGAAGTTGAGCCCTGTGTTGGGCTCTGTGCTGACAGCGTGGAGCCTGCTTGGGATTCCTCCTCTCACTCTGCCCCTCCCCTGCTTACTTGCTCTCTCTCAAGATAAATAAAATAAACATTAAATTTTTTTAAAAATAGAAAACAAGTATTTTCAAGTTTAGAGTCATTATACCAGAATCCTCAGAGAATAGAAATTTTTGTAAATCAAAATTGCCTACATTTATTCTCAGACAGAAGTCATAAATCTGTTTTCCCGCTCAACATTTTAAAATTATACCCAATGTGTTTTAAAGTCACTCATAATTTGTCCAAGATAGACAGAGAAATTGAAATTTGGTCCAATGCAATAAGCCAAAAAATACATTCACAGCTTTATTTGGAAGAAGCTGACCAGAAAGATGCATTATTTGCAAGTAATTTGAAATAACCCTGGTTTGAGCTAGGGTTCAATAGAAAGCACAAATCAGAACCCAGAACTGATGGGGCTCCAGGGCGACTCAGCTGGTTAAGCATCTGACTTCAGCTCAGACCATGATCTCAAGTTCAAGCCCCGTGTCAGGCTCTTTGCCTTCATCTTGGAGCCTGGAACCTGCTTGGATTCTGTGTTTCTGTCTCTCTCTGCCCTTATCCTGCTTGCACTCTGTCTCTCTCTATCAAAAATACATAAAAATTAAAAATAAAAAAATAAAATAAAAGAGCCCAGAACTAACAACAACAAAAACTTGTCCAGTGCAGTTGGAGGCTTAATAATTCACAGGAATTGCATTGCTTTGAGGACACGCTGTTATTTTATAGGCAAACTGATTTTACAAGTTAAGGGTCACAGTGAAAGATACTAGCAAACACATCAGTTTTCAAAAGATAAGGACATTATGGAAAGAACAAAAACACAATGTAGATAAATAAGAGAACTATGAGAAGCTTGTGTGGGAAATTAGCTGAAATGCAAACAAAATTCTGTGACTACCAAAAGAGGGACCATTAGACGGAAAATGCCCCTGAAGAGAGGCTTGTCAATATGGAATCCAAGTAAGGTCCTTGGGGAAGTAAAAAATAAATTTAAAAACAAATCTCGCTGCCATTAGCCACTCAAGTCAAGGCCATTTTGAAGAGAGAGAAGGGAACAGTCCCTGCAAGGAAATGATGTCTTAGTGATATTCCATGATGCTTTGGGTCATCGAATGAGTTAATATGGCAGTTCAGTTTCAATAGTGGTGTGTCGTTAAGCATGTAATTTGACCTCTGTTGAAAGGGAAGTCAGATGTTAGTTCTAAATAAGCATTTGGATTTTGAAAAGAAAAGAGTCTCTCAGTGGGCTATGATGTCTGTTAACACCTCTGTGCTTCTCAGAGATGCAGAGGGGTTAAAAGAAGACAATTAACGGGCTTGCTTTAGAAGACACTGTCACTCATGGGGCATCTTTTGACCGCTTCCTGAATGCCTAAAGTGTGCGAAGAAGCCCTTGTTATGCCCTCCAGGTTTTTAGAAGGCATGTCCATTAAACCACCCCACCAAAGGGAATTTCTCATAACTGCGTTTTGACCATGGTGGACAACGTGAGAACGAATTCTGTCGCATTTGTCTCTGACTTTCCAACCAGCTGCTCTTCGGGTCCCTGAGATGTAGATGGAGGTGGCGATTAACCTGTTGACTGATGTCTGATGTGTTCAGTGTTCCAGTACCTGTGCTGGTGGCTCCCAGCGGCGTGTTGTTGTGTGTCAGGATGAAAATGGATACACTGCAAATGACTGCGTGGAGAGGATAAAACCCGATGAGCAAAGAGCCTGTGAATCTGGCCCTTGTCCTCAATGGGCTTATGGAAACTGGGGAGAGGTGAGAGTGAGCGATCTTTTCGTACCTCCTTTGGAAAAAACACAGAGTAATTTTGCTCACCAAACTGTGCTTTTGTTCATAATCTATTTTAAGGAAAAAGAATGAATTCTGGTGAGAGCTTCTTGATTTGGCATTAACTGAGAGACCTGTCTTAATTCCAGACTATCTTAAAAGTACATTTATTACCAATGAGAAATAGCTTACAAACATAGGAGAGGAAAGTTAGGAAAGCATACAAATAAAGGGTAGGCTCAATTGTTTGTTAACCTCTGCTGATTAAAACTTTGACGTGTCTAAGGTAATTGGAAATATATATGAAATTGGTCCATGAGCATTTTACCATCTTTTTCATAATCTGGGGGTGTATGCAATTTACTCTTGTTCCCATGGCATAATAGTTCTGGTGTTCCAAATCCTTGACGAAACCAGAACGAATAGGTGCCGTTATGCCCATCAGAGGTGATGCACTTTAATGGTGGAAGGGAATAATTAGCTGTATAATCTCAGGTAATAAAATCCTTCCACTGTTACCTTTTAAGAGTGGCCTCCTATGGCCAATAGGGTATTTGGAGCAGACAAAACTGAATTCCATTCCCAGCGCTGACTTTTCCAAGCTTTGTCACCTGGGCCAACTATATACCTTTGCCAAATGTCCATAGCCTCGTCTATAAATGGGAATAATAATGGCACCAACTTCATAGTATTCATGACTATTGTATGAAATAGTGCATGTCAAATTTCTAGCACATAGTCTTCAATCGAAGTTAACTGCTATCATCATCATCATCATCATCATCACCATCATCATCATCACTACTACTAATGTTTATCATTAGGATTACTCCTATGATCAGATAGGGTTTTGAGCCACCCTCCTGTGGAGGGCTTGGATGCTTATTGTCTTGTGTTTAGTTAACCACAAATGTATCCCTCTACTCTTGAATCCTCAGGGAGAGCACATATTTAAAGCTTGTTGAATTGTTCTGTCTTAACTATAAAATTTGTAAACTAAAACATGAAGGTTAACATCTTGCAGGCCTCAGTGCCAAGAGGGGGAAAAAGACAAGTGAGATGTTGGTCCATGCTCCTGGCAAGCCAAAATCACATGTCCCCACTTCACATAGCCCGGTCGTAAAAGGCAGTCATAACAGAGCGTTCTGTTGAGTTTCACTGACAGTACGTCATTCTGGACGGCTTTGCTCAAGGGCAGGAAGAGGGAGTCAGGCTTGGAGACTCATGCATTATGGGTTTCCCAAAACTTCTCACAGAGTTCTGTCCTTTGGGGCTTGTGATTAAGCTTCTGTAATTGGACCCAAGCCAGGAGAGTGAGTACACGCATTCACTGGGATGCTTGCTGTCAGCACAGACCAGATCATTCCAAATTCTGTGGGAGATCTGGCCTTGACACAGCAGGAAAGCCAAATGTCAGTGTTCCTGGATGTGAGCACAGCGGTGCCGTCCAAGAAATACAGCTCGTTCCTGCCTCAGAAGTTTGGGTCTCCCCACCATGTTGTTTATTCATCCTGGGGAAAATCATCGTTATCCTGAGATGCAGAGATAGCATCAAATATCTTCACGTCATAAAGGTCTATGGAGGCTGGCGTCACATAGTGACCAAAAGTTGGTAACAGCTTTTTACAGGTTGCCAGAAAACAAAACCGGCTCAGTCATTAT
>NW_027529442.1:4937911-5048471 GCF_008692635.1 Crocuta crocuta | reverse complement strand
TTAGGGATTCTTATTTGTTTGTTTGATTTTTGACTCTATATACGTCAAAGAAAAGGCTGTCCACTTATCCTAGTCACTTACTGTCAAATTGGCCGTGATCAAGTTAATCAACCTCTTTTAAGTTCGGCTGTCCCATCTGTAAAATAGGGTAAATAATTATAGCCTCCTCCTGATGCGAGAATACCCATATAAGCTCTTAGTACAGGTGAAGGGGAAATCACTCAGGAGGCAATGCCCACCGTTAAGGTAGAGAGCTCCAGTCTGTCGTACATAAGAATTTTGATAACTCAGCTTGGTCCTGCCCAGGGACTTCCCTGGCCCAGTGCCATGATAAAATTTAATTAAGAAATTGTTCTTAAGGGAAAGAAAAGAAAATTTGCCACTGGCTATTCAGTGTGACCACAGCATCCTTTTCCCCTCTTGCAGTGCACAAAGCTGTGTGGTGGGGGCTTGCGCACGAGACTGGTGGTCTGTCAGCGGCCCAGCGGTGAGCGGTTCCCAGACCTGAGCTGTGAGATCCTTGACAAGCCTCCGGATTGGGAGCAGTGTAACACGCACGCTTGTCCACGAGATGCTGCCTGGAATCACGGCCCTTGGAGCTCGGTACGGCCCTAACTCTTAATGTTCGTTAACCAAACCCTCTGACTAATACACCCCATTCCAAGGTGTTCTGGGGCACTCCTCTGCGACAGACGATTGTCTTGCTCACACGGGCATCCCTGAGACCCTGCTATGGTCTGTGATTGTCTTCATACTGACACACGAAAGAATTAATCTTTTGTGATATTGCCAAAGTGACTTTACAGAATACGTGTACCTCATATAGGCCTGGGGCCAATGTCAAGAAGTAGCTTCCTTTTTGAGAAAGGCAAGACTGGATAGACAGACAGACACGTTCATAGATAGATAGATAGATAGATAGATAGATTTTTTTTTTAAAGAAATGAAATACGTTCATGTAGTCATTAAGCTCCAAAGTGATTTAAGCAGACAGCTCAATAGCAGACATTCTTTCCTTTTCTAAGCTCTGAGAGTTTGACTTTGTGGGGAAGATACCTGCGTGTTGAGGCCAAAGCAAATTTTTCCTCAGTGACTGTAATTTGCCTCTATGTGACTCGGGTACAGCTCTCAACGCAATCACCATAAAGGCTGTGCCCACAAAAAAAGACTGAAGCCATTCTGACAATGCAAAAGACCAGCAACAGTGGACTCTGACTTCCTGCCTTTTGAGGCATCTGAAATGTTCCTTCTCTTTCCCCAAGACACAAAGCCCGGCTGAGGCGATTTTTTTGTGTCAGTCCTAGGCTTCCCTTGCTCTCTGCATAGCTGACATTGTGAGACAGGTTTGCCACTGTAAATACTATGCAAACTTCTGGGGCAGCTCTTGGCAAACAGAAGGTCAGCTGGCTACGTCAGAACAATACTTTGGCTGAGTTGTGTCCTAGTCTGTGGAGCCGTTAGGGCTGTTTCATGTAAATAGAGTAAATGTTTCTGTAAATACACTGATTGCACTGAATCTGAGTTTAGTATTACATGGAGTCGTATCCAGAAGCCTTTTTGGTTGCAGAGGGTTCTGAGAAAAAGTCTTAACCATTCCTGAAATCAGATGAAGAGCAGATTAACAGAAGTGAAATGTCTGATACCTGTCGATGCCGCTAAGAATCAGGGGTTTCAGGGTCTGAGATTGTGTCTTCAGGTAGAAGATAGCTATATAAGCACTGCACTTAGTATTAAGTAGAAAGCTAGAACATTTTCGAGTATCATCTCTACTGGTACTACTTACCTGGGCTGGAAGGCTCTCATTCAAGAGCTTAAGAAATGCCACTCTGAGGCAGATATATATTCACCCGAAGCATTTTGTTGGCAATGCAGGCACCCTCCCAAAGTGAACATTTTGAAAAAGATCAGAAATGACTAGAGAATGTCAGTAACATCCCCTGGCACTCCCAACTTAACTAACTCACCTATGACGTATTATTTTTCGTGAAATTTTCCCTCTTGAGCCCATTATATTTTTACCTCGTTCACTCGGCCAACAGCACCACCACACCAGAGCTGTGTCTCAGAAACTACTAGCCCTCCCCAAAGCTACTTTCTTTAATTTTGACCAAAAAAAAACAAAAAAAAAAACAAAAAAAAAACCACCCTCCTGACCTTCAGAGGGCGTGTATGTACCTATATATGTAATATAATAATCTATTATATACTGTATACATATATGTGTATGGATACACATCATATACAATATATAATATATATTATATTGGTTTCCACAGCATTCTCCTCCGTGAATGCTTTCTAAATACACCTGAAGTTTTTTTTATACAGGATCACCACCCTCCCCCACAGATATTTTAAGAGTTTAATGCTTTAATTTTAAAATAGGATTTGCTAATTTAGCTGAAAACGCTAAGATTTTTATTATACTTATCCTTCTTAAGCCTCCACACAGTGTTTTGAAGCACACACACACAGAGAAACAGAAAGAGAGATTCTAGTGCCGCGTCTTACGCAGAAGAGAATACATGGATTCTTTAAAAATTTTTTGCTGCCGCTACGATTTTAATGCTTCCTTTATAAAGTGATCATTGTCCAAGTATGTATTTAAATGCCTCTACAGTCTAGGAGCAAAGCCACTTGCGCAAGTCTTCTAAGGTGTGATTTTTTAAAAACTGAAATCAAAAGCATTTTATTTAAATAGAGACGTTTGTAATATATTCCTACTTAAATATGTGTGTGTGAGGACAGTGTTTCAGATTCTTACTGTTGGAGTTTGATTTTACTTTTATGTCGATTTTCACGGATGCTCCAGTACAATTTCTGAGCAATTCTAAATGTAAGCATACCTCAGAGAATCGTGTTAATAGCCATAAAGCCACTCCTATGGTGCTTTATCATTGTAACTGACAGTGAAATTAACAACAGCAAAAAGTATATTTGAGGTGCTAACATGTTGCTTTCAAGAGAAAGCAGACTCCATTTATTAGACACCAAGGGTAGCAATTAGTCCTTCAGTAGGGCTGCTTTCTCTCCCCACATTTTCACTCACTGGAGATACTGTCCAGTATCAACTGCTGCTGTGTGAGTAGGCCTTTTCCAAGGTCAAAATGGAGATAGCCTCCTTCAACAATTGTTACTAAGGAGCAATATTTAGGAAAGAAACACCAGATCACTGTTAGCATGGCCGCCAGTGTCTCTTAGAATGCAGCTTTGGTGAATGTAGGGGTAAGTGCCCATTTTAGACCCTTAGTTCTGCCTCATGTCATTGCAGATTTAGAATCATGATTTTGAAAAGCATCCTCCAGAAATTCAGTCTTTTCTGTCCTCTTTTTGATGTGTCCTTGCACTCTTATTTGGTAATGCTCTGATTTCTAAATAAGGGTCTCACCCTGGTGATGCCTTCCAGTCTGCTCCTGCAGCCATTGCTGGGAGCAGACCAAGGGGTTGAACGCACACGTCCTGTGAGTAGAGGATAAATCGGAAAGAAAGCTATACTGTCAAACCTCAGCAGAAGGTAGTTTAAAAACCCGCAGCATTCTACAGTCAGCAGATCCATCGAGATAATTCAAGTACCAGAGGTTGCAGGTGATGTCACCTGTCCAAGCTGGCCCTGTCGCATTCCTTTCTGCATTGCTCCATGCATCTGCTTGCTCGTCGTCTCGGACGCTGTGCCTCTCCTTAGGAGAACTGCTTATTTGGGTTTTTTCATGACAAACCTAAAAGTGTTCTCTGAGCCTTGCTTTAGGTGCTTTGGAATAATGCTTGTCGACCCGAATAATGAGAATTTATGCGCTCATGAAGGAATTGTGCTTTTGTTTCTGCCTGGCCAACTTACGAATTTGTGTCTACCTCATTTTCATATTCAAGTTTGCAGCTTCCTTAGGTAGGAAGAGAGAAAATGTCTGACATCGGCATTTTATCACCTCGCTGCCTCTATCTCTAGCAAAAATAAAGATTGTAAATATCATTACCATACTTTCGGGATATGGTTTGAAGCAGCCAAGCCTAGTATTATCTGAATATTTTGAGCAGTACAGATTTCTATGTGTTTATATAATAAAGCATATTTATTTTTCCATGTTATTTAATGTTATATACAATGTTTAAAAATCAGTGTTTATCAGCAGATTGTAAAGGCAAATAGGCTATGTGAACTAGAAATGCATGTTCATGTTTCTTTTGGTTTAAAAAGATACATTTCAATTTTGTAAATTCCCTCCAACCTGTACCACCCCGCTCCCACATCTGAGTGGCCAAGTGGTAAGCTTTGTGTAATTGGGTAGTTTCAAATGTGTATTTTAAAGGGATACTTAAAAAAGAATTCTGAATTGAAAATGATGCCTAGTGATATAAACAAAAATATATGAGGCTTAACATTTTGTTGGGTTTTTTTTCTTTTCTGATAATGTCGTCCTGATTCATTGAGTCTCAACTCTGAAATATGAATGTTCCATTTATTGAATTTGTAGATAATGGTAAAATGTAGCTAGAAGACAAAACAAGCAATTAAAAGAAATGGTCCTGAACATGTAAAATGAACTAGGTACAGGAAAACAGTAACATAATGTGCATAAATTCGATCACACCTCATTCTTTGTGTTCAGATAACTATAAAAGACTTCAGCATTTGTCAATTTTGTTATTGGTTCACCAGCAGTACCTTTTAGAAGGATTTTCTTTCTTATTAAATAAAGAAGAGATGGTCAAAATAATCTTGGAAGTTTTAAGACAGCCTGCAATTTTCTAAACATTATGCATCATAAAGGTAACCCTTGATACCTATTGATTCCACATCCCCTTTTACTGAGCCTCCTTTTTACATGTAATTTAGTTTGGTGACTGAGAGTTAAAAGGACCAAAATCAGGGAGTTTGTATGTGATTTTGAGGTTTCTATAAGGCGCTAAAGAAATAACTTCTCCAAAGCAGATGATGATAGCTAACTTTTCCTGAGTATTTACTATGTACCAAGCCACGTTAAGCAAACATTTATCCCACATCATATTTATTCCCCATGTGACCCCAGGAGGGTGGGGTTTCTTTGAATCCCTTTGACTACCGGATCATCTCCTATAGTATTAACACCTCACTAACAGTATACTGACTATATTAATCCTGCCTAGAGTGATAGAAACAGCCTGTATTCAGAATGAGTTTTTTAGACTCCTGTTTATAGTCAATAAAGGATATATCTAAAAGTCAGACTCCATCAACCTCTACATTATTTAGCTAATAGTGACGTCATCCATTTGACTCCAGCAGAATAATCCAAATTCATTACTATTATTGGTAAATTTCCATAACCAGTGGTTATAAACACTTCAACTGGTTATGTTTGAGGAAAGGCAGAACATCTCTCTTTCATTTTAAGGTTATCACGTTAGCCAGATTCCGAGGACAGGATAAAGATTTTGATCATCGGGAATATCATATTAAATGCTTACGCATTTGTTTATAAGCAAAAAGATTTTTTTTTTACTAATGAGGACACATCTTAAATACACTGCTAGTGCCCTTTAAAAGAAATAAGAGGGGTGCCTGGGTGGCTTAGTCGGTTAAGCGTCCGACTTTCGCTTGGGTCATGATCTCGCGGTTCGTGGGTTCGAGCCCCGCGTCAGGCTCTGTGCTGACTGCCAGCTCAGAGCCTGGAGCCTGTTTCAGAGTCTGTGACTCCCTCTCTCTCTGATCCTCCCCTGCTCATGCTGTCTCTCTCTCTCTCTCCTAGAAATAAATAAAACATTAAAAAAAAATTAAAAAAAAAAGAAATAAGAAACAGATTATTTAGCTCTATCGATATGGAGTATTGAAAAATAAGGGTTTTCTTTTTTTTAATCAAAACACTGTAACATACAAGATTACAAACTTTACCAAGTCCAGTGTGGATTAACACTCGATAACCCACTCATGTCAGATGTGTTCAAAATAAGCAAAACACTGGCCTGCATCTAGCTCGTTGGAGATAAAACTTAGCTAGTTTTTTTTTTTTTTCTTCCATGGTTGACGGTGATTGTTTCCCTATGGAAGACTCTATTCTGGCTCCTGACAGCCGATGTGTCATGATAGCTTGACAGATTTCTATTTTTACAGTGTTAAAAAGTCCGAAAATGTGGAGACGGGGATAGGAGGGTTATTAGACCATGAGGAGGAGTATAGGTTCTCTTACCACCTCACGTCAGCGAGTTGTCCTTCTGGAACAGAAAGGAATGAAAACTTTGGAATGTACAGTGGGAAAGAGGTTGAGTCCATGTCTAATTGGTTAGGAGGGAATCCTGATTAGTAAAGGCAGTTGAGGTAGATTGATTTTATGAAGAGGGAGTAAACAATTCTAGGTCATTCCTTTAAAAAGAGGAGGGGAGTCAGGTCATCATGTATTTTTCAGCAAATACTCTTTTATGTGCCTGCTGTGAGCCAGGCACTATTCTCGGTGCTAAGGATACAGCAGTGAACAGGTCGGAGCTACCTAGTGGAGAACGAGGAAATGTGTTGTTAAATGAATAAAACCAATTATACATATAATTAAAGAACTGACCCTTTTTTTTTCTTGGCAGCCTCATTACAACCATAAATACAAAATTACAGATTGCTCTTAGCGTGTATGTGTGTGTGCGTGTGTGTGTGTTGTGTAATTGTACATTAGCACACAGTTGCCGATGATCTTCGTTCATTAAGTAAAAATCATCAATCGTATCTCTCCTTTTAAATGTTCAATTACATAATTTTCAGCGATAAATGCTCCCTGACTAATGGCATGGAACGTTTAAAACCCTCCTATCTAAGAGTGTTGTGTTCGCCCCTTGCATTATAACCCAGACATATGAGTTCTGTGATCTGAGAGCCGAGATAGGCAGAGGGCCTGACTTTCTATCTGTCTCAGTCAGTGTCCTCCGCCTCCACCCAAACGTGGGAAGTCCTGGCCAAGGTTCACTTTCCCCTTTGCTGTTTAATGATTACCAATAAAAACATCTGGAATGTGCGGATTGCCACGCCACCACCTTTGCTTCCTGTTGTTTTGTTTCCTCTAAAGTGGGATCATTTTCATGGATTGTTTTGAAGACCACAACCTCCTTTTCCAAAGGTTTAGAAAATGGAGCGTTAGCAGCCAAGAAAAGAGTGCCCAGTACATAGCAGGGAAGATTAATCAGCATAGGCTCAACATGCAAAACTATCATCCTTAGCTAGATCAGCATCCCCATTAACCTTTAGAAGGAGCGTGTGCCTTGGCCAGTGCAGTCCACTAACTCTACAATGATGGACATGTTCTCTATTTTTGCTTTCCAATATGGAAGCCCCTAGCTGCATGTGGCTTATATTGAGCCCTTGAAATGTGGCTAAGTACAACAGGGATACTGCACTTTAAGTTGTATTTAATTTTAATTACTCTAAGTTTAAAGAGCCACCTATTGCTTGTGGCTACCATATTGGACGGGACCACCTCAGACAACAGTACATCTTTAGCAATCAATCCAACACTAGTTGAGAAATCCTTAAACTTCTAAAAGTAAATTGGAGAGAAAAACCCCGTGTCGGCTTGTAAAGGGACCCTGTGTAGGATGCCCTTGCATCCAAATGAGTCCATTCTCTTGGCTTTCTTCTGTTCTGTGCCTTTGTTTCCAGACACTTAAGTGGGTGTTCCCTGACAGCCGGGCATTAGAAAAAACAGAACAGTGGGAAGAGAGGCTTATCAGAACCAGCTGTCTTGAGAGTAGAAACTCCAGGGCCTCAGTGTAAAAGCAGCTGTTAAAACAACTCTCCTCTTGTGCGTCTGAGAGTTCAAGTTCATCGTGGCAGCAAGTTCAGTTGGGGAGAAGGAGTGTTTATGTGTGCACTGGGCGGAAAGGGCAAGGCTTGATTGATGCTTTTTAGGAGAAGACAAAAATGGAAAACACCAGGTAGTCACCTTGTAGAAGCCTGGATTCGAAGAGATCATTCCCTCTTTGAAGGAAGTTTCAGGAAGGCAGCTTTTCATATTCACTGCGCCCTATAGGTAAAGGTTGAGCAGATTAGCTTTAAGGGGCTGTGTTTGAAAGATATTTCAGAAGACTCAGAGTTGAGGCAATGTCTTCTCCATCACTGTGATCCTCATCATTTAACTCGGCAAAACTTAGCCTCCCCAGTGTTAAGACAACCCTTATGGATTCAGTCTCATTCATACCCCGTAGTGACACACACGCGCACGCGCACACACACACACACACACACACACAAACACACTCACCCTCACCCTTGAAATTAAAATGTGTTCAACAACGNAACTTAGCCTCCCCAGTGTTAAGACAACCCTTATGGATTCAGTCTCATTCATACCCCGTAGTGACACACATGCGCATGCGCACACACACACACACACACACACACACAAACACACTCACCGTCACCCTTGAAATTAAAATGTGTTCAACAACATTAGCTGCAGATTGAATGACGATGTCATCAATTCTCTTTCCCAGTGACCAGATAGTTGTGGGGGTTTTTCCCTGTCAAGTGACATCTGACTTAAACTATAAACCATTCAGGTGGTATCTTTATAAGAAACGTTTATTAATTTATGCTCACAGGTTGGCTGCACCCTGAAATGGGAAATAAGTAAAATAATTCTCAGGATCTCGGAAAGCGGATGAACTGATAGCTTCAGTTATCCACAGAAGAGCTGTTTTTCCCTTCACTTAATTTTGCGCCATGCATTTATTTCCATAATTATAAGGAGGGCTCTGATTTTTTATTGTAACAGTCACTCTGTTTTGGAGTATTTACTTTTTGCCAGGAATTCTACAAAGCAGTTCACCCACATTGTCTAATTTAATCCTCTCTACTTGAAGAAGTTAAGCACCATCAGAGAAGTTACTTTGTTGAGTCTAGGTCACACTGTTGAGAAGGGGCTGAGTCAGGACTTGACCCTGGGACTTTCTGACTTTCAAGCCCCAGGTTTTAGCCAAGATGTAATTCCCTCATTTTATTCTTTAGTTGAAGTGGTAAAATGCAACCTCTGTGGAAAGAGGAAATTTAAGATTTTCTCTTCCCCCAAATTGTAACTATTTGAAACATTCTGGAATTCCTGAGCCATTACATTTTGCTCAGAGTCCTAAAGGGAGGAATATGAGAAAATTGTTCCTCTTAAAATTAGACCAAGTAAAAAGTAAAATTTGGGCTTAGAAGATTTTGAGGGAAAAAAATCCCATATTTATTAAACCTGCTTTGGGTGATATTTCTGATATTTTAATATGCAAAGAGCAATGAAATAACTTGGGGTAATGGGTCTAAGTGTTTTCTTTGTTCATTGGATGTATAGATAATCAGGACAATAGATCAGATTTTGTTAAAGCCAGTTAGGGAATTAGCAGATGTGTGTGGTGATAAAGTTGATTGTTGAGTGCTACTTCCCTCCTACACATGAGTTATGAAAAATGATGAAATTAAAATGCATTAAAAAGTGATTTCACACTAACAGCTCTCTGCTTGAAATAAAACACATCAAATGCATTGAGATATCTTCCAAACTGGTTCTTGAGCTAACACTAAGCTCTTCCTGAGTGATGCTGAGTTTCCTCTGTTCCCATTGGTAGGACAGTCATCTACTCTAGTTTCTGGCCTTATATTCTATTCCTTTCTTCATCCCTCATCATCCCAACCACTGTATTCCTTTGTCCACGTGACTTGTGAATGAGAAGACTTGGTTATGGTTTGGGAGCTGTGTGGGATGAAGAGAGGGAAGACATAACAGAAAATAACAGCGGACTTGCTTTCTTCTTCTCAGCTAAGACAAAGGAACAAACATAGTCACCACATTGCAGGTGAAAAACCTTTTAACCAAATCATTTCTTTAATTGCCCCAAACCTTAATTTCCTTTGGGATGAACAGTCCCACTGTTTAAGCTTCAGAAGAATCTTACTCAAAGTGGGCATACCGTAAGCAATTTTGAAATGAATGAATGAACGAGCCCAACTACTCAGGAGCTAAAATCCTTATTGCATTGTCCTAGAAATATGGAAATGAAGAGCTAATCTGTATGAGGGACTAATTAAAAAGAAACACATAGGATTGGATACTGGAGGTGTATCAACAGTGATTTCCTGTCTTGGGGAGTTGTATGGGATTTATGTAGGAGAGTGTCCTTGATTTGATAGGACATTATGTGCATAATCTATCTATCTATCTATCTATCTATCTATCTATCTATCTATCTATCTATGCTGTTATTATGGGGGGGGGGTAAGAGTTTGCAGTTGGAAACCTGGATAAGAAGGATAAGGGATGTCTTCATGATGGTTTTACAATCTTTAAGTCTGATATATTTCAAAATAAGTTAATGTTGAAATTTCTTAAACATAAATAGGTTCAGAGTGTGTATTTTACTTCACAAGGAAGTGAAGGAAAGGTCTCTGGGTTTATTTCAGGACTTCAAGAATTCTGACATATTTTAGAAAGCTATTTTTATTCTCAGATTTCCACTATCACATCATAACAGAATGAGTTCTGTAGCCAGAGCTCAGCAAAAATCTTTCTTAGTTTCTCAGTGGCTATGTCTCATGACTTTCTCTTCTCCTTATCTCTATCTCCCTTCTTCCCTTGGCCCCCTCACCCCCATGCAACTGAAATGAAAGACCTCTGGGAGTGGGCTGGTCTTCTGTTCCCCTTTCCCCCAGGGAAACCCAGACTTTCATAGCAAGTCTTACCAGTAAATTCCAGTAAATATTTGGCTATAGGCAGATCCACCTCTTTTTTTAATCGACTCCTCCCCAGTAAAGCCCAGATTCTGTTGAAATTAAGGACTTGTTGTGATTTGTTTGTTTTCAAAAATGTGTTTGTTTATTTTCCTTGCACTTGATAAAAGCCCTCACCCAACCAACTCACCTATTTCTGCATTACAATTTGCCCTTTCTTGGTGAAATCATTATTTCCTTTCCATTGGTTGTCTCTTAAACATATGTGAAATATCTGGGAACCAGTTAGCAGTGGCAGGCCAGGGACATGATGTCAGGAAGGAAGTGCTGTCCTGAAGAGCGTGTTTGTTCATGGTCGTCAGGGTCTTCATTGCTGTGTGTGGGAACTGGCTTCATGTTGTACATGCCACGTTCTCTAGAAACCAGGACTTCCCAACTCTTTTAGCCTAAGACCTTAATCTTCTTGGATCGATGTTCAGCAGGCCCTTTACCAGTTCCTCCCATGAAAAAGCTCTCTGTGCCCACCACGCATATCAAATCAATTAAAATCAATTCAGTGTTGAGATCTTGTTGAAGGACTTTCTGAAAACCTTAGGATAAGTCAGTGATTTTCATTTGGGGGTGATTTTTACCCCCTGTGGACATTGGGCAATGTCTGGGGACAAATGTCACAAATGGGTTGGGGGTGCTACTTATATCTAATGAATGGAAGCTAGGGATGTTGATAAGCATCCTACAAGGCACAGCATAGCCCCCAAGTGGCAAAGAATTATCTCACCCAAAATGTCGAAATAGTACCAAGGTTGTGCAACCCTAAAGAGACATCTGGTGAGAAGAGGGAGGACTCCTCAGCAAAAGTCAAACTCAAGGTCACAGATGCAAGCCCCAGGGAATGTCACTGGTTAGCTATCAGAAAACAATTCTCTCTAGAGAGTTGAATTTTCCATTATATATTATGTGGGATTCCGGGAAGCCATCAAGGTCAGTCCAAAACTTTCAAGGATGAGCTGAAAGTGTGAGGCCTCAACGATGTCTTACTAGCCCGAATTTGCAAACCAACGAGTAGTATCACTCATTCTTTTCTTGAAGGGGGGAGGGAGAATTGTTATAAATGTCTGCAAATGCATCCAATGTAATTCATAGACACTCTGCACAGCAACTTCAGCAGGAGGGACCAACTTTGGAAAGAAAGACATACACGAGGATGGGCATTCCTAAAACGGGCTACTCCAACATGGTCATACATTTGGATTGTTCCAATAGCACTGATAGTTCCTACTCCTTTGTTGCTTTGAGCTTTATGTTTCAAGCAATCAGTATTTCCCTCATTTGTGACAGAATTTGCACATATGTAATAGACCGCTACCTCTAGGAATTGGCATGTCAGAGTTGGACGTTTTGGTTATTCTTTTGGATACTTTTTAAAAGTAGGATTAATTCCTAATTTGCATTTGGTCTGGGAAGTAGCAGAGTATATTTCTGATTAGAGACAAAGGCAGAGGTATGGAAAGTATTTTATGGGTTTTAAATAGGTACGAATCAGGATACCCCCAGTCTCAGCACTGTTGAATTTTGGTAGCAGGCAGTTTCTTTGTTGGGGAGCTGATCTGTGCACTATAAGATGTCAGACCTCCTCCTCCCTGTATCTTTTTTTTTTTTTTTTAACATTTTTTTATTTTTGAGAGACAGAGACAGATCATGAGCAGGGGAGGGGCAGAGAGAGAGGGACACACAGAATCAGAAGCAGGCTCCAGGCTCTGAGCTTTCAGCACAGAGCCCGACACGGGGTTCAAACCCACAAACTGTGAGATCATGAACCTGAGCTGAAGTCAGACGCTCAACCAACTGAGCCACCCAGGCACCCCTTCTCTTTGTATTTCTATGGAATTTTTACAGTAAAACTTTTCTTTCCATAGTGACATGGGCATTAGGTGGGTTGTAGTCTGCAACATTTCCCACATGCTACAAAATCCCTGTTTTTTTCAAGTCAGAGAAGTCTTTAAAGTTATAAAAATTGTTCTTTTCTCCTTTCTAGAAAGATAAATTGTAAGGTTGTAGAGATCAGCAGGTTTTCACCATTTCCTTCAATTATTTCCCACCAGTTTTTTTTTAATCCTTAAGAGGAAGCCATATGTAGGTGATCAGCTTTTCCAGATGTGTAGCATTAAGTTGGCTTTTCAGCCCATGAACTTCTGAGGAAGAAAGCTTCTGAAGCTCTACCTTTCCAGACCTCCTCTTTGCCACTCTGTAAATCTTCCCTGCATTAGCAGAAGGCAAATGCTATGTATTTACCAACTCCAACCTCCACACTACTCATAATACTCAGAAGAACAGGCTCAACTCTGAGGATGGTGGGTCAGACAACATTTTAGATGATGCATCTCCCAGCCCTAGGGTGAAAATCAATCTCAATACTTCTCCTTCAGAAAGGTCACTAACAATGGCCACATAAATACTATATGTGACTCCAAAACTTTGAGACCAGAGAAATCTGTCAGTAGAAGAGAAGGCAAGCAAAATAACCCCAAGATACTGTCCTCAACCTCAGAAGTTTTATGGTAGGATCTAAATGCTAATGAAATATTGGCTTTGGCCCGCAATGTTTAATGTATTTTTGATGGACTGCCACAGAAAATTTTATTAGAAGATCTGGACACTGATGCCCAATGTAGAAGAGAGAGTTCTCCATAAGACAACTGAGTGCCACCTTCTAGAATTAACTAGAACCTTAAATTACCAATGGATTATGTAAAAATCACTCTAAAATTAGAAATTGAGTTTTGCCTTTTACCTAATTGTAATCTGAATTATAAACCTAATTATATGTATAGAATTTATCTGGAAATGGAGAAATAATAGCAATGACCCCATTTACTGAGGATTTGCAGTGAGCCAAGCCGTGGGCCTGGTGCTTTTTATCCATTATTACCAATCTTCATAAAAATCCTTGCAAAATGGACCTTATTATATCCATTAGACAGGTAGGAAAACTGAGCTGCCAGGGGTAAGCAATTTTCCCAACATCATATGATCAGTAATTCTTGAAGCCCAACCTGACTGACACCCAAGTCCCAAGCTTTCTGACTTCCTTTCTGGTAGGGCTTTCAAAATTTCTAGAAGTACTGATTTCTTACTTGTGATGCATGAAAGAAACAAGTGGTTTCCACAGGTGGAAAAATCCTACTTTTTAAAATTCAGTTGAGGGGCACCTGGGTGGCTTAGTTGGTTAAGCGTCCACTTAAGGTCATGATCTCACGGTTCGTGGGNAAATAAATAAATAAATAAATAAATAAATAAATAAAAACATTAAAATTCCATTGAAGCTGAGTCCTTAGTGTCTGAATGTTTCTCAAGGAATTTCAGCCAGGTTCCTGGTTGTGTTTATTTTACTTATCAAAAGTGGGAGGTAGCTGAATATTTGCATTTTTAAACAGAAAAATTTTGACAGTTCAACCGGTTTTGAATGGTTTTCAGAAAAATACTCAGCAACTAGGCTTGGTCACCCAGAATTCCCTCTGGAAGGGCCTGGCTTCCCCCTGAACATTGACAGCACCCTAGGATGTTGAGAATTGATAGATTTTTAATGAAACTCCTGCTGGAGTAGGAAAAGTAGGTCTTTCTCAACACAACCTGATCTTAATATTTGGGTAACAATGACACCACTTAATAGGTTTGTGGTGGTTAGTTTACAGAAGGCGTACAATGACGGTGGCAATGATTCATTTCTATCGAATTCACTCTATAGTTATAAAATCTCAGAACTCACATTGCTTTTGCAGCCCTGTATAGCCTATATATTGGGAGCCTTTTCTTAAATGGAAGGGAACTTAAAAAAAAAAAAAAAAGTCAGCAGGTGCCTGAATGGCTCAGGTGGTTAAGCATCCAAGTCATGACTCAGGTCATGATCTCATGGTTGTGAGACTGAGCCCCGTGCTGGGCTCTGCGCTGAGTGCGGACCCTGCTTAAGATTCTCTTTCACTCTCTACCGCTTGTGTGTGCTGTCTCTCTCTTAATTTAATTAATTAATTAAAAATCAGGATGGAACTTAGACCCACTGTTTTGGAATAGCAAGTGTGAGTTTCAGGGTTTGTTTTGTTTTGTTTTGTTTGTGTTGAGATCTTTCCAGCCAGAACAGAGATAGAAAATACCCAACCTACAAAGAACCCATTTGTGTCCATACATGTCTTTATAGTTTATTTTCAGCCTGCATATTTACATTTTCCCCATATGGGAAAAGTATCATTCTGAGGTGACATCTTTGGGGATGAGAAACAACATGATGTGACTCTCGGGGTACAAGATGGTCTCAATGGCTTCGACCCAACTTTCAACAATAGTCTTGCCCTTGCAGGACAGAGTAGCGTTCTGAGTTCCTAGCTTCTGCCATTTGCTGTTTGTCTTGTGTGACATTCTCACATAACCTTCCTTTTAAGTGTTCCCTGTNGGGGGGGGGGGGGGGAGTTTATTTATTTATAAAGAGAGAGTGCAATGGGGAGAGAAGAGGAGGCAGAGAATCCCAAGCAGGCTCCATGCTGACAGATGTGGGACATGAGATTAAGACCTGAGCCCAAACTGAGAATCAGATGTTATAAGCCAGGGACTTCTCTAGCTACTGGGGATATAAAAGTAGACAAAACAGACAAAAATTCTTAGAGAAGAAGGGTAGAAAATAACTTGGAAGAGAAGATGGGAGCTGGACATTTAAGGAGGTCAGGCAGGTAACTATTAAGAAGGTGAAATTTAAACAGAGATACAAGAAAATACAAAAGTAAGCCATGCGGATATCTAGAAGAGTATTCTGGGTTAAGACCTAGAGACAGGTGTATTCCAGGCACATCTTAGCAATAGCAAGGAGGCAAGTCTGGCTAGATAGGAGGTGGTGGGTGGTAGGATATGAAATTAGTGATGAGATTGAGGGAATATAACATAGAAGTAGATCATGGGATGGTGAAGGAAGGGTTAAGCTATTGGAATGATTTTTGCTTATACTCAGTCAGGTAGGAAACCATTGTGTGGGGAGGAGTTGAGTGGGAATATGAATTTGCTTAAAAAAACAGATTCTGACTTCTGAATTTAGAGGAAGCTACTGGAGGAAAAAGGTGGAAGCAGGGAGAACATTAGGAAACCTTGGCAGTAAGTCAGATGGGAGAAGACCATGAGTGAGTGGCTCAGATGTTCACAGTAGAAGTGGTAAGAATTGGTGGAATTCTGATGTATTTTTAAGGTAGTACCTAAGGGTTAGCTGAGAGTGTGGATATAGGATATGAGAGAAAGAGAGGAGGTGGAATGACGCCAAATATTGGGCAGAGAATAAGCAGAAGTTGGATGAAATTTCCATTGACTGAGATGGGGAGAAATATAGGAAGGAGTGGTTTGCGGAGGCAGACCAGGGCTTATGCTTTGGACATGTTAAGCTTGAGATGCTTATTCACCCTTGTCTCATGCTTTTGTTGAGCAGAACTGGAAAGAGATGGTTGCCATGGTTAAGCATCTTGCATAATATCACAAAGGAAGAGATAGTACTGATCAAACCAGGTTGAATGATTCCAAAACCAAACTCATACCTACCACCCTCTTTGACTCAACCCTTGGATTTCCATTTGAGTAAATCTCAGCGTACTGTAGGAATGAGTTAAATTCACATATAACCATCGACCTGATGTTAGCCACTTCACATGCCACATCTTTCATGTAATAGCCATTTACATTCTAGCTGGTTTTTATTTCTCTTGTCTGATCCTTTCATAATGGTGCTTTGGAGCCATTTCTTGACCTATTGGTAAGCAGGAGGAGAAGCGAGAAAAGCAACACGGACATATAGTGCCTGTTAACAGCAACTCGGTCCGATCTGAACCAATAGAGCAATGCAAAGTTGGAGGATAAGCATGTAATTCCACAACAGTTAAGACGACCTTTTTTCCTTCCTACTGAAATGTGTTTCTCTGGATGCAGACTCAAATATGTATGCACATCTCAGTTTTTGGGTGCTATTGATTGATGTCCACCCAAAAGCAAACTGATTATATAAACTACACCACCCCACATGCAAAAAACGTTTTAAGTTTTTCAGTATAAGATGTTGGACATGTTGGCATGTAAAGATGTTCCTTTCATGCCACGCCAATGGAGGAAGGTCCCGATACACAGAGAAAGCAAGATGGGAAGAGGCAATTAGATGAACTTGGTCCTGGTGTCTCGTAAATGACTGAAGGGCAGATAGCCTAGTTCTTTGGGAGGAGGAAGAAGTTTAAGGGCTGGACATCATTTAGGGAAGTGGAAGTCCAGAGACGACCCACATGGGTTGCTTTTCTATAGAAGCATTCCCAAAGGTGACTTCAGCTTGCCAGGTCTGTTCCTCACTGTCCTGTAGAATGAGTCATGGGTGGGTGTTCCTGAGCATTGTCATCTTCTAGCAGAATGACATCTCCATGTAACCTCGGTCACAGTCTGCCTGCAGAGTGCCAAGAAATTCTGGTCATGGTTCCCTCAGCCGTAGCTTTGCCAGCAATCACTCAGACACTTCTTCACTTACCTTTGCAACAGCGGAGACCTGGCACACATATCTCACCTCCTCTCCCCCTGTCTTCCAGACTGCCTTCATGAATAATCCCGGGGCAAGCACAGGGCATGGGTCCTTCTACCATCCCCACCTCTTTCCTGAAAGATGCCAGTATCATTATTCTGCTGACGTCAGATTACAAATAATCATCATCTCCGACCTTGAAAGGCAAAAGAAGTTGTATAAAATTAGTCAGTGTGCTTAGAAATGGGGAGTCGAAAGGGGGTATGGTAGGGACAACAGAGGCTGGGCATGTAATATGCCTCACCTTCCTGGGGGCACTCCTGGGTGTGGCCATGAGAAAATGCAGCTTTTGAAGATTTTGTTGGGTGTTTGTTCTTTGTCTTGATGGGGAGGAAAACCGTAATATTTACATTCTGGCAGAACAAAAAGAACCTCAATTTGGGTTTCATAACTCATGTAGCTAATTTCACATGCTGTTCTATTTAATGTGAATATTTGTTTTCCCCCCTCTAATAAGATGTTGTTACATTAAGAGGTTAGGAGGAGGTAGCTGAAGAGCCATGTACTTCATAATTCTTGGGGGTAATGGGAAGTAGAGGGCACAAGCCCTTCTTACTGTGTCCCCTTATTGGCTGTGCCCTCCCGTCGCCCTTGTGAGCCATCTCTAGGGCCACCTACGTGGCTGTAGTATTGAGAGCAGCCTTCAAATGGGCTCCAAGAGTTGACATGTGAATTTTAGTTCCTTTTCTCCCACAGTCTTAGACCTTTGTCGTGCTGCAAAGGCTGGCGGTGTTGGGGGCGATGGGGATGGAAGGATGGCCTCCTGCCCCATCCGGCTGGGATGACCGTGACTCGCACATCTGCTTTCTTCCATGGTGTTCCCTGCCAATCTCATGCTTTCTCGGCTCCTTTTCATGGTAATAAGTGCCATGGTGGTCCTGGACATAAACAGCCATCAGGCAGGCCTGTCAGCATTGGCTTTACGCCCTGAAGTCACAGCCCTTGTTTCCTGGCAAAGCTTTCTCTCCCTCCTCAGTCATGTGGGTTCCCCTATGCATCCCGACCAGAGCCATTCATGTGTTGTGAGAAGCCCTAACTGTGTGCACACCCACCCATTAACAAATAATTGTGACCACTGCCACGGCAGAGGTGAACAGAGCAGGGAAGTGGGTGAATGGGTGTGCGATAATGGTGATCACTGCTGTGGATTCTGTGTCTCTAGACATTAAAGAAATAACATAACAAGAAGCAAATGAGAAACATAAGTAGTTTTTGAGGTAATAAGTATGGGCAAGAAATGGTGGAGTAGAAGAAAGATGTGGCATTCAGATGTGGGGTCTTTTTCTTACTCATCTTCCTGTCTTCCATGGTCAGAGAGACCATATTAATAACAGTCGATAAAAGTGAAAAGGGCACTGCAGAAGAGGAGGAATCTTCGACATTTATGTCTGCTCTGTGGATTGCTCTGTGACCTTTGGAAAGGAAAACTCTTTGCCCATTCACATGGGTGAGATGTTGCCTAAGTCCCTCCTTCCCTCAGCAATGCCTGTGTTAGAACGTTTATTTTAGACTCCATTAGTTGACATCCACTTAAAAGAAAATACTTACCTTGTTAACCACATGTTGGGGGATAGTCTAAAAGACTGCTGAATAGAAATAGTGATAATGGGGGCAGCTGGGTGGCTCAGTCGGTTAGCATCAGCTTCAGCTCAGATCATGATCTCACGGTTTGTGAGTTCAAGTCTTGAGTCGGACTCTGTGCTGACAGCTTAGAGCCTGCAGCCCACGTTGGATTCTGTGTCTCCCTTTCTCTCTGTTCCTCTCCTGCTCATGCTCTGTCTCTCTCTCTCTCTCTCTCCTTCAAAAATAAACATTCAGAAAATTAAAAAAAAAAAAAGAATGGTAGTAACGATAGTGAACGTGTATCGATTTTGACACTGTGCGGCCGAAGTCCCAGGAGCCCCGTCTGTATGCCTGTAGCGTAACTCTGTTGAACGTTGACTGTGCTGCTGTCCCCATTTCACAGAGAGCACATCAGAGCTCAGAGAGGTTAAGGCATTTGCCCCAGGTGGCACCGAGGTAAAATGGCAGACGGCCTGCCAGTCCCGCATGGCCTGATTTCCAAAGTCTTCGCCCTGAAATGTTGCATTTTAGAACCAGGTGGAGACGAGCTTGTGATTCCCATGCCCGCACCCGTGCACGTCCACCCCTTGGAACTTGTTCTCAGCTTGTGGCTTCACACAGGAGTTTGTTACACTCACTCTTATTCATATCGGTGCCCGCTGTCCATCAGAGCCAGAGGTGGCAGGATCTATGCCTCCCTTGCTGGTCCCTGTTTGTCATGCTAGCTCCTTGTGAGCGTGACTGACGTAGAATAGAAAGCATCAGGAAGACTGGTTGGCCATGTTGCTGAAGAGCACGAAGAACACTAGTACTTGGCTACAAATCCCTGCGGTGACGGTGTTCTTTGCCGGGTACGGGAACTCATATCCTAGGCGCCCATTTGCTCCTTCCTTGCTTTGTCACTGCGAGCATGGCATGTCTCCTTTTCTCGTGTGTTAAATTTATAAGCCAAATAGATGGACTGGATAATCTTGGAGACGCCTTACCGCTCAGACATTTGAGAGATTAGTCCTCAGTGAACTGGCAGGCCTCCATTTCCATTCATGGCCACGCAAAGATCTATTCATCAGGGAACGGAAATAATCGTTCACCCTGTGACATCAGGCAGGCCCCAAAGGGTGAGTAAACCCTGACAAATGGCCAAGAGAAAACCAGGGTGTGGCTTCAGTCCAACAGAAATCTGGCCATTTATTTATGTGATTGTATATTTGCACTATAAGCGTCTTTCTTCCCAGGGTCCTAAAGATGTTACAAAAAAAGTAATAAAGTCAGAAATACTAACACTGTACAGGTACTGTTTCCCTGAGCGACTAAGGAATCAGAGGCTTGTAAAATAGTCTCAAGAGACCTTCCTTTGAGGTCCTTGCTCCTGGTCGTTGCCTTAGGTAAGCAGAGGTGAGCACCTATGTTTTTCTAACCAGTCCCTTCCTTCAGTATAGCTTCAGGAAGAAAGTGGTGATTCTGGAGCAGGACCTATCTGNAATGCTATCACCTCTTTGTTTCTCTTAATCTGTAAAAAAAGGAATCCTCATAGTGTCTGAGTCACACGGTTGCTGTTGGGATTAAATGACAGAAGCCAGTGTCCTTCAGCCCAGTTTTCCATTCACAGCGATGAGTTCAATAAAAGGTAGCTGGTGTGATTTCTAATAGTTCTGCTCCGACTGAAAGAGGGGTCCTGGGGTGGCCTTTTTGCATCTAAATAACTTGTGCCAAATCAGTTCAGCATTCACACTGTGGGTCAGATTCTGGGTGGTTCTTTCTTTGTGACATTTAGGAAAACATGACATTTAGTTTATAGCACACTTCTGTGATGCCTGCAGATTTCGCGTGTCCATTCATTCCCGCGATTATTTGCTGGCTGCTACAGTGTGGAAGGCAGTATATAAACACATGTGAGTGGCAGCTACTTTCTTTTTCCTCTGCGGCAAGCCCACGTGGTTTTCCAGGCCTCACCCTGAGCCGGGTGTGAAACTCTGATCCCTGAGTCTAGATCCTTGTGCTCACATTCTGGCTTCCCTGGGAACGGCGTACGCAGGCCAGTGTTACCTTTCCCACTGGTGTCCTGCTTCTGCGTAGGTGCTTCATGCCTCCCCGTAACTGGCAAAGGCAGGTCTGAACCTTGGGTGTGAGCTTCACGTCCTTTCTGACTGTATATACTCTGCAGGTGAGGTTTGACTTTGTGTTTTGTTAAACAAGTCCATATGAGACTAGAATCAGAAAGAGCTTGTTGTTAGTAAAAGATACAACGGGACATTTTTTAAACGGAGGGATTTAGATGTTACTTTCACATCTTATGGAATCACAAGGGAAAGGCACGTAACGATTAGTACAGGGTCCTGCCTCAAAACCGAACCCTGTTCACCTGTCTCAGAGTGACGGTTTGCTACCTGATTGGCCAAAATCCTTCCATCAGGAGAATCGTGACTTCACTTGGTAATGGCTTGCAGTCTATGTCCTTCCTTCCGGCCTTTCAGCTCTTCCTTGCCTGTCGGCAACCAGTCCTGTGGTTGGAAATATGGGCTAGTTGATCAGCATCCTCCATCACTCATGCTTCTGTTTATATGACTATGTATTTGCAATATAAGTGTCTTGTTTATGTGACTGTGTATTTGCAATATAAGTGTCTTCCTTCCCAGGGTCCTAAAGATGTTATGAAGAAAGTAATAAACATGTTTCTCATGTTTTCTAGATCCCTTAGAATTGGAAATCAGCTAGATATACAGAGCAGTGCCCGAATTCTGCCAGGGCTGTTCTCCTAGACCATCCATTAACCCCTATATAGTGAGCATCTGCTATAACTAGGCAGTCTTGGTCTATTCCTCAGCCCCTCTCATGCTTCCTCTAAGCCCCAGCATCTCCCAGCCCAATCGAGAGGCTTACATCTGGCCAGATTCTGTGTGCACCCCTGACCTCCAGCCTCATTTCTTATCCTTCTTAGATCCTTATGGTGTCCTTACCAATTACATGTACTCCTTCATCTTTATATGGACGTTCAGGTTCACAGCCACCTCTGCAACACAGGAATCTCCCTCTCTCTCGGTCCTCAGCACTTCTTACCCTGGCAGACACACTGGGGTTGTTTGCTGGCTTCTTGATGTCTGAGAGACCACACACCTCCATGTAAGTGAAAGACAGAAGGAGGGCATCCCAAATGCCAGCGGAGGCACGCCCGACCCTAATTGGCACCGAAACTAGCGCTACCACTGAGAGAGAGCAAGGCCAAAGTAGAGATTATGAGCAGGCTGCCCATGCCTTGAAGACATTGTTTCCACCAGATGAGTTGAAATGCAAGGCTGTCAAACTCTTATACCCTAGCAGTAGAGTAGAACGTGTTAAGGCAGCGGCTGAACAAAGTTTCACGTTAAACATCCCCTTTGAATGGCCTCACAGAAACAAAAGCCCCAAAGCCTAGGCATTTGGGATGCCTGACCTTAATGTTTCTTTCTTTTTTTAAAAAAAATTCTTTTATGTCTTTATTTATTTTTGAGAGAAAGAGAGATAGAGTGCAAGTTGGGGAGGGGCAGAAAGAGACGGAGACAGAATATGAAGCAGGCTCCAGGCTCTGAACTGTCAGCACAGAGCCCAAAGCGGAGCTCAAACTCACAAATCACGAGATCATGACCTGAGCCGAAGTCGGATGCTAAACGGACTGAGCCGCCCAGGTGCCACCCAACCTTGATATTTCTAAGTCACAAGCAGAGATTATATAATTGTTGGGGAATGTTGTCCAAAGCTGGGGAGACATGAGTCGTTTCTTAAACATGAGTTGTTTCTCCAGAGGAACAAACATCAGACTCCAACTGGCATTTTAGGAGGCTATATCTGCTGCACGTTTAAGGACTTAAACATTCTCCAGAGCAAGAATCCTCAGACATGTAGCCAACAGATAGCACTTAGTGGGTAATGCACTGAACTTTACTATTAAATCTCAGTGATGCACTTTGATGCAAAGTCAGTGCCTGGAGAAAGACTGGAAATGATGCGATGGAAATTTCCATCAGACTAGAAGACCTGAAACCTATGTTTATCTGATTATCAAAATGACAACTTCTGTAGAGAAATCATAATAGACCCACTAATGAACCTGTTAGATGTGAAAGTTTCCATAAACAGCTGCTTTTCTTCATCAGTAAGTTAGAAAGCATGAAGTGAAAAGTGTATTTTATGATTAGTTACCCTGAGAATTTCCTTATCACTTTTAGATCTTCATTTTAGGCAAATAATATGTGTAGTGAGTCATGCCAAAGTATCACATTTTTTTTCCAAGTTGGTTGCATTCAAATCCCCAGATAAGAAAAATGCATGTAGGAATGGGTGGGATGTAGTTAATCTACACGTTAACAAGATTTTTCAGGCATCATATCTGGAAACTACTTCATCCATTTTCATTTCATGGGCAAGAGATGGTGGTTGCACCAGTGATCCCTCAGGTGAAGTAGTATCAGTGACGTTGTTGGATAATTTAACTGTTTGCCTTGTCATTGTTGTCAATGGATGTCTATCCATCTGTGTTGGAATCGTGGGGGGGGGGGGAGGTATACAGAAAGCACTGTGGTTACTTACATTAGTTTGGAAACACTAGTTATCTCCAATAACAGTACCTATCTCTATGGTTATTAGGATGATTAAATGAGATATTGCATATATAGTCTTAGAGCAATATAGATATTGCATATTAGTCTTATACTGTGCTGCCTCTGTAGGTTGCTGTCTACTTTTAGACTGACCCTCCAATGCCATGCAGATTACTGAATTCATATTTTCATCTATTCTCTTTTTCCTCCCTTCATAATAAAGGACAGGTTGCTTGGACTCTTTGTATATTGAAAAGATTATCCCTATAGGTGCATTTGTTTTAAGTTCACCCATGTTCATCTCCTGACCGTTATGCCTGTTTCTCTTCATTAAGCGCATTTTCCCACCCATGAATCCATATCTTTCAAGTTCAATCTTTTTCCTACAGATAAATACATCCTTGACTCCCAGGGCTGTTGTCCCTCCCTGTAAATGTCATCACTATCTACTGCCAACCTGGGAGTCCCTCCTGAGTCTGCCTTCTCCCCTGCACCCCATAGCTGGCCCACCAGAAACTATCATTTCTACCTTAAAAAAATGTCTTAAGTCCGCTGACTCCCCCCACCCCAATACTCTGCACCCTATTTAGAATCACCATCACCTCTCACCTGGACCAGCGGAATAACTCTTCTGAGCAGTTTTACGATTTCCATTCGTGCTGTGTTCCCACCCATTGTCCTCTAAGTAGTCAGGGTAGAAATTCTGAAGCAAAAATCAGACCATGTTTTGCCCTGATTTAAAACTTGTCTGTGATTTTCCAAATCCAAATGTATTATTATGACCTGTGAGCTCTGCATGGTCTGGCCCTGGGGGAAGCCTTACGGTCCCTCTTGCAATCTTGGCAGCCTTCAGAGCACTTCAGAGCACTCATCTCTGCTAACAAGCATGCATTTGTTTTCATCAACATTGCAGTGTTTTGATTAACATTGGCCTGTAAACTCCGTGAGGGTGGCGAGTAATCAACTTTGTTCATCACTATTTTTCCAGCCCTTTGCATAATTTTTGAAACTTAGTAGTTGCTCCCATGTTTGTTGAATAAACACAAAGGCTCTCATCCCAAATTCCAGTCATGCTCCTTTGTTATTTATCTGTCAAAGGAAAGTTTCTAAGTATTAAGATTAGTCACTAACAGTAGAAATTACGTTGTATGCAAGTCATTAGACCATTGGTTTGTAGGAATATTTCTGGGAGCTTCATTTTAAAAACCTTCCAGAATTATGTCCCAAGTGTTTATGTATATCAAAGCACTGTAAGTTGAAAGATGGGTATTTTTGCTTTGGTCTGAATATTCAACTTGGGCTCCTTTCTTCCCCACTGTATGCTCTATTAAGATTTCCAGAATGACGACTCCAAATCATAATACTCTCATAAGGTGACGCTCAAAGGAAACCAACAGTGTTTCCAATTTCCTAAAGCAAAAAGTCAGAGCCAAACCTATTAATACACCTATTTCAAAATAACCTATTAGCCACTATTGAAATCTCTATAATGATTTATGTTTACTAGAGAAAGATGTCTGGCACATTTATGAATGATATAACTTCGAACATGCTTGGTAATAGTGGTTGAATTAATACTAAGCTACATGTTTTACATGATGCTATTTATCTATGAGGCATAAAAGGGCACTTTGGTAATTTAAGTTAACAAAATCACGAAGTTAGTGAGGGAAATATGAAATACTGAACAGAAGGAAATGACACTTGAAATCTATTTCCCTTGCAGTTTCACATTTTGTTCTTCATTCTTAAACTCGTTTCCCTCTAAAAGTCAAGAACGTTATATTGGGAAGTAATGTGTCTTGAAAACCGGAGCCAGCAAGCTTATGATCCAAGTGGTAATGACTTCTGTAATCGCTAATGAGGCAATGGACGTCGAATATCTCAGTGCACTCACTGGGGCCAGCCTTTTGCCTATTCCCCAAGAAGCTGTCATATCACATTTTTGTCCTGACTCCATGGGCACTTTGATTCCTAAATCTTTCTGAGAAACCTAATCTGAAATCAAAGTCAAGTTTCTTAGATGTGGTCAGACAAGGTCACATTTAAAACAGTTCAGTGAACTTGCAGATCAAAGTTGAAAGGTAATGCCTCCCTCCCAGAACTGGCATAGACTTACCTGCTAGCTTACCTTTCGGTTTCTAACATGGCTTTTTCACCTTCTTCCCAACGGGCTGGGTAAATGAGAGTTTATCCTCTGAAAAATGGTAGAAGAGTTTCCTTAAATCATTTAACTGGGAAAGTGGACACAGTCGTGTTTTGGAAATGCACGTTTATCCAAATCAGTGAATCACAATGCATTTTGTGGAAGACATACCTTGATCTTGCATAACGTGAGATGTGCAAAAGGAATCCTTTCTAATTCACAGGAAGACTTTTAAAATCAGAGTTTCATGGTAATTTCAGGTTCATTGGCCTTGTTTTTTGGCCACAATTGTCAGAGTTTACCCCCACTCTTGAAGGAACCCAAAATACTATGCAGGATTGCTGCTGAAATGCTACGGACATTTTTTTCTTCCCCTAATGCTGTCTTCTTGCCATGTAGAGCCTGGAGATATTACCTTAAATGGCGTTGGAAAACTGGGGGGATGGTGACTCTCGTTAGGTATGATCTTAACATCTCACGACACAGGTTTTTATCAAACTCCATGTGATTTAAAAAAAACAACAACAACCTTGCCATTGCTTTATATTTCAGTGTTCTGTCTCTTGTGGTCGAGGGCATAAACAACGAAATGTTTACTGCTTGGCAAAAGATGGAAGCCATTTAGAAAGTGATTACTGTAAACACCTTGCTAAGCCAAATGGGCACAGAAAGTGCAGAGGAGGAAGATGCCCCAGATGGAAAGCTGGCGCCTGGAGTCAGGTGAGCAATGCTTCTCCTCTACCACCGCTCCCTTACCTCGGGCCACAGGGCTGACACCAGTGTGTCGGTTGTGTTTCTCTGCACAGGTGTGGTTTTTCAGAGGGGAGCTTGGGGACGGGGAGGGACGACTTTTAATGTCAGGATAGCTGTTCCCTGGGGGACCCAGGCAAGTGGATTCCACCCTCCTGCCTTGGATGATACCTACAATTGGATGGTTGTGAGAATTCATTCTAAGTAGGAGTAGACGTCAACACCAGACATCTAACATGGAGTGGCCCTTTAATACTTCGCTGATGGCTTTCTTATCATCATTCCCCACTTAAAAAAAACACTAACTCAGATTACAGGAAGCTTGACTCTGGTCACCTGGCAGGAACTGGGTCTGAATTTACCTCTGAGGTTCTTAAAGAGAGGGCTGTCAATGTAGAGTAGTAGCGAATACTTCTCTGCTCTTTTGCCTGCATACAACAGAGGTGGGAGACAGAAGTTCTCTCTCATTTGCTAGCTATGTGACCTTGAGTGATCTGTTTAACCTTCCTGAGCCTTCCTATAGCTCTTATGAGGATTTAATGCAATAATGAATGCCAGGTACTTAATTCAGAGGTCTTAAATCTAAGAGGCTCTCAAGAGTAATATTCTGTTTGAATGAATGTGATGCGTGTATCGGATGGGGAAGGGGTAAGTACCCAAGAAACTATAGTCAGACTGCTAATTCTAAACATTTGATGATCTAGTCAGGAGCTGGGTAAGAGAGTTTCCCTGTTGGATTCAAGAAAGAACTTTGGAAGCTTCTATTTACCTGTAAACAATTGATGTGTGAACTAAAGTCTCTCACACGTTATCCTTGAAGCTGATCCCTTTACTCTACACTTGTACATTTTCTCAGCTTGGCTGAAGGTGGTTACTTAAAAGTAACAAGGTACAGGGCTGCCTGGGTGGCTCAGCCGATTAAATGTTAGACTTAGGCTCAGGTCACAATCTCACGGTTCATGAGTTCGAGCCCCACATCGGGCTCCTCGCTGACAGGGTGGAGGCTGCTTGGGATTCTCTCTCTCCTCCTCTGTCTCTGTCTCTGTCTCTCTCTCTCTCTCAAAATAAATAAATAAACTTTAAAAAATAATTAGGTGCAGTTTCATATATTCTGTATGTAACGCTGGTCTTCCCCCTCATTGATTTACCTCAGTGAAGTTTTACTGAATTTGTAGTTCCCTTGTGCAGTGGAGAATCATGGTGAGGCTTCTAAGAATCAATAGAAAAGTAGGCTCAAGGTTGGCACCTTTTAGATTTGGTTCTTTCAAATCTTGATTCCCTCAAGCCTCAAAGAAGCTTTGGACAGCTGTGTTAACATGGGGAAGAGCTGGGAATCCTCCATTTCGATGGAGGAAATGGAAAGTTCCTCCAACGATATGAATTTTTCTTAAACGCTCTGGGCTGTCATCATCACCCCACATGCCCCCTGCCCCCACCATAGCCTCTTCACAGAAATGTAAAACATGACCTGTGTCACTCCCTAGAAGTGTAGCCTCGTCCTTCTCAAGGCCCTTATCGTAATGATCATGTGTGTTTGTGTTTTTGTTTTAATTCAACAATCAAAGCATCGGTGCCCAACCAGAGCTAGTTCCTCCTCTGGCTTCCCTAAGGGATCAGATTTCAAGGCGGCCGTTCATATTGGTCATCTTTAATGGTTTGTCTAAGGGACTGAGTCGTCTATAACTTCCAGCCCTTTTATTTGGGGAGCTATTCAATTCATGTAAAAGCCTGCAGCTAACATTATTTAAGATATTGCACTAATTAGCTTCTCCTCTTGTAGACTTTCATGCTCTGTTGCTTTTCTTTATGATGCTTGGCCTCTACGTATCTATTTGCATCATGCCCTGAATATTAAGTTTAGAACGTGGAGATGATGCTCATTTTATAGGCCAATGTATTCAATATAGAGACAATTAAAAGAATTTTTCCCTCTTTACTGGTAAACACAGAGTGAGTTTTAGCCCTGTATTCTGTGATCTTTTTGGGAAGTCCAAAAGTGCTAACAGAGCTGGGATGATTAGGTTTGAACCCTGTGGGTTTTTTTAACATAAGGTAATAGGATTATCAGACTGCCTCCCCAGAAAAGACTGCACCTGTTCAAAATGATTGCTTAGGAAAGTCTAGTCACCTTTGGAGAAAAATGCAAGTAAACACAGTTATGTAATGGTCTGTGGCCAGCTTTGAAATGCCCTGATCTGATTTGTAGAAATGAATTATGCAAGCAGGCGAGACAGGGTGTTGCATGAGTACAATCTGATTTGTGCAATTTAGAAGTATACCTGAAAATAATCAGACGCAGTGGTTGATGGAGAAAGACGATCTGCATGGTTAAAGATTATTGGCTTCCTAATGATCCAGTGGTCAACAGAAATGTCCCTAAGGCAGGGATACTGAAGCATGAGTAATGATTATCCATTTGCAACAATGTTTGGAAGATTTTATATCTGGTTCTTCTGTTTTCTGCTGGTAGCTCTATTCTAGTCATCTCTCGTTCAAGGTAGGAGGAAGAATGAGTGCAATTTCTCACCATGTCGAAATGTCTGATGATGATAAGATGTATAGAATATTGGGATTGGAAACTGGTATGCTGTGTTAATTTCATAGCCTCACCCTCAAAATTGGTGCTTTGAGATGTAAAGTGGAATGTTTCATTTCTACATCTTTTGAAAATCTTGAATTTGTCAAGGAAAATTTTCCAATAAAAGGAAAGCTTTTATTGGAAAACATCCTCACTAAAATTGTAAAGCATTTTTTTACAAGTTCATGTTCAATTTGTGTAGATGCTTTTGATCAAGAGATGAGGGATGCACACGGAATTTTAAGACAAAAATCATCATCGAATTCTTGATTCAGTTTGATAAATATGAAGGCTCTGTAGTCCCACGAAATAGAAGCATTCCAGAGTAAAAATTGTTTGATCTGTCCTATTCTTATAGAAAGGCTTTAAAAAAATGAAGATCAGAAATAAAAAGAATAAATGAGCAGATTAGAATAAAAGTAACACTTCATCATCACTCCTCAATCATGAATTCACTCAGTCAGAGTCATTCATCAGTCCTGAGATGCATGTGTCTTTCACACTTTAACCTCTCTGTTCTCAGAATGGGTCTACAACTGATGGAATGCCTTGATTTAATTAAAATAGCCCTTTTTTGTGGCGATACAAAACATTATGCTTTGTCTTGCAATCAGTGATGTCTTAGGTTAAGGGAAATAACTAATTTTTAAAGGCCCTTCGCTGTTAATGCCAAAGGGAGACTGGCAAGTTGCATTATGATTCCACCAGCCATTTTTGGTGAGGACTTTTGTAATTACAACGAGAGCAGCTTGGTTATGGTGTTTGATTCTAAAGTATTTTGCAAGTGCTTGATGCAGAAACACAGCAAATGCGTAGCTTGTGTCCTTTGGGACACCAAGAAAACCATATGCACACAGTCAGTGATGAAAAGAAAGAGAGTCACTTTAGTGCTTTGAGCTCTCCATTATTTTGTTTGTATTTGAACTGTAAGCACTGATGGTGAATTGTTGGAATACAGGCTTCTCACCCACACTCTTGCTGACGTAGTACAAAAGACTGCATCATATTAGCTCCATATTTTAAAACTGGAAGGCAAATTCTAACCCACAGTAGCCATGGTATATTGCCTGGGGCAGAATTTACTTTGGCTGCTTTTTCATTTTGTTTTTGCTGGAGTTGGAGTGATTATCTCTGTTATTTGCCGTATTTGTGCAAGATCTCCCTAAAAGGTTTATTAGGAAGTATAAGGATGTGAGTCATGCTTGGCATGAAGCTAAGTCCTCACCTAGAGGTGATTTTGTACTCTGGGGACATTTGGAAATTTCTGGAGATAGTACGGGTTGTCACAGCTTGGTGGGGGCAGGGAATACGACCAGCATCTGGTGCGTAGAGTCCACAGGTGCCGCTAAACGTCCTACAGTGGATAAAACAACTCACAGCAAGGAAGAATTCTTAGGTTGAAAAACCCTAGTACAGAGCCTAGAACATAGTAAGTACTTAGTAAAAGGTTGCTATTATCATTGGGACTGTTATGTATTCAAGTTGGTTCCGAGAGTTCTTTCTCAAGCTAGTCTCTCCTCTAAATAACATCACCGCCATAATTCCAGCAGTAATTCTGGAAGAATTACTTTATGAATTCTGGAAGAAAGTATGTAAAATACTTTCCAGTTTTCAAGTATATACGATTCCCCACACATCAGAAGGTGCACACAGATTCTTTTTATCTGCGGAAATAAGTGTCAGGTTCTCCCTGCAAGTTGGTGAGGTCTGCACACTTGCTAGCCTTGCACAGGACAGAGAGCAGAGAGAGGAAACATAGCTCCCAGCTCAGTCGTTCGGAGCTAAAATCATCTACTTTCAAACCTGCTCTTTCTGTGCAGGAATGACGGCAGAGAGAGACTGCACAGCCTTTCCCCCCTGCAAACTAACTAAAACGTGTACCGAACGGAACAGGAAGCATTAAGCACACACATGTGCGCACACCTCCCTCACCACCTCCAGGGTCATGCAGAGGTCTTTTATTCATGGGGTTTCCATACAGATCTCTCAGAAATCGCCAAGCAAGCCTGACTGGCTCTGGATGCAA
This sequence comes from Crocuta crocuta, assembly GCF_008692635.1. Classification (NCBI taxonomy): domain Eukaryota; kingdom Metazoa; phylum Chordata; class Mammalia; order Carnivora; family Hyaenidae; genus Crocuta; species Crocuta crocuta. The sequence goes on along the minus strand of NW_027529442.1, from coordinate 5,017,594 downwards.
ATAGTTATCCCCCTTGAGACAGCGCAGGAAGAAAAGTTGAACACAGAGACTCACTCGGACGCAGCGGACTTCGCTTGAAACAAAGATGACCATATGTGCGGTATTCAGAAAGGCAGAGCTCATACCTCATGTGTCAAAACTTTGTTATTGTTGTTGTTTTTTAATTTCACACCTGGCTTTGACATTATAAAAATCAGAAGCCACACTACAATATTATATAATTGAACTTCCCTATGTCTTTGCCTTTTGAAAACTTATTGAACACTGTAGGAAGTGATTTTTTTTTTTTTTTAGTATTGAATTTTTAGGGCTCTTAATACCTTGCCTTCATTGAACCATAAGTAATTTGCTCAATAACAATAGCATCAAAAAGAGGTTTCATTCACTTAGAGACTGAATAGTCAACACTCAAAAGTCTTTAACGTTTTGTCCTTTTTCTTTAGGTTATTAAAACATGATGAGACTTTGAATATCTATCAGCCCTATGCCCTGCTCAAATTCATTTACCTAATTGTTCTTTGTCTTTCTTTCAATTTCAATACACCATTCTGGAAATGTGCTCTTTTCTGTTTAAGGCCCCAAATTCAAATCGTGGTAGGGTATTTAGTTGCCATTGCCTGTGGTCGATGATGATGCTGTTAGAACATTTCTGTCATTTGTGGGATGACACTCCCAAGTTACAGTTCACTCATTTCCAGGGTAATCAATGGGAAATATTATACATGTAGCTCCCGTGAGCATTAAATGGTCCTGCTCTGTAGACAAGACCATTTCTTGTCTTCAGGGGCCCTCCTGTTCCACCCAGGGCACAATGACTTTAAAAGTCTGGTTCCTTCTGGGTCACAAACTCATTCAATCCAATTAATACAATTAAACCCAAACAATAGCAGCTATGTTGCCTCAAAATATTTCCTTCTCTTTAGCTAGCTTTGATGTGAACATTTGAGCTCCTGCCTGGCATAGACTAATCTGAAATGATATGATTTCCCGAGCTGCCCTCTAAATAGTATTTTCAGCTATTTTCTTAACATACGAAATGAAAATAAAATTAATATTCAGCTGAATCCATTGGGTGTGTCTCTCGCTAATTAGTTCCCATTAACCTCAGAGCAAGACGAATCCTTCTGCCGGTTAATTGGACACGAATACCTTTCTAATTGAAAGGATCGTGATCCTATTCTTTAAGGCTTCCTCTTAGAAATAATGCTTAATGTATGTTAAACTTGTTTTCTCAGCACCAGACAAATTAACGGAGAGGGGCTATCGCAAAAACTCAGTGACAATTTTAAATAAACGTAATAATATGCTGTTCTTTCCAAGCAAATGTTGCCTTTAGTTTTTAACTGTCAAAACCTTAATAAAGACAATAATTCTTGGCCTGCCCATAGTGAGATTACGAAACCCAGCAAAGAGGAAACCATTAAAAATTTAATTTAAAGGAAAGTTAATTGCAGATTTAATATGGTGTTTTGCAGTTGGTCAACAAAATGTTTCAGCCTGATTCACAGTACTTTTGAAGGGCTAGAAACATGACGCCCGCCTGAGAAAATGGTTTTTCCTTGTCAGTTTTTATTCTTCGTGTAGTCGTCTGAAGTTGTTAATAGACGCTAATACTTCAGTGAATTCAGTAGTTTAAAAAAAAAATCCTTCTTTCCTCTATCTCCAGGAATAAAAGCAAGGAAAGAAAGGGACTGGAGAAAATAATTCTACTTATAAGGCCCTAAAAGCTTCAGTAATTGCTCTCCTTGGGTTATACTTTTAATCTGCCAAGAAATTCTTCTGATATAGCACCGTGTCTCCAATTTTCAAGAAACTCCAGTCCTCCGGGATAGTGATCATTGGGGATTTTCATTTCACAGGGCAGCATTTATTTATCTCTTGTTTGTATTGTTTCCTAATGATCTCTCCCACTTACTTTTGGTAACTTTGGAGATTCCCCGGAAAGATGGAGATACCTTTCTCACTCACCGACATTGACACAGGCAGTGAGTTTGCAGATTTGAGACATTGTCTTGGGTCCCCTTCGTTGGAAGTTAGAAAGCTTTGTAATAGCGGCGAAAGTCATTGGATTAGGAGTGCATTCCCCATGACTGTGACCCTCTCCACTCCTGCCACACACACACACACACACACACACACACACACACCCTCCCCTCCCAGTGATCCAAAGCTCCCACTTACACAGTCTTTCTTCTTAGTGCTCTGTGTCCTGCGGCCGAGGCACACGGCGGAGAAGTGTGAGCTGTCAGATGGGAACACACAAAACAGCCAGAGAGACCGAGTGCAACCCGTACACCAGACCCGAGTCGGAAGACGCCTGCCAAGCCGCACCGTGTCCTCTCTATGCCTGGAGGGCAGGGGAATGGCAAGAAGTAAGTAGAGCCATGAAGTGGGCACCTGCCAGCCATTTCGCTCAACCCCCTTGCCATCATCACATCCGTTACCCTGAAAAGCCTTCAAGCACGGCGACAAGGCTGGCTCTTTCCCAAAAGGTTTGCTGTCAGACGGCAAGCAGTTCACTCCGACGAGGGTGGGAGAGCTCCTCCTTCTTATGCAGTTCCTATGTCTGTGTTCTTGAATGTTCAGAGGAACTGTAACAGACGTGCGGCCAAATGCATGCAGCTATCTTTCACAAAAGGAGGGGGAGACGGAAGAAATATTTTTGATACGTCTATCCGAGCTTGGTCATTCTGTATCAGTTCAGACAGCCACGGGGCAGACCCAGGTAGGACCTACTCTGTGCTTGTCTATTGTCGTGACTTCGGCTGTCCAGGAGAAGGCAGGCACTCNCAACATTAAAAAAAAAAAAAAAAATGACGGCATCTAGAAAACAGCTCAGTCGATGCAGAAATAGGCTTGTTTTCACCCTCTCCAAGTTAATGTTTAGTTAAAGAAAGCACTATGTGTCCCCAGAGAAAAGCCTGACCAGGGAAGGTAACACTTTGGTGAGAGATAATCTCCTATTTCCAGAACAGAATACATTGTAGAAAGGGGAGAAAGAATGGAAGAAAGCAAAACTGTGTCCGTTGACTTTGGAATGAAATAAAAAGTACATGCTGTAAAGGGTTCAGAGATATGAATAATAATAAGTCAGGAGTTTCCCACCAGGAAAGAGTTTTAGAACAGGGAGAAAACTGTGCCTGGCCCTGTGCTACATGCTTTATGTTTTTCCCCTCGCTTCATCTTTAAGCACTAGGCATAGTGGGAATCACTATTACCATCCCATTTTGCAGTCAGGAAACCTGAGGCTCAGAGAGCCAATGTCATTTGTCCAAGTGTCATATGCCCAGAAAGTAGAAGGAGCAAGACATGATCCTAAATGGAAACCATTAGGAGATACTACACCGGCGTTTTAAAACAATTTTACACAATCACTCACGGGAATGCGGCTACATATTTTCCCCAGTTGTATTGAGATATAATTGGCATATAACACTGTATTCATTTTAGGTGAAAACATGGTGATTTGATATATGTATATATCATAAGTTATTATTAACAGTAACTGTGTTATACTTAACATCCATCAGCTCCCTTGGTTATAAAATTTTTTCTGGTATTGAGAACTTTCAAGATCTATTCTCTTAGCTTTCAAATATATGATGCAGTATTGTTCCCTATAGCCACCATGCTGTATATTATATCCCCCGGACTAACTTATTTTATAGCTGGAAGTTTGTACCTTTTGAACCCCATCACCCAATCACCTATACCCTACCCATCACCTCTGGCAACCACCCATCTGTTCGCCATGTCTAGAAGTTTGATTTTTATAAGATTCCATAAATAACAGAGGTCATGCAATATTTCTCTTTCCCTTTCTGATTTATGTCATTCAGCACAGTGCTCTCAAGGTCCATCCCATATTGTCAGATGGCAGGATTTCCTTCTTTTTTAGGGCTATTATATTCCATTGTGTGTGTGTATATATATATCTATATACATATAGATATATATATACACACACATTTTTAAAAATTAATTCACCCATCTATGGCCACTTCAGTTGCTTACATGTCTTGGCTATTGTAAATAATGCAGTGAACATAGATGGGGGGAGCAGATATGTTTTCAAGTTAGTGGTTTTATTTCATTCAAATAAATACCCAGAAGTAGAATTGCAGGATCACAGGGTAGTTCTATTTTTCATTTTTTGAGGAACCTCCATACTGTTTTCCACAGAGGCTGCCCTGATCTACATTCCCACCAACAATGCCCAGGGGGTCCCTTTCCTTCAGACCCTCACCACCACTTGCTATGTTTGGTCTTTTTGCTAATAGCTGTTCTCTGTGAGGCAATATCTCATTGTGGTTTGGATTTGCATTTGCCTGATGATTCACAATGCTGAGCACCTGTTCATATACCTATTGGCCATCTGTATGTCTTCTTTTGAGAAATGTCTGTTCAGGTCCTTTGCCCATTTTTAGTTTGATGTAGTCCCGCTTATTTATTTTTGCTTTTGATGTCTTTGCTTTTGGTGTCACATTCAAAACAAGTATAGCCAAGGCTAATGTCAAGGATCTTACCCCCTACATTTTCTTCCAGGAGTTTTATGTGTTTAGGTCTTTCAGGTTCAAGTCGTTAATCCATTTTGAAACTAACTTTTGGGTCTCGTGTAAGATAGGAGTTGTTTCATCATTTTGCATGTGTCTGTCCAGTCTCCCCAATATCATTTATTGAAGAGATGGTCTTTTCCCCTATTGAGTTTTCTTGGCTCCTTTGTCGTAAATTAATTGACTGTATATGTGTGACTTTATTCCTGGGCTCTCTCTATTCTATGTCACTGATCTATGTGTTTCTTTTAATGCCAGTACCATTCTGCTTTAATTACTGTAACTTTGTAATACAGTTTGAAATCAGAGAGTGTGGTGCTTGAGCTATGTTCTTCTTTCTCAAGATTGCTTTAGTTTTTCAAGGTCTTTTGTGGTTCCAGACAAATTTTAGGATTGTTTCTTCTACCTTTGGAAATTTGATAAGGATTGCCTTAAATCTATAGTTTGGTTAGGGTAGTGTGGCCATTTTCACAGTACTAATTCTTCCAGCTGATGAGCGTGGAATATCTTCATTTATTTGTGTCATTTTTTATTTTCTTTTATCAGTGTCTTAAAGCTTTCAGTGTACAGGTCTTACACCTCCATGGTTTAATTTATCCCTGAGTGTTGTTGTTGTTTTTTCTTTTTGATGCAATTTTGAATGGGACTGTTTTCTTCCAACCACATGTTGAACCCATGTGGAGATCAGCCTTCCCGCCCTGTTCTACCGTCTTCCTCACCCTCCTGATGCATCGCTTCATTGTTTGCAGTCACGTCTTTTCTTTAGGACTCTCACTCTGTCTACTCAGTTTTTTTTGCTTGTTCTCCTTCTGTACTGTTTTCTTTCACCAGAGGATGGTGGGGAGGAATGGCTAAACCAGTTCAATTCCACGTCAGTTGCACTTGAGCCACACAAGTTATTGGGATCCCCAGAGACTATGGAATTCTGCAGACCAGGTCATGTACCAACACTGCCACTGTTTAGCCATGTGACTTAGGACACGGATTCTTGATTTCTTTGATCCTTGTGTTTGCCACCTGTAGAATGGAGATAATAATAACTAAGCAAGAGTTGTTATGACAAAATGAGATAATAGAGTGGTTTGGGGGTTGACCCTAACAGACAGGGAAGGAAGAAAAGGCTCCCTGATCTCTCTCTCCCTCGATGTTACCTCTTGATTCTCTTTGTAGTCTTGTTTCAAACCTACCCCTGCCTGCTTTCTCCTTCCCCCTCTTCATCTGGTGCCAGACTCGACCTTGTGTAATGCTTCCAAGGAGCAGAAAGTAAGAGAGTGTTCTGAAATGAATGTAAGCTGACGGTTCATGCTTTAGCCAACTTACAGACATGCTTGAGCCAATCAGGGAAATGCAAGCTCCATTTGCAATTCCTTCTGAATTCCAAAGAATAGAAACCTTGCCAAAAAAGCACTGAGGAAGTCCTGCCTCTGATCTTACAAAATATGCTTAGAAATTTACATCTTTGCTTGCGCTATGCAGAGGGATCTTTTAAAATCCTTCTTCAAATATTGCTATCAAGCTCCATGTAAGAACAGAACACCTAAGGAAGAGAGCCTGACCTGTGGCTGTTTTTAAAAGTTAGAGATTAACCATTATCAAAAAGAGAAGGGAATCTTTTCTTTTAAAATTTTTAAATGTTTTTATTTATTTCTGAGAGAGAGAGAGAGACTGTGAACAGGGGTGAGTCAGAGAGAGAGGGAGACACAGAATCTGAAGCAGGCTCCAGGCTCTGAGCTAGCTGAGAGCACAGAGCCTGATGTGGAGCTCGAACCCATGAACCGTGAGATGGTGACCTGAGCCAAAGTCAGACACAACCGACTGAGCCACCCAGGTGCCCCGAGAAGAGAATTTTTAAGCAACAAGAAAAGCAGATTCTAATAGTTACCCACCGGCAACCATGCTTTCCCACCTGTCAGACATCGAAGTGGAAAGCTTGAGAAAGGTGGACTTCAATGGTAAGAGAGGATTGAGCCCTAGGGGGATGCCCTCACTTGACACTGAATTGGCAGAGTGAGGCCTGGGACAGCTGAAGAAGGAAGAAGACTCCCTTGTTGTTCTCACAGCAACAAGACTTAGAGTGAGTGTTGGTAGCAACTGAGCAACCACCTTAATAGGCCAGATCCCCCTTCCTGATTGCCTGCGGGAAGTCCTTGTGTGCGCCTAGGGAAGCACCCTGTCATTACTCATTGTCCCTAGTTTCATGATCAAAGTTGTCCTTGCTCAACAGCCAATTGAATAGCACAGCACCCTTCAGACTCCCCTCAGTCATAGCCCTCACCCCTGTCTTTGGCCCACCTCCGCTCCCACCCATTCCATCTTCTGCCATCTTCCCTGAGACCTTCTTTGGGCAGACATGGGGCTTGACTTTGTTCCCATCCACAAGTGACACCTTGACCTAACGTTGGTGAGGATGTGCTGGAGGCTTCCTACCCCAACACAGAAACCTCCCTTCTCAGCCATCGTTGGCCATCGCCTCAGAGCTCTTGTTGACCTGTTGAGTGTGCATTTTTCCCTTTTGCCTCCCCCTTGTGAATTATCAAAACCCACTTCTTTGGTGGCAAGATATGTGTCATGCTAGACACATAGTGAATGGCAGCCCCCTCATTTTGACAGATAATCCAGGGGTCGACCTTGAGGAGCATAAGTTCTGCATAACCACAATAGCATGATCATCAGGTATGTTTTGTGCAGTCATACAGGTTGTACACTGCACAACTCTGGGGGGACCACTCCCATAGGTTACAGTTGAGGGGCATCCCCCAGACTTATATAGTTCAGTGGCCGATATTGGTGATAAAAATAATACACCTTATTGTTTATTAAGTATGGACCAAGCACTGTATTGAGCGTTTTGTATGGAAGACCTCATTTAACCTTTCCGTAACTCTCTAATGAAGTAATTAAATTTTATCCTCACTTAAAGATGAGGAAACTTGAGGCTTAGATAGATTAATTCATCCAAGTTCATGCATTTAGTAAGTAATAAGGCTGGGATTTGAAACCTGGAAGCCTGAGTTCTGGAGCACGTGCCCTGAAGCTTTATATTCTACTGCTTCCTACATCAATGATCACCTAAGGCAAATTATTTTATTTCCTTCTTACTGGCTTGTCTAGCCTCTTACATAAGCCAGTGCTGGCATAAAGTATAGTTCCCTTTATTGCGTGAGCCCCGAACCTCCTTGAGAAAATGGAACTCTCAGTCCAGTGGGTTGGCAGCCCACTCCTAAGCCATTTGTGGGGCAGCCTTGATGATGATGGAACATCTCACTGGGCCGCATTTGTTCCTTGTGAAACCTGGTGCCTACGCAGCAGGGAAGGGGCACCCGTATGCCTTCAGGATGCCGTAAGAGTAGAGCCTGGGCTTTTAGATGTCAGGCAAAACAACTGGAAAAGAGAAAAATCCTGTATCCAGACATGAATCCAGGTTTCTAATGTCACCTGCCAACTTTGGGCAAATTATTTGACCCTTCCCAATCTCAGTTTTACTTACTTTAGAATGATAATGGCCATGAGGCTGTGGAAGGAGGGGAATGACTTTTTGATTATTTTGGAAAATTACTATCATAAATGATTTTACTTATTAATAGTATTCTGATCTGACATACAAGTTTACTTAGAGCTGCAGAGGTCTCTCGATCAAGTTTGAATTGCATGTGGGTTAGGCCTCTCTTAGCAATTAGGGAATAAATCTCCCAGGATCTGCAAGTGCTCTTCAGTTCACCTTTACCCAGAGGATTCTCTCATCCCTAAGGCCTCTGCATCACAACAAGGCTGCCCTGCTCCTTCCCTCACCTCGGTCACCCCTGCCCATTCTTCAGGCCCCACCGAAGATGCTATTTCTCAGAAGCCCTTACTGATCACATCTCCCCATCAATAATTGAGTCAGACAACCCTCCTCTCAGTTCTCCTGGCACCCTGAAAATACTCTGCTTTAGCAGTTAGCACTCTAAATTGTAGTGGCCTGAGTTCCTTGTCTACACTGTCACCCATTTGAGGTCAGAGAGTTTGTTCACCAGGGTTTCCCCCAGTATTTAGCACAGTACCCAGAGCACTGAACACACTTGTTGAGTAAATGTGAATATTGGACAAAAAAAAAAAAAAAGAGGGAAGGAAGGAAGGAAGGAAGGGAGGGAGAGAGGAGAGGGGAGGGAGGGGATGGAGGGAGGGGGGAAGGAGGGAAGACATTATAGATCAATACCTCCCTAGGTCCTTAGAATCATGACATTTTAAAATGTCATTTAAGACAGTCAAGCAAACTCTGTTTTTCCTGTAAGAACAGATATTTTATTTTCTTGCCACACTGCCGCGGACACACTGTGCTCTGACATGTCTGGCCTTTGAAGTGCTCCCCACCCCGTGGCTTTTTGGCCCAGTGCAGAGACTTGGACCACTCACGCTCATACATATTAGGATTCCAAGGGCTTTTAGTGAGATCAGCTGGAGAATGATTCCCAAGTGCACCTCTTTAGCCCAGAAAAGTTAGAAAATGGCAGGCCTTTGGTCAATCTGTTGCAAAGATTTTACAAAGTTTACAATAAGGAGTGATCAGATTTGGGTGCGTGCACAAGGGCCAGATATTAACTCTATATTATTCCTTCCCTTGCTCATTTACTCAAGAAGTCTTTTCCTGGCACCTACAAAGTGCCGGGTTCTAGGCATTTGGGATACAGTAGGGACTATGACATTGCTCTGGGGGATTGATGGACCGGTGGGAGAGATAGAATGCACACAAACGTGTCCTATGAAATCGCCAAGTGTGAACAGTGCTGCGACGGAAAACAGCAAGGCAACTGAGATACAGACAAAGAATGGCAGGCCAGTCCTACCTTCTTCGGTGGGGTCAGAGGGGAAGGGCAGGAGGAGATGATTCCGGGTAGAAGGAAGTGGACAGCGCCCAGCCCAGACAAAAGCACAGCATGGCGGGAGCAGTGCAAGCAAGAGGACCAGAAGGTTGAAATGAGACCAGACCTGCAGGAAGGCCGGATTCGGATTCATAGGCCAGGGCAAGGGTTTGGATTTCCCCCCAAGCAGGGTAGGGGGTTAACAAGCCCCTTCATGACCTGGCCCCTGCCCACCTTCAGAAATTCCCATCTCAGTTTGAACTGTGTCTCAACCCCAAACCATGGTAGTCAGTCTCCAGCTGGGCTCCCCCATGACCTTCACCTCCAGACTCCATGGACGTGAAGCCCCTTCTGAGAATGTCCCCTTCCCCTCCTTGCCTGGCTCACCCGTCTCCTCATCCACTGCTTGGGCACCCCTTTTAGCACTGTGGGAATGCCAGACCCTTGCCCATTCTCCTCTCTTGCTGTCACGGCTGGGGAAGATCTTCATGGCTTCTTTTCACCATCATGCTCTGTTATGAAACCCGCATCTGCTCCTATGGCCATACGAGGCGGTCCTAAGTGTTGAATGCCCTTGGTCGCCAGGTAGCTGGCTGTCCTGGCATATGGACAGCAAGCTGGGAGTAGCAGCCACCTGGGTGTCGTAACAGAGAGAGAACATGAGTAGGAAGATGTCAGGGCTGTATCCCAGCGCCCGGCACAGAACTTGGACCACTGCAAATAATGGTTGAAAGAGTGAATAACTTGGAAGTTCTCAAATATCTCTATAGTCTTGTTTCTGCCTTTCCCCTTATAAATACACTATTTGGGGGCAAGAATGTCCAAACTTCATATACCTGACTTTAAAATGAGCTTTGAGAAAGAACCCACTGGTAAGTTGAAGACTGGTTTTTTTTTCTTTTTTAATTTAAAGCATTGTTTAGAAATTAATTTGTAATTACTGTTCCTTATCACATAAAAACTCCATGGAGCACACCCCGAATACAGTCTGTCAAGGTCCCCAATATGTTCTGTCACTCATCTGTCCACAAGCTGTCTGACAATGGTAGTCTCACGTTGGAAACAACACTACAAATTATTTTATCCAGGAAGAAAATCACCAGTCTTAAAAGGTAGAGCATGTGACTCTGAAGGGATTTTTTTTTTGCCCACCCAGGGCACCTCACGAAAAAGTGTAAAGCAACTTCATTACCATCTCTAAGGAAAGGCAGTTTCTACTCACTGCATTAAATGAGCCTCCTTAAACATTGCCCTATGGCCAACACACCTGGCTAAACAAACTAGTACCTTAAAAGCCTATGGTAGGGGCGCCCGGGTGGCTCAGTCGGTAAAGCGTCTGACTTCAGCTTGGGTCATGATCTCACAGTTCGCAGGTTCGAGCCCCGCATCGGGCTCTGAAGTGACAACTCAGAGCCTGGAGCCTGCTTCAGATTCTGTGTCTCCTTCTCTCTCTGACCCTCCCCTGCTCATGCTGTCTCTCTCTCTCTCTCTCTCAAAAATAAATAAAACATTAAAAACAATTTTTTTTTATGCTTACGGTAGCTCTTCCTCACTCTCAGATGTAGACAGCTCCTTCCCTATGGTTAATTTCAGCACATTTAAAGGCATATGTAGCCTGCGGGGCAATGAGCAAGGTACCCAATTTAGCACAGCCCTGTGACCACTGACTTGCTGAATTACAGTGTATGCTAAAATTCAGGATGGCTGGTGGTGTTACTTATACACTTGGTATATAGTTTTTTCTCAGAGCTGTAATGAGAGTTGAGAAAACCTTTTGGAAGTTAAAATGAGGCTAGTCAAACTTTCTGGCTGTTTTTAGAGCATTCTAGGTCATATCCTAGGACGGAGGAAAGAGTCCTTAATTCTGGGGTGGGGCGTGGGCAGTGATATTACCAAAAGCTGATAAAATTCAGGCGCTTGGGTAGGTTTGCTTTCCATGCACCCAGCCCCCGTTTGGACCCCAGGAGAAAAGCGAGGTCAGGTGACTTTCAGAGCTGCTGTTGACTAATTCCAAAGCCCTGGGCGAGTCACTTATTTACCTAGCTTAATTTTTCTAAAAGTTATGTTCAAGGTAAGCTTTCCCAACTCCCTTTCCCACCGTCAGGCAAAGAGTTTTCATGGGAGTTAACCTTTCTTGAACACCAAGGCAGAAACCTTAAAAAGCAGAAAGGTGTGTAGGATCCCTGGCATTTCTGTTGAAATGGTTACTCATTGACATAGATTGGAGCCTGAGGGATTAACGAAGAGAATACTGGAAGGTTTAGTCCAGTTTGGACTGCTCAGTAATCAGGATCTGAGGCACCTAAGTCCTGATACTCTAAGGAATTACTTTTTCTATGGGCACTTAAGTGTTTCTTCTGCATTTATACACACATCATAGATTAACCACGGCTTTGTTTGTTTTTAACATTCAGTGGCTCTGCAACTCCTTTGGCTGTTTTGGTTTTTTTTTTTTTTTTTAGTGAATAAACAAAAGTGTGATTACTTCACAGTGANTACACACATCATAGATTAACCACGGCTTTGTTTGTTTTTAACATTCAGTGGCTCTGCAACTCCTTTGGCTGTTTTGGTTTGTTTTTTTTTTAGTGAATAAACAAAAGTGTGATTACTTCACAGTGGTACCGAGCACACTCCAGAGGAACAGAAAACCCCGAGCTCGGGTTGACCTGGGGAACTGGGCTCAGCCAGCCTCCCGGACCCTTTGAAATGATTTGCTCTTCCAAGCTTACCTCAGAGAACTTTCAATTCATATTTGTGCCCCAGAAAAATTCGAATGACTCCACATTCTAGACGTCGAGGTTTGCTTCCGGGCAGCAGCAACTATGAGTTAAGTTTTCAAATGATAAGGGGGGACCAGGATGCACCACACATCTCTTTTACTTCCTCAAAGAACAAGGGGGCTCACAAAAGGCACAGGGTGTGCTAGATGACCCAGAATTTCTACTACTGGGCTACACCCAGAAAACTTGAAATCAGATGCTCAAACTTGGATGTGAATGTTCATAGCACCATTCCCAATAGCCAAAAGATGGAAACAGCCCAATGTCCATTGTTATTTGAATGACCAGAGTGTGGTACAGCCACACAACAGATGACGAGCCAGCCACAGAAAGGAAGAAAGTACGGATAGATGCTACAACATGGATAAACCTTGAAAACAGCACGCTGAGGGAAGAAGCCCGTCGCAAAAGGCTGCATATTGTATGCTTCCATTTACGTGAAATAGCCAGAAGAGGCAAGTCCATACAGACAGAGAGCAGCTTGGTCGTTGCTGTAGGCTGGGGGAGGGCGGTTGCTTGGGGAAGCAAGGAGTGACTGACTGTTTAGTGGGAACCGCAATTCCTTTTGGGGTGATGGAAACCTTCTGGAACCACACCGCGCTGATGATCATATGACATTGCAGATGATTAAATGCCACTGAAGTGTACATTCTAAAATGATCGAAATGATAAGTGTTATGTTATGTGTATTTTAGTACCAAAAAACAGCAAGGCACAAGGTATATCTGCAAAGACATTTCAGAGTCAGACTAGATCCCAAACTGAAATGCCTGTGGGAATGAGGCAGGTAATAAAAGAGAAAGAGGTGTGAGAGAAAAGAAAGATAGGTGGGGGTCCATGGGTCTCCCTAAATAGACTTTTTTTTTTTTAAGTTTTAAATGTTTACTTATTTTTGAGAGGGAGAGAGAGAGAGCAGTGGGGGAAGGACACAGAATCTGAAGCAGGCTCTAGGCTCTGAGCTGTCAGCACAGAGCCTGATGCGGGCCTCGAACCCACGAACTGTGAGATCATGACCTGAGCTGAAGTCGGCCGCTGAACCGACTGAGTCACCCAGGCGGCCCCTAAATAGACTTCTAAGAAGAGAAAGTTTACAAGATACTGTGCTACTAACAACTCTCGGTTGTTGTTAATGAGTTAGCTAAAGCCCAGGGGCTACAGGCTGTGTAATCCCTGCTATAATGGAAACCGGAGTCTCTGGATTAGCTCACTGTGGATTCCCAAGGTGCTTTACAGTCTTGAACTGCTGGATGGCATAGATGCTTTAGATAGGACAGCCTTTGGGGAACCTTCAGCACACAGATAACCAGGTTATACTTCAAAGGTGGGGGTTGCTGCCAGTTAAAGCGAAAAAGATAAGGAGCTTGCAGACAGCTTAGAGACGCGCCTGGAACGGCTCCTACCACTTGCTTTATTTTCCTCACTTGGTTGATAGGAATAAAGATAAGTGTCCCGTCTACCTCACAAAGAGAGGTTCGATCCGGGACAAGGCATTTCAGCCAAGTCCCAGTTTCTCCATCTGAAAAATGGAGATTATAGTCATCTTTAAATCTCACTCCCAAGCTGGCTACGTCCTCAGTGTCTGTCTTTGCTACTAAAATATAAGCTCCTCTCTGAGAGCAGGGCTGTGTGGTGTGTGTCCGCCCTTGAGGACCCAGGACCCATCACAGGCCCTGACGCTAGGGACTTGGTGAATTGCTTCCTGAGTGAATGAGGGATGGGAGCAGTTCCTCCTGGAGAAGGAAAGGCAGGCAGTTGGGGGCGGGGGGTGGGGTGGGGAGGGGAGGTTTNTCCCCAGTCTCCGGAGAGGGACGATTTGTGAGAAATGAAATTTGTCCTTCATGCTCCCCTGGAATTGACACCTAGGACAGGAGCCTGCCATCTGCAACGTGGTAGGTCTGGTCGTGTGATGAAATGGGCCACCCGGACACACAACAACTTCCCTGACTCCAGAGGTATTGAAACACGAGTTTGATAATCACTTAGCTGTAAGTTTTACAGAGAGTCAGTGTTTGCATGAGTAAAGTCATCAAGCCACAAGGTCCTTCCCAAGCCTGCAATTTGTTCATTCATGCTCCCATTCCTTCCCTCCAATAGCCGCTTATCAAACATTATCGCTGTGCCAGGAACAGTGTTGGGAGTAAGTGGGATAAGACAATGCGTTCTCTGTAATTCCTTCCCTCGGAGGCCTCACAGTCCTAAAGGGTAGAAGAGACAGGAAAATCAGTCTGTATAGAAATAGCATATAATAAGCCATTTATTATCTCTCCATATCAACACCCGTCCTGTCTGTCACGAACAGTGCACCAAGACATGCGGCGAAGGCTCCCGGTACCGCAAGGTGGTGTGTGTGGATGTGGACAAAGGCAGAGAGGTTCATGGCATACACTGCGACGTGAGCACCCGGCCCGCGGACCGAGAGAGCTGTAGTTTGCAACCCTGCGAGTATGTGTGGATCACAGGAGAATGGTCAGAGGTACGTCCCGGGGATGCTGTAACCACCTTCAGGATGGCAGCAGAACGGAGTGACACGGGTAGGAACAGGGGAGACTCGGACCCGCCCTCCAGTTCCGCCTTCTGGGGTCACAGCCTCCCATGTGCAAGGCAGGAGGGTGCCCGACGGTCTCTCAGTTCCCCTCAACCCTGTGACTCACCGCGCCGTCCCATCGGTATGTTAAGGAAGGGACTGCTAGTGATGCCTGTTGGTGTCCAGAGAGAGTTCAGGTAAGAGGGGGCCCTTTGCCTGAGGGAGACAGCAGGGACCCCGCGAAGGGAGTGGGCTCTCTTCCCTTCCAGCGGATGCCGTGCAGAAATGTGGGGCCAGTGGTCCCAGACCTGATTTTTTTTTTGTTTTTAAATTTTTTTTAATGTTTTATTTATTTTTGAGAGAGAGATAGAGACAGTGTGAGCAGTGGAGGGTCAGAGAGACAGGGAGACAGAGAATTGGAAATAGGCTCCAGGCTCTCAGCTGGCTGTCAGCATAGAGCCTGATGCGGGGCTTGAACCCACGAACCGTGAGATCGTGACCTAAGCGAAAGTCGGACGCTTAACCGACTAAGCCACCCAGGCGCCCCTCAGGCCTGATTTTTCAAGAGAGGACAAACATCTGAACTTTTATGTGAGATCTCCTGACTTTAAAATGTGGACTCAAATTTTTTATTTGAAAATGTTCCGTGGGCCAAACCAAACACGTCCGTGGGCCAGCTACGGGGGGGCCTCTTTGACAACCTCTGATCCAGAGGAACAAAACGACTTTCCAAAACATTCAAGGAATTGATTTCTTTCTTCTCTTCTTTTCCACACAGTGCCTAGTCTAGAGACTTCTTGTTATTAATATGCCAAACATGATTATATTATTTTCAAACCTTGTAACACCTCTTACATTTATTTATTTAAATTCAAGTTAGTTGACCTACAGTGTAGTATTGATTTCAGGAGTAGAATGCAGTGATTCATTCCATACGTATGACACCCAGGGCTCCTCCCAACAAGTGCCCTCCTTAATGCCCATCCCCCATCTAGCCATCCCCCACCCATTTCCCCTCCAGCAGCCCTCAGTATGTTCTCTGCATTTAAGAGTCTCTTATGGTTTACTTCCCTCCCTGCCTCATAATATTTTCAAAGACTGAAAGACTTGTAATATCCAAACAGGTTGTCATTTGCCCAGAAGGATTTAGAGGTGGAATTCCCTGGGCTCGTAGCACAGGTACTAAAGACTTTTAGGTAATATGCTTGCTGCCATGGGACCCTCTTCAAAGGTTTGTTTTGTTTTGTTTTTAGTTTTTATTTATTTTTGAGAGCGAGAAAGAGCATGAGTGGGGGAGGATCAGAGAGAGAGGGAGACGCAGAATCCACTGTAGGCTCCAGGCCTGCCTGCGGGGCTCAAACCTACGAATCATGAGATCACAACCTGAGCCAAAGTCAGATGCGCTACTGATTGAGCCACCGGGACGCCCCATACCCTCTTCAAAGTCTGACAGGGTGGTGGCAGTTTCACATTTTAAATAAGAGGAATATTGGCATGTAGATGGTACATATGTCGGGTGGCGAATGCTTTCTGCGCTACAGCTGGCCGGAAGTCCTGTCTAACTATGTCTCCCCAACCTTCTCTTTGCTCCAGTGATTTCACCTCCCCTTCCTCACCTAGGGGACATCTGGCAATGTCTGGAGACAGTTTTGGTTGTCACAAGTGGAGGAAGTGGGGTGCTGTTGGCATCTAGTGGGTAGAGGTCAGGGAAGCTGCTAAACATCCCAGAGTACATGGGGAGCCCCCCCACTCGCCACCCCCTCCCCCAACACACACACAACAGAGAGCTGTCTGGCCCAGATGGCAACGGGGCTGAAGTTGAGAAACCCTGCTTTACCCCGACTCTGCGTGTTCTCTGACTCATAAAAAGTGGAAAGGAGGCATGGTCCAAATCACTAGGAAATAGATTTGCCACTGGCTAGCCAGGAGCCTGGGCCGTCCAGGTGCTTGTTCAAAGTAGTCCTTGACTTTGGGTTTGAGGCATAGGTTCTCTAACCCATTCAAATTCCAAGGAAGGTCAGGGGAAGGTGTCTGGGGAGGGCTCCTTCCTTCTCTTCAGCTTACTTCTCCTGGCTCCTCGTCAGGGACGGTCCATGACTTCCGGTGCTCAGGGCTGCCCGCCAGGCAGGGGAATGCCTCTCTTGCTCCTTAGGCCTCCATCGCTCTCGGCCTCCTGGAGGCCTCTTCTTATTAGTTTCTGGCTTAGTTCTTGGTCATTCATCCCTCTGGAGTTTCTACACCTCTCACACTAGGAGCCCTGGCCTCTTCATCTTAGCCAGTCTTTTGTGTGCTGTTATTATTAGGCTAAAAGAAGTTCTATCTCTTTCTAAGACTGAGTCATGTTCCTCCTATAGCTTTATTTGAACCTTAATCTTAACCCCCAACAGATGAGATTTGGAGAAGATTAAAAAACAAAAAAAAAGTCTTCCGGATTTCTGCAAATTCTCAAGTGTATCATGGAGGAAAAACTCTGGTAACCTAGAGGCAAAGTTGAGAGGGTTGGAGATAGGACCTCACATGGGTGCAAGGGGCACTGGACCAGAAATCACTCTAGAAAAGCTTCTGGAAAAATGCAAGAGCCATAGCAAGCCATGCCTTCTCTAGGACCTGTCACCTGGAAAGTTGTGTGCCTTTCTCTGAGCTCTCCTTGAATTCGAGGAGGCCTGGGCCAGATGGGAAAAGAGAACCCCATCACCCCTGGCCTGGGCCTGAAGTGCACTTCATCCTGCTTTACTCTTATTTTCAAATTAGAAAAGTAATATATGCTCGTGATGAAGCAAGCACATGACCCCAGGCATGGAGAGTCCAGAAAAAGACCTTCCCTGCCCCCCTCCCTCCCAGCTCCCCTCCTCCCTCTGAGTCCCCCTCCTCCCTCCCAGCCGGGACAGACCCAGCATTTGCTGGCGGTCTGCCCACACACGAATCCTCCCAGACTAGCCTCGCCTTCCCTGGGCCCAGCCTCTGCTGGCTCTGCAGGCATTTGAACAGCGGGGACCAAAGAAGGAACAAACATATGCAGAATACTTCCAGGTCTCAAGCCCACTGAAAAGGAAGGCCCAGGGGTGCTCTNGCCTCCAGGACCTCTTCAAGGGCTATCTTTTCCCTTCAACAGGGAGTTACAGGAGAAGCAGGCCATGTGGCTCAAAGCACCAGCTCAGGAGACGTTAGGAAGGAATGACACTGTGGCTTTTAATAGCTAGTGAGACCTGACGGATGCTCACCCCAGACAAAGCGTAACTTGCCACTTGCTGAGGACTGTTTTGGGCGTTCACCTCGGCTGCCTCCAGAAACCTTTGGTCTCGAGACTCCTGAGCCTCTCACTTAATTTTGTGTGACCCCTTCTTCCCAGGGGATAGCTGCTTATTTGACGACATTGTCTAAAAATACCATCAAATCTGAATCCACTGTAATTCACTTTTATTTTTTAAATAGATTCTATCAAATGCTTAGCGAGAGAGGTTGAACATATTTGAAAATGGCATCAATAACCAGTTATATGTCTCATCACAGGAAGGATCTTGGACACTAGTAAGATGTCTGCTCTTTCTCCCTTTGTGTATTGTTTGTGTATTTTTAAATGCTGTGTAACGACGGTCAAATCACTACCTGATCTGGGTAGATAGAGAGACACAGGAGAGCAGAAAGGTAACATCTCGGTCCTGGGAGAGCAAAGACAGAAGGAGATGGAGTGGGGGGCAGATGGGAAAGCAAAGCACATGGAGCAGGGAAGGAAAACTGTCCCCGAGTCCCTTTCTGGCTAAGTGCTTCAGTTTCAGCTGTAACTCAGGTGGGCTGTGACCCACCCTCCTCCCGTCCCCCGTGGCCACATCTCAGGTTTGGGGACGCATGCGGTCAGGCTGGGGATCCTATAAATGGAACCAGGGTCAGCTGAAGCCTCCTCCCTTTCTCCCCTTGGAATGCAAAGAAAGGGGCTCAAGGTGCCCCGTCCTACAGTGGGGCCGAGGCAAAATGGGGGCGGCACTGGATCCCCGAAGGCGACACGTGGGGCTGCATGTCCGCGCTGTGCTTGCGGCCTGCCACTTGAGATGCATAAACACGCTAATAAAGTGAGAGCTCTCTGCAGTGTCGTCCAGGGTCAGCGTGGGAGGTGGAGGTCAGGGGCCTACGCTGGGCTGCCCCCGAGCACGGCTGCAGCCTCTCCCCGCCCCCCCACCCCTGTCTTCCCAGTGCTCAGTGACCTGTGGAAAGGGCTACAGACAAAGGCTGGTCTCCTGTAGCGAGATTTATACCGGGAAGGAGAATTATGAGTACAGCTACCAAACGGCCGTCAACTGCCCGGGCACTCAGCCCCCCAGCGTCTATCCGTGCTACCTGAGGGAGTGTCCTGTCTCGGCTACCTGGAGAGTTGGCAACTGGGACAGCGTAAGTAGACCATTCGGTGACCAAATTGGAAAGCTTTGGGCTCCCAGACGTCATCCTAAACACGTCCCGGCCGGCCCATCCCTAGGGATTCTCCTTCCGGGAGAGACGCTGGGAAGACACTGGAGTTAGCATCTTGACGTGGGCTGATGGGAAGAGAAGGTTCTCTTCTCGTCTGGCAGGGTGGCCCAGTGCACAGAGCGTGGGCTCCGTAGCCAGACCCCTGCTCTGTGGATCCTGACTCTCCTACCTCCCAGCTGAATGAAAGGCGCCACACTTTTGTGTCTCTGCCTCCTCATCTACAAAATGGGGGGTGGTGAAGAAGAAACGAGTTAACATGTAAATAGTAAACATAGATCATAACAGCACATTTCAAGTTACACGTATTTTACCACAATGTTTTTACACACCAGCTCCCAGAACTCGGTCACCTCCTAAGAGTTACAGAAGAGTTTGCTGTTGCTTCTGCTGTTACGAAGTCAACACTTTCTAGCCCCTCTTCAATGGGACTATTTCATTGCATTAGGGGTACAATACGTGAGACTATTTTTAATCACGACTTGCCTGGAATATTGCCAGCTCCCCCTGGTTCCCGACCACTGGGTTCTCAGTGTTGAAAAGTGAAGAGACAAAGTATAGGATCAGTTGAAAGGGGTTAGGGTTTGAATCTGGACTCCACCATGACCTTGAACAAGTTTCTTGACATTTGGGTCCCAATGTCTTCTCTGTAAAAATAGAATAATGGGAATACTGGAATACTATCTCAGAAAACTTTTGTAAGGCTTCAATGAGAAAATGACGTATTGTATATGTATATGTTATATACATATTGACATATACATCATATTTATATACATATAAATATAAATACATAGGTAAGATACACATATATATATATGTTGGGTATGTATCATGCTTCACACAGAGACTGCTGCATCATACATGTTCCACATACATCAGCGTTTGTTTTCAGCAGCCTGGGGTCTGAAATGACACCCTGGACATGTGTCAAGCGGTGAGCCCCACACACCACTAGACCCCACGCCTCCTGGGCTCAGTGGCTGCATCACTGATTCTGGTCTGCCTTCCAGTGCTCAGTGTCCTGTGGCATGGGAGTGACACACAGATCTGTGCAATGTCTGACCAACGAGGACCAGCCCAGCCACTTATGCCCTGCCGACCTGAAGCCAGAAGAAAGGAAAACTTGTCACAATATCTATAACTGTAAGTTGGCTGGTAGAAGCCAGCTTTCTGGAGCACAGAGAAAAGGATTTCCTTGTTTATTGGTGTGTTTGCCAACCCTTCTTAGAAATAGAGAATGCATACGATACGTAAGTACTGGGGATGAAAGGCACAGCATGAAAATGATAGTTAACACTGCCGTTTGCTATGTTTGGGAGTCGCTAAGAAAGCAGATCCTAAAAGCTCTCATCAAAAAGGAAAAAAAGCATTTTTACATATATCTGTATGAAATGATGGATGTTAACGGAACTTGTAATTATTTACAATGTATAGACGTCAAGCCATTATGCTATGCACTGTAAGCCAACACAGTGCTATAGGTCAGTTACCTGTCCATAAAACTGAAAAAAAAAAAAAACTTAAAAAAAAAATTTACCCCCAAAAAGGGAAAGAATTTATTTAAGGAAATGATGCCCCCTTTTCCCAGCTGGAAAGTGTTAGTGTGAACAGTATCATTCATTCCAGGGGCAGACAGTGGGGAGCTTGGGGCCTCACAGTCCCATTTGTGTGTCTCATGTTTTGTAGGTGAGTTACCCCAAGACTGCAAGGAGGTAAAGAGACTGAAAGGTGCCACTGAAGATGGTGAATACTTCCTGCTCATCAAAGGAAAGCTCCTGAAGGTGAACGTTGGACATCAGTCGTTATTTCTAGAATGACTGGAGAGTGAGTGGCCCTGGGTCCCATGGTCTCATCTCAGAGCCGCTCTTCACAGGTTATTACCGGCCTCTCTTCCAGATATTCTGCGCAGGACTGCAGTCTGACCACCCCAAGGAGTACATAACCCTGGTCCACGGTGACTCGGAAAACTTCTCCGAGGTGTACGGGCACAGGTAGGAGCGTTCAGGGTCAGAAGGCATACACACACACGGGGAGATCGCCTGGAAATACCTTCCAGCCTCACCAGAACGTTCTCTCCGTAACGTAGGTTGCACAACCCGACCGAATGTCCCTACAACGGAAGCCGGCGGGACGACTGCCAGTGTCGGAAAGACTACACAGCAGCGGGCTTTTCCAGCTTCCAGAAGATCAGAATAGACCTGACCACAATGCAGATAATAAGTAAGTCTGATAGAGTGTCATGGGGGTGCGGGGATGGGGTGGGAATGTGTTCCTTCCTCTCCCCATTCAGCCAGCACGCTGCACACCGCACGCTGGCTAGGGGCAAGGCTCTGAGATGCTGTGGCAACCGAGATGGGTGGCCTCACCATCCAGTGATGACAACTGGGGTCCGAGCTGCGCGAGGGCGGGGTGGCTCCTTTCCGTTTGACTGTGGTACAGCCAGTCCCTAGAAGGTGCCTTGCCCAGGGCAGAGCTTTGTCAGATTTGTGAGAAATGAATGAATGGAGTAGGTGAAGGCCACTAAAAGTAACCGCTGCAGTGGTGGGGGAGTCAGGGCTGCATACCCCAAAATATGACACTGAGCCTGACGTTTTAAGGTCAAGTAGGAGTTAGCCAGGCACAGGGTAACAGTGTGGGGAAAGGAAGGGTAATAGCAGAAGCTTGTAAGAGAGAAGACAGAGCAGATACACACCTTAAAGAGAGTCATAGGGAATCTTCCACCCCACACACACACCCGCCTCCCCCTGCACAGTGCATACACAGCTAATTTTATCTGATTGTCGATCTACAGAAGAAAAGTGGACCTCGGGCTTACCTCCTGTATCCAGCCCCCGCGCAGTCTGATTTCATAGTGTAGCCAACACAGCATTTTCGTAGGGACGTTCATCATAGCAAAGATAGCTGAACTATCCAAACGTGTTCCTCCGAATAGAGGAAAAACAGAAATAATGAATAATTAATTTCCCCTCATTACCATTGCTCCCGTAATATTGCGCTGCTTTCCCCTCGAGGTAGATTAAACTTGATTGGTACCAAGTTACTTTTCATGGCCTTCAGCGAGTCTGATGGAGCTAAAGGCGGAGAGTCTGCAGGTTTTCTGCTTAGAAAATCACTCCAGCCAGGACTCAAGGCCTCGGGGTGCTGCGGCCACAGGGCCCCTCTCCTTGCAGGGCGGGGAACTCAGATTTCCTTCCCACTGGGCCTGCAGAAGGATTAAGGCCTCTCGCTGTTCCCAAAAGGCAAGGTGGGAAGGTCAAAAGTGGTCTCTCCTTGCACGAGCGATAGCCTTCGTGAGGTTCTTGCTTCGACTCCCGATCTGTGGTAGAGCCGCTCCCGGGAGCTACGAAGAGGTTAAAAACACAAGCATTGTTTTCACTGGCCTTTTTTTTTTTTGAACTACAAGTTAGCCCCAAACTTGAGAAACTGCCATTAATACTTTCAAGATGTGGGTTCTAACTGCTCCGCATTTTGGCAATAATAGTGCACAGGCCATGGGAGGGCAGCTGAAGCCCCAGGAAATAACTCCTAAGTAGCTGGAAATGCTTTTGTGGCTGGTTTCTTCCCGTCCTGAAAGCTGGGAGGCCGTGCGTACGCAGGAGGCCCACAGCCATCCAGTGACACTGCACTTGATCGACGTGATTCACATATTTACGTATACATGTGAGAATCGACTCCAAAGTCACCTTACACCCCCCACCCCTTTTGGCTTCCCGACCTTGCAGATAAAACCCAGGGACTGAGGCTCGAGGAGCCCAGATGCCAGGGGGAGAAAGCGGTGTACATCTGGATCTGTTTGCTGACTAATGATACTTCGGTGTTTTTTCCTCTCCTCTTCCCTCTTCCTCTTTCTCTCCCTACCCTTCTTCCCTTCTGTCCCTTTTTGTACTTCTCTCTCCCCTCCGTTTCTCCAAAACCCCACAGCCACTGACTTACAGTTTGCCAGGACAAGCGAAGGACACCCTGTCCCTTTTGCCACAGCTGGGGACTGCTACAGCGCCGCCAAGTGCCCACAGGTATGTGCAGGGGGCACCCCCGACCAAGGACCCACGTCCCACCCTGCGCTCAGGGGACCCTTGACCGCTTCTGCTCCTGGGAATACGGTTAGAACCGCCGCTCGGGGATGCTCAGAGCTCCTGGTCTCGTACCGCCACTCCTAAGAGCATTTCCTAAGGAACCGATCAGAGCCACATGGCAAACTTCTGCATTCAGCAAAACGCACCTGCTCTAACGGTAAACATTTGGAAGCAAATTAGACGTCAGAGGGCAGGTTCTTGCTTAAACAAATCATGACGGCTAATAGAATGAATATTATACAGTCAGTGACAAGCTGGCATATGCTTCATGACTGGCCCTTTAAGAAAATAAAAAGCCCTGCTTTGTAGCAATTGCCGCTTTCCCAGGTGTAGGTAGTCTCGCTCTGCCCCGCCCCCAGCCCTGTCACTGATTTCAGGCCATCGGCCTTCTGTCACTAAGTGGAGAGTCTGGCAGAAATGCACACGGTCGGCTCTCACAAGCCCGTGGCCTCTAATACGTCACGGTCAGCCGTTATGAGTTCTGAACATTGCATGGCAGAGAAAACCTGTTAC
Source organism: Crocuta crocuta (assembly GCF_008692635.1). NCBI lineage: Eukaryota > Metazoa > Chordata > Mammalia > Carnivora > Hyaenidae > Crocuta > Crocuta crocuta. Next base: position 4,993,849 of record NW_027529442.1, on the reverse strand, counting down.
CCCTACTTGGACGTATAAAACGTGTAGTGTTCAGACCAAGTGCAAGGTTATCGTCATCGGCTGGATTTGCTCTTCAGCAGGGTCTCCCTGGCCGGCTACACTTCCACGCGCTCTTGTCTCTCCGGAGGTGGGGCACGTTTTAACTTGCCCTTTGAAACGTGCTGCCGTAATGATCCGCCTGTTCTGAGTTTTGCAAAGCAGGCATTGTCCTCCCGAGAAGCTTCGGCACTGACTGAGAAGGCACAACGAATGCCTTCCCTGATGGTGGCCAGGAGAACTTGGCCCCCATTCTCGCTGTGGTCCGAGAGGGGTCTTGACGAGGCTGTTGCTCAACTCTGGGTCAGGAATTTCCCACTTGGCCTACGAGCCTTCAAAAGTCTGGAGACCAGGACCGGGCGATGCATTTGGAATCCCAGGCACTGTCTCCCCCGGATGGATTCACGCCCAACCCCGGAGACCATCCAAAGGCAAACACATCTGAATTTTCCTTTAACAAAGTGTTTTCTCAGCCCCCAGCTTCAGAAAGCAATGCTAAACATTTTAGGGAAGTGAAAAGGAAGCTCTCAGGGAGAAAGAAAATAAACAAAGGACATAATGGTAAAAGGGGGCCTCTCCTCTATTACCCAGGAATTGAAAACTTTTGAAGTGCAGTTTCTTTAGAGCCGCAGATGACTTCAAACACCCCACTGCTATGGGTTGCATTTTAACAGCTAATAGATTAGCCCTGTCCTGCCTTTTCCAAAAGTTCTCGGATTTTCTGGTTTCTCTCTGCGCATCTTTGAGGTCCCGCTTAAGTAAATGAAAGGTAATTTGCGTTCATTTATTTTAATAATTCGGAGACAAATGAACTTATTGATTTGCTAAATCCTGACCCTGAAGCCATCGCTAAATGAGAAAATGCAAAGCCAGTATGAAGCTGATTTATATTTTTTCCTAGCTCATTCTTCAAGCCATATCCGGGGCTTTCAGAATTCAACTCCTTAGACAATTATTGAGCGCCAACTGTGTATATCCATGAAAGATCTGAGTTTTGCAGGAAAAGGTCTGCAAAAGTACACTTGCACCAGGGGCTTTGGAGCCAGTGGCCCCTCCTGTGATTGCACAGAAGTGATTGAACAGAAGTGATTGCACAGAAGCCAAAGCGAATGTCCGACCTCGCTCACAATGCTGCTTTGGGGACTGACTTAGGAGGAAGAGCAGGTTCCCCAAGGGCCCTCAACTGAAAATATAGCCGAAATGTGTTTTTCTGTTCTGATCACCAGGGATGCGGCATGATTGGTATCGATGCTGGTATTGGCACCACTTCTTGAGTGTTCACTAGATTTTAGACTTTGCTCAGCATTTCTAGGTCAGTGTAGCGTGTCATCCCCACAGCAGCAACCCGTGAGAAGGTCCCCCTTTTCCGATGGGAAAATGGAGACACAGAGAGGTTGGGGAGCTTGCCCAAACCCACACAGCCAGTGCTCAATAGAGGCAGGACTGGATCCCAAATGTGTCTGAGTGCAAATCCGTGATGGCAGATGTGTCTGGCTGACCCCACTTGCAGGCAGGACTTTGCAGCCTCCTCCTTTGAACAAAGCACAAAACCTCTCCTAGTCTCAGGCACATCGTCCTCAAATCCCTCCGGACCCTCTAGCCCGTGCATAGCTCTGAATTACTTTTACTCTCCTAAATCAGCCACAGGAGGTAGTAGCTCTAAATCCCATGCCCTCTGCCCCGGGAAGAGGAGGGCTGGAGGGACAAAGATGGCTCACTCGGAGCTCAGAGGACAGTCAGCCTTTACTCCTTAGGGGACCCTCAACCTCCGGTGGTCGTTATCAGCTGAAAACGTAGGTCCCCTATGCTGGAAAACGTGGGAAAAGAGTGAGAAAGAAGACCGCCGGCTCCGTCGGGTCTGTCACCTGCTCACGTCTAGCTAGACGTGTGTATGGGGGGCACTCAGACGGCGGATGCCCAGCTCAGCTGGGGGCGCTCTTGGGCCAGAAGCTGGGTCAGGGGCCTGCACCTTTCAAGAACCTTGAGGTCAAAGCAGATGAAGCTCCCTTCTCCTGCCGTGCAGGGGGAGCGGACCATCCACATGGGAAGCAGGAGGGGAAGGGGAGAAGGAGAGGGATCCTTGGCAGCATTGTGGCCTGGACGTAATGAACGGTGTGAACACCCGCCTCAGGACAGGCAGGAGGGATCGCGTAGCTCGGAGAGGCCCGTGTCTGGGGAGGCCAGCAATGTCAGGCTGTGTGCGTCACTCCAGCCACGACCACGGACGCTTACTGAGGCCGCTCACCTAACAACCACTAACGCCTGTAGAGCACTGTCATAGTTTCCCGAAATATTTCTTAAATATCACCTAGTCTGTGCCAGAGAATGAGTCACGTGCCTTTTACCTTCTACCTAATTCCCTCCTGTTTGCAGCGTTGGCATTACTGACCCATTTTACAGATGGACTCAGGAAAGTTAAGCCGTTTGCCTGAGGTTACACTAAAAGTGGGGGAGCCTGGATTCTAGGAAAAATCCATTTGGCATTCTCACCGCTTTCTCACTGCCTGCACTGTTAATGTTGTGGACTGGATCAGTCTGTTGTAGGGACTGTGCTGTGCATTGCAGGCTATTTAGCAATACCTCTGGTCTCTACCCACTGGATGCTAGTAACACACGTGCGTGCGCACACACACACACACCTGCCAGTTATGACAACCAGAAAGATCTCTAGATATTGCCAAATCCCCCCACCCCAGGGGCAAAATTGTCCCCTCTGGAGAGCCACTAACTTAGATGCTTGCATCACTTCTGTGAATTGGATGCTTTTTGTCCCCATGTTGTAGATGTGGAATCCAAGGCTTCAAAGGGGCCAATAAACTCTGCGTAGTAAATATTGATGGCACTGACACAGAGAGCGAGCCTGCAGGCGACCCCTAGTCCTGGAAGTCATATTGGACAAGCCAGGATGGAATATTTATTAACTGTCTATCAGCTGCCTAGCCATGTGTTACAGACCATTGCTGATACAAAGAAAACAATACCAAGCCCCTCCTCTCGCTAAGCTTACTGTTCCTATTGGAGCGAGACACACAAAACAACCAGTAACCAGTATTTCTGAAGTCAGGTGTGCCGCATGGCTAATTTCATCTAGCCCTCACTACACTACGCTGGGGCAGATACTGTTATTATCTTCCATTTTACAGGTGGACAAACTGAGGTNTAATCTTTAGTAAAGACTACTTGACAAAGTGCGGGCCTGTGAAAGGTTCAGAGAGGAAGCAGTCGCCGAGAGCCTGTTGGTGCGGAACATTTTCGGTTCTGAAACGGCCCCTTGTGGGGGAGGAAGCCTCAAGAACCGATTTCAGGTGTCTTTGTGGAGTCATTTTTGAAAGTGAAACAGAGACAGATAAGGGACGCAGGAGAGGAGCTCTGCTGAGGCGCCTCCTTAGAAATGAACATGGAAACACCGAGGCGCGGTTTTGAAATTAATCCTGGAGCGGGTTGGGATCTGCAACCCTGGGCCCGTGGAAGAGGCGGTCCCGCTGCCTGCCGTGTAGAACGCGCCGCGCGCGCCCTCTGCTGGCCGGTCCGGGGAACGCACCTCTCCTTTGAAGTCCCGCCCTGCTGTGCTTAGTACGCGAAGTGCTCGGCGCAACGGGGAGCGGCGGCCCAGGAAGCTCTGGCAGCGAGATCTTGTTAGAAAAATTACACTGTGGCATTTTGTTCCTGAAGGAATCTGATAATTGTGAGCAACATCAGGATTGCTGTGTTAGGGAGGCAGAATGGCGCTGGTTGAGAGCGAGGACTTTTGAAGTCAGGAAAATGTGAGTTGGACTCTCACTGTCTCCTGCAGAAGTTAATCACCTCCACCGGGCCTTAGTTTCCCCATCTGTCAAGAGAACTTCTCCCCAGAGCTCTTGGGAGGATGCATGAAATGGTGCATGTAAAGGGCCTGGCCTAGACCTCCCTCCCTTCCAAAAAAAAAAAAACACTCATTAATTAGTAGCTATCGTAATTAATTAATGTCCTTCTCCTTTCCAAGGGTTCTTTTATTGTGTGGCCTTTGCTTAGGACATCACGTGGTCTAAAAATCCTTTTCATTGGCTCTTTATTCCAGGGTCGTTTTAGCATCAACCTTTACGGAACCGGCCTGTCTTTAACCGAATCTGCCAGATGGATATCACAAGGGAATTACGCGGTCTCCGACATTAAGAAGTCCCCGGTAAGGTGCCGAGTGGCTCCCGATGGGTTTCTTCTCTTTTCCTTCTTGTTTGCTTGGTCTGTTGTGGTGGTGCTGAAGGGGAGACCGTGCTTTCCAACTTGCTCCAATGATTTTGCAGTGTCAGGAAGGAAGTTTTGGAAAAAAATCAAAGGTGAAGCATGTGTAGGTTGAGTGTATCAGAAAGAGCCTTGCTTCGCATCTGGTGAATTTTTCCCCAAGTTCTGAACCTGTGAACCATCCGAGTAATTAGACGATGCCTAACAAGGAAGCTGAAAGCAGTTAAGAAGCCTCTAAGGGAGTGTGTGGCTCAGACACCTTGCAATTAGCCAACATGAGATTCCTTTTGTGAACGTGGGGAAAAAGATTTTTGTTTGTTGCTGTTGTAAGTAAAACTGAAATACAGAAGAGGCAGGAAGAAAGGGGTAATTTATCAGGTGATGTTTCCGGAGAATTAGGAAAACAGGGGGTTCACAATAACCAGGTTTTCGCGCTCAAAAATCCTGCCTCTTAAGGTGCGGGACACACGGAACGTCAGCATCACCTGAGGCTTGTTGAAAATGCAGTTTCTGGGGCCCCCGCGGTCTCTAAGTCAGCATCTGCCACTGAACAAGGTCGCCAGGTAGATCATAAGCACAGCGCAGCTTGAGAAACCCTGGTCTGGGCAGCGTTTCTCTGAATCACCTGGGAAACTTTCAAATGCCCAGGCCCCAGCCAGACTGACCAAACGGGAACCTCTGAGGCAGGGGTAGAATTTTTAACCCCCAGGGGAAATTCTCTTGTATATCCAGGGCAGAAGCTGCTGTGCATTCCAGCCTTCTCTCAGAAGTTCTGAGAACCTGCGACAGGCACCTGACGTACCGGCAAATAGGAAATTGACCAGAGTATGGCCCATGGTCCTAGGTCCTGCTTTAGCCGTGACCTTCACCACGGGGTCTCCTCAGATCTGTGGCTAGGGGAGGACAAAGAGGAAGACAGGGAAAGGGGTTATCGTTCCGAAGTAGGGTTTCCGGATCAAATACAGGACGCCCCGTTGAACTTGAATTTCAAATAAACAAGGAACATTTTTTTTTACTATATGCACACATCTTAAACACCTTGTGGGACATATTTATTCTAAAAATAGTATTTGTTGCTTATTTGAAATTTACATCGAACTCAGTGCCCTGTATTTTTATTTGCTAAACCTTATCAAAATCAGAATATAAAGAAGAAATTCAAGCTGCTTCCCCCCAGTAAGGGAAGAAATATCCAGTGGGGACTTCCCAGGGAAATCCCACAGTTTCCAGAGCCCAAATTTTGAGCTGCCAGTGTTAAATTGGTCTTTGGGGGGAAATATATCTTTTTTCTTGAAGCCAATCAACCACCTCAAATCTTATTCATTAAATGCACACATTGATTGCTTGTAAATCATTAAATGTTTTCCTTTGCACTGAATGGAATAAAGAGAGCTGACAAGAGAGCACACATGCTTTAGAATGTGCTCCCGGATTATAATGTTCTTCCCTACTACTCCTCCTCAAGGTCCATTTATTATGTTTTAGTCACTCCGAGGGACAAAAAAATTAACTCCCCCAAACGCGGTTAGACATGAAGCGTGTTCTGTAGGAAACCGTCTATGTAAACTGTGTAACATAAGTTTCAATCCTGTTAGCCTGTCACAGGATTGTGGTTTTCATCCAGAAACTAAAAATAATTACGGCGGAGAGCGCCACCTTCTGGAGAGAATGATCACTGCCCTGCCAAGATGGGTTGGCTGTTTCCCAAGCGTTTGGGAGAAGTTACCCCTTTCCTGGAGGGAATTGGTTTGACATTTGCCAGCCAGGACTTTTTTCTTTTTTAAAATCGTGGTGTTCCGTGACAGCCCGAGCTCAAAATTAATCTCAAGGGTGTGCCGAGTGCTCCTTATGAATCCCTGGGACCCAGGTGGAGCCACCTCTATGGCTCCCAACGCACTCCCACGTGCTGCTGTGTGTGTCTCACCTGCTTCTGGGGCTCTCAGAGTAGCATCCCCTAAGGATGCTCCACGAACATAGGCCTCCCTGGCCAAAAACATTCGGGAAAAAATTGTATATTTTATTTCCTTCTTGAAGAGGCACAGTGAGCCTGAGCTTACTCAAGGTTGGAATAAAGTATAGAGGAAGGAAGCCTGGGTGCCTTTATCCCAACCAGGGTTGCCCTAAATCGTGATTCTCAAACTGGAGTGTGTATCAGCATCACCTGCAGGCTCGTTCAGACATAGCCAGCCTCAGAAGGGGCCCCAAATGTACATTCCCAGCAATTTCCCGGGTGGTGCTAATGCTCCTGGCCCAAGCCCACACTTCGAGAGCTGTAGACCTAAGTTAGACCAAACCCAGAACCTTCTTCTCAAAGCTACACTTTCTCATTTCCCCCAGATAACCCGGTGTTCCATGGAACACACTTTACCAAACTCCCGTGTTGCCCCCAGCGGCCGAGGCCCCGTCCTCCGTGCTGCTCAGACCCTGGCCAGTCCTCACCTTCTCCTCCCCAAACAGCCCTGCTTTGATTCAGCCTCAGGTTGCCACTCCTTACTTGCCTTCCCTTTTCTGCTGAGAGCTATGGAGAAAAGGCCATAGTGAAAACTTCAGTTCTCCAAACCTGGTTGGCAATACAGTGTTTTTCCCTAAGCAAAGCTACAGGAAGACTCTAGTCATGTGGGGAAACCTGAACCCCCAGAACCACTGTCTCATCATCAGGGGCAAAACTGGTAAAAATAAGTCTCATTGTCGGCCTCACTGTGGGCTCCCCCTGTATGATGAGAAGATGCTTTCTCCTATTTTTAACTAATAGAAATACTACCACTTATTGGGCGTTAATGCGTATACCTGCATTAAACCCCATTTTGCCCGCTTTCTCATCAAATCGTGGAAGGGAGATTGAGGTGGTGGGTGGAGGGTCAGCACGTGATGTTGCTTTGGTGCTGGAATCCAAGATCCAGTCGGTGGCTCTTGGTGCTGAAGTGAAAGCTCATGGCGCCTGCAGAAGGTAGGGTAGAGATTCAGCGCGCAGCCTCGGCAGTCAGGTTGCCTGCATCTGCACTGACTAGCTCGGCCTTCCTGAACGAGTTATGTAACTTCTTGGTGGGGGGTGCATGGGGCACCATTTCTCCATCCATAAAATGAGGAGCATGGGGGCCCTTATCGCTGGGCCCTCGTGGGGCGTATATGAGAGAGGGGTGAAGAGCTGTTTGCACGTCACTGGGCAAACAGCAGGTGCATAATAGGTGTTAGCTCTTGATGTTACAGCGCTTTCCTAGCCCTTAGGCTGGCTGTAAGGTCTTAGAAGCTGGCCAAGACGATGAAGGAAATAGACTGATTTGAGTTGGCAAAGTGGCAGGACAGGGGACCGTGGCCTGAGCCAAGGCTGAGCCTGGACGTGGCTGTCACCCAGAGCACCATGTGGCTTCTATCATGCGAGTCCCCACCCTGCCTGGGAGTGCAGCAGGTGGGACCCCTTGGCCCAGGGGTGCTCCAGCTGCACCTGCTGTGCGTAGGAACAAGAGCTCCTACCCTGCTTGCGAGTGAGCGGCACCCCCCAGGAAGGCGAGCATGGCCTGGATGGAAGATGTTGGAACTTGGAGCTCCTCTGCCAGTGACCTTCTCTGCGCCCTCGACTCACAGATGTGCTCAGGGCAGGAAAAGGCCCTCAGCCCCATCCAGGGGTCTCCCCGGGCTCCACATGCCCATTCCCAGAGCTGCTATCTGCCCCTCCAGGAGGAGGATCAGGAACNAACAAGAGCTCCTACCCTGCTTGCGAGTGAGCGGCACCCCCCAGGAAGGCGAGCATGGCCTGGATGGAAGATGTTGGAACTTGGAGCTCCTCTGCCAGTGACCTTCTCTGCGCCCTCGACTCACAGATGTGCTCAGGGCAGGAAAAGGCCCTCAGCCCCATCCAGGGTTCTCCCCGGGCTCCACATGCCCATTCCCAGAGCTGCTATCTGCCCCTCCAGGAGGAGGATCAGCCTCGAGAGCCTCGAGAGCCAAGCGGAGTGAAGGGAAGTTCACTTCAGGCTGCATGGGAGAGGTGCCCACCAGTCTCCTTGCTTCCTGGCCTGCCTGGGGACTTTGTGGGGTCAGTAAGGAGCGAGGGGGGTNGGGAAGTTCACTTCAGGCTGCATGGGAGAGGTGCCCACCAGTCTCCTTGCTTCCTGGCCTGCCTGGGGACTTTGTGGGGTCAGCAAGGAGCGAGGGGGGGGGCCTGTGTTTCTGAGGCCTGGCCCTAGAGCCTAACCCACATTCCCTGTGCTGAGGGGAGGGTTGTAGATTGAAGAATTGCTTTGAAATGAAAAGTGAAAGAACTTTGTACTGTCATAGAGGAGATGCACTCCATTCATACCTTTGAGCTCATTTACAACCAATGGAGTTAAGGTAACACGAGATAAATATGTCGGCGGGGGGTGGGGGGGAATGCAAGTGTATACGTGGTCCAGATTCAACCCTCATTCATCTTCCACGTACTGCCTCCTATCTCACAGTTCACTTAAGAAAATCCAACTATCCACAAGTATGGTAATCAAATTGCAGGCCAGGAGAGGAAAATTACATTTTAGATACTGCGTACTTTTTCTTCCATACTTTCTGATAGAAGTTAGAGGTTTAAATATATTCTAAATATTAAACAATGTGTATATTTACATATATGTGACTGTCTAGGGTTGTATTGGGAAATATATATGTACCTCCCATGTTTTATGGGCAGTTCAGCACCAGCACACTCCAAAGAAATGTAAATCAGGGCCACCTGGGTGGCTCAGTCAGTTAAGCGTCCGACTCTGTATCTCGGCTCAGGTCATTATCTCCCAGTTTGTGAGTTCGAGCTCTGCATCGGGCTCTGCGCTGCCAGCGCAGAGCCTGCTTGGAATTTCTCTCCCTCTGTCCTTACCCCCACTCGTGTGCTCTCTCTCTCAAAATAAATAAGTAAACTTGGGGGGAAAAAAAAAGGAAAAGAAAATGTAAATCAATGTGCTTCAAGATGTGCTGACTTTCCTAAATCACAGGAACCCACCTTGCCTGGTCATATTGATTGAGAAAGCCAGAAAAAATTTTGAAAAGTATGAAATACAAGCTGTTAATAATGGAGCAGAGATTCACTCGTTTTATAATTATATGTAATAGCTCCAACTAAGCTAACAAAATATTCATTGAAAAGAGATTTTTAGAGGGTTTGTTTTAATGAAGAAATAAAAATGATTTATAATTGGTGTTTCATTGTATGTGAGTGGCTATTTCTAAGATGCTGGAAAGCGTACCTTTTTCTCTAAAATAGGCCCTGTTTCCATGACAATCATGTTTATGCTAACCATTTTCTGAGCATGTTTTTTTCTTTGTATTCTGTAGTAAAAATGATGAGTTTTAGCTCAGACTTTATCTAAATCAAATTAACAGAGTCCCAATTAGTAAAATCGCATGAGCATTTCAAAGCTGTTATAATCACCTTTATAACTACCCAGGCTTTCCCTCTTCTTCCCGAAAACAGGCTATGATGGGGACCCACACATTAGAAACTACCATTATGATAATAATAGCTAATATTTTTTGAGCAGATACATTAGGCCAAGTACTCTGCTAAGCTCTTTACATACATTCTTGCATTTACAGCAGACCTCTGAGGGGAGAAAAATATCCCCATTTTACAGACGCACTAGGAAACTGAGGCTTAGAGAGTTACTTAAAAATGAGACACAAACCCCACCCAGGCAGTTGGACTCTGGTTCTCTCCACTGCTGGGTCAGGAGGGAGTATGAAGAAAGCATGAGCTTGGATGAGATAGAAGACATTCACAGCACATCCGCATTCTGAAGACCCGCAGACCAGGCTCTAGCCTCCAGAGAAGGTCCCTAGCTGGAAGACTGGCTGGTCTGTCATCAGAGCTAGTTTGTGGTGTCAGATTAGCTCCAGAATTAATATGGGTCCTTAAAAGTAGGACCAATTAGGGGCACCTGGGTGGCTCAGTTGGTTAAGCATCTGACTTCCGCTCAGGTCATGATCTCATAGTTCCTGAGTTCAAACTCTGCACTGGGCTCTGTGCTGACAGCTCAGAGCCCGGAGCCTGCTTCAAAATCTGTGTTTCCCTCTCTCTTGGCCGCTCCCCCTTCTCAAAAATGAATAGACATTAATAAGTAAATAAAATTTTTTTAAAAAAATTTAAAAGCAGGACCAGAGTCTTAGAAATCATTCTTCCAGTTCAATATCTGTCATAATCATAGGCAAGCAAATTTTTTAAAGAGAAACTATTTTGTTTTCTTTGTTAAATTGGCAAAGCTTCTTTTGTCTCTTTGTTTTTAGACAAGATGATCTGTTATTTGCAAGAGATTTTCTTTTTTTTAACTTTTTAAATGTTTTTTATTTATTTGTGAGTGAGAAAGAGAGAGAGAGACAGCGTGAGCAGGGGAGGGTCAGAGAGAGAGGGAGACACAGAATCCAAAGCAGGCTCCAGGCTCTGAACTGGCTGTCAGCACAGAGCCCAGCGCAGGGCTCAAACCCATGAACCTTGAGATCATGACCTGAGCTGAAGTCGGCGCTCAACGGACTGAGCCACCCAGGCGCCCCAGCAAGAGATTTTCATAGTGTGGCCATATGAACCAAATTTTCAGGACCTTGAGCCAGTTCTGGGAATGTAGTCTGAAGATATCCTGAAATGCAGGACAAATATGGTTTATCTCAATAGTGGAAGATGTGGACCATCTAAGATGCCAAACATCGTGCAGGAATGGAAGGGTGAGGGGTGGCTGATTTGACATAGTAAATTTACACAGTGAGATATGAAGTCACAATTAGACAAGGAGTTCTTCACGGCGTGGTAAAGTGTTAGGGGAATTAATTAAGCAAGCGATCTGAATTGCAGGTTAAAAAGAAGAGTGTGTATCAGCTTCAGCCTCTCATTCATTCATTCATTCATTCATTCATTTAACAAATGTGTATTTAGTACCACGCTGAGCAGTACACTGTTGGATTCTAGAGACCTTGGAATTTAAAAAGCCATTATACTTGAGCACCGGGGTGGCTCGGTTGGTTAAGCATTCACCTCTTGGTTTCAGCTCAGGTCATGAGTTCTTAGGGTTCGAGCCCTGCATCAGACTTTGCACTGACAGTGCTGAGCCTGCTTGGGGTTCTCTCTTTCCCTGTCTCTCTGCCCCTCCCATGCACATGCGCACTTGCTCTCCCTTTGTGCCTCTCTCTCTCTCTCTCAAAATAAATAAACTTTAAAAACAAAAGAAGACACTGACCTTGCCATTATGGGACTTACATTCTAGCAGGAAGACAGATGTAAAGAAAGAATTACCCAGTTTTAGAGGATGCTATGTGGCAGGCAACTGAGTAAGGAAGATTTCTAAGAGGAAGTGGCTGCGGGGCTGGGTTCTAAAGAATCTAACAGTCAAAAAGTGGGGTGGTTGAGTGCACACAGAAGGGCAAGGGACACGGAAGAGAGTTCCATCCATAGGGAATGGTGTTGCACGTGCAAAGTCCCTGTGTTATAAGGCACATGTCAGAAGAACAACCCAAAGAAATGCCAAGGTCAGGGATGGGGTGGAGGGAAATGATAGTATCTAGAGAGTTGCAAGGTGAATCTGGAGAGGTAGGAAGGGGTAGACCAGGGGCCAGCAAACTTTTTCTGGGAAAAACTGAATAATTCATATTTATTTATAAATATTTTAGACTTTGCCACCCAGGTGGCAAAAATCAGTGCTTTTATCTATGTATTTATAACGAGCAAAAACAAATTTGCACAGAATTTTTTATTCAATTTTAAAAATAATAATCGAGTACAATTTTTAAACATATTTACCAGTGAGAACAATGGAATATTTGGGAATGATCATATTTTGCTTCAGTTAGCTGCACATTTTGCTTAATTCTCTGTTATCAAAACTGATTATAAGTATTTATTTGTTAATGCTGGTCAGCGATGAGACTGTCCGTATTTCATCTTATAAACATTCATTTACACAAATAGGTATTGTCAAACCCTGATACAGTCCACACCCATATCATTTTAATTGAGCATATTCGTGCCTTGGCAAGCATTTCTGGAATTCTATTAGATTCAAGCCCTTGCTGTTGAAGGCAAGATAGAAGCTCCTCAGATGCCTTGTTATGTAGATTTTGAAATAGGAAATTTGCTTGGCACTTACCTCCCAATCCAGAACATGCCGCTGGTACTGTCGCTCAAGCTCACAAGGTATATTCACCAAAAATTTATGTGGCTTGAGATATAGGTTCTTAACTCTCCGCAGAATGGAGCGTACATAAAGCGCTTTGCATGATTAGATAGGAACACTGAATCGACATTGAAATGACTTTACCACCGTGTAAGCTGTGCCTATAAATTCAGTGTCGCCTTGACATTTAGATTCCATTCCTTAAGAAATATGGTCTGATCCATGGCAAGAGCCAGTGTCCAAAGCCGTGAGTATCCAGTCACAGTGACTAAGAACAGTTCTCATTCAGAAACATGTTAATCCCCAGCTCTGAGCTCAAAAGTTCACCATCAAACCTGCCCACTGCTAAGGCAATCAGGCTGCTAGATTGTAACATGGGCCAGGACGTTCCGTTTCTAGTTCTGACCAAAAAATGTTTATAAAACTGATGCTGGATAAGTTTGTGGTAGCAAAAAGCTGTTCATCTTGGTTCTGTAACACCTGATAGATGCTTCTATTTTCCATCAAGCACCGACTGATGGATAACATATCGAATAATTAGAGGCTTCAGACAGCTTACGTTTTTATGAGCTTTGTCAATTTGACCAACTATAGCTTTCTCTGCATTCATATACTTTTTTTTTTTTAAACCTCTGTCAGTTGTCCACACATCTTGGTAGATTCCACATCAGCTGTTCTGCACTAGTGTTTTCTCAGCCTCTTTGAAATTGTCTTGCCTGAATTTGTTTCACACAGACTATTCACAGAAGCCACTCTGTGGTCACTTCACACTCAGCATCATCTCCTCAAATAAACAACTGAATGACACCCATAATACCTACCTATCAACTCATCAAGAGCCAAAAAAAAAAGGCCACCTAAAATTATTCACCTCGTGTGTTAATTGATTATTGATGTTATTTTCAATGTCATCGACTTTTCAAGCAACTGTTCCTCCCAAAAGGATAGTAGTCTTGATCAATTTATTTTCTCTGGACACACTTGTTGAGTTGTTCACAATGAAACGAGATGCCATTAACTCCCCAGGGGGCAAATTGTTTTCCCCGCTTAACTAACACATCAGCCACCTGGAGACTTAACTTTTTTGGTTTCATTGTTTATTTTTACTCAGTTCATTTGAAAAAATTTTTTTAATGTTTTTTAGTTTTGAGAGACATAGAAAGACAGAGCATGAGCAGGGGAAGGGCAGAGAGAGAGGGAGACAGAGAACCTGAAGCAGGCTCCAGGCTCCGAGCTATCAGCACAGAGCCTGACGCAGGGCTCAAACTCACAGACCGTGAGGTCATGACCTGAGCAGAAGTCGGATGCTTAACTGACTGAGCCACCCAGGCGCCTGTACTGAGTTTCAGTTTTATATTGTGCTATGAGGAAATTATGCTACGGTGCAGTCTTCTATTTTGAATTTTCTAAATTTATGAGCATTGCTTTCCTTATGAGTTGGGAATGTGTGCTGCAGCTGAGGTTGGTAATGATGGTGTATATTGTTTTCTTCTGGCACGGCTGCGGTGTCCTTGCACGAGAAACACAGGGCTTTGCCATCTCAATTTGATAACAGAATAGTTCACATACCACAGTACCCTCACGGAGCAACAGGCAAAGTCGCTTTTCTTTTTTTGTTCTGACATGACCCTGGTGATGATAAAAAATAAAATGTTACGATAGGGGAACACGCACGGCATTCCACACACTGCCAGATCACAACTGCATCACCGTGGTGTGCAGCGTGCTGAGTATTTGTATAAAGCCACAAGAGCTGCCTCCACTACTCATGCCCTTCTAAGTGAATGAATGAACATGGCTGTGTTCCGATAAAACTTTATTACGGACACCGACACTTGAATTTCGTGTCATTTACAAATATCAGGAGATATTGTTCTTGGTTTGCCTCTTCTCAGCCATTTAGAAATGTAAACACTATTCTTGATTGATGATCGATGAGCCGTAAGAAATGGGTGGCAAGCTGGATTGGACCCACAGACCATAGTCTGTTGCCTCTGCTTTAGACCGTGTGAGGATGTTGGGCTCTGCTTCTATTCAGAAGGCCTACCTACTGTGCGGGGAAGACACATGTCCTCAAAAGCCAGTGCAAGCCCTGGAAACACTGGTCAAGCAGGTGGTCTGAGATCGTGTGTTTTCTTGCAGGATGGTACCCGAGTCATAGGAAAATGCGGTGGCTACTGTGGAAAATGTACTCCATCCTCTGGCACTGGTCTGGAGGTTCGAATCTTATAGTCAAGGTAAGCAGGTCCCACGTTTCTCTCTCTCTCTCTCTCTCTCTCATTCTTTCTGTAAACTCATGATTAGCCAATGTAGGCAGGTCAGTTGCCCCCGGAAAGGTTTACTATTAAGCATCTTGAAACTGACTCGGTATTCTGGCTTTTTCTCTCCTGTTCATCTGTCCTGTTCATCTCTTCTCCACTCTTGGATATGAGGTCCCCAGGCTTTCTGCATCAGAGTCCTCTGCAGTATTTTTTTAAAAACGTACTGGGCTCCATCTCTAGAGGTCCTTATGTCTCTGGGACATCTCAGAATCTGTATTTTTGATACAAGGAATTCCAATTCAAGTGACTTATGGATTAACTTTTGAGATTCTGTCCCAGAGTATTGCATTAATACTATTAATGACATTCATTGAGCCCTGACAATGTGTCAGGCCAAGTGCTTACTTGACATTATTTCATTGAACCTCACAATAAAGCCACAAAATGGGCCACTTATCCTTATTGTACAGCTAGAAGCCTAGGCCCACATAATTCAATGGCTTCTTAAGATCACAGTAAATTCCTTTGGTGGAGCCCATCCATGTGCTACACCAGAGCGAGTGCTCTCAGTTAACGCACTGCTCCACACGCGTGTGACTCACCATGTCGTCCATGGACTAGCAGGATCAGCATCAGCTGGGAACTTGTTGGAAGGCAAAGTCTCAGGCCTTACCCTAGACTTACAAAATCAGAACCTGCATTTGAACAAATCTACATTAGAGTCATGCATGGGAAGGTTTGAGAATTCCTGGTCGGACTACATTATGCCAGCAAGTGCTCCCTCTGCTGGCCAGAGGAATGAATTGTTCGCTCTTTTTCTGGTCCCAGAGCCTTTAGCTACAAGGTATGAGTTCAGCCAAGTCGTGCAACCCTTCTACAACTTATTTCAATCTTTCAACTGTCCATTCTCCTGTAGGGCTCTTCAAGATCCTGACACAGGAGCACCTACTTGACGCTTATGTATCCGTGTTTCACTGTTTGATTGAACTCCATATTCAAAATTATGGTCTTAAGTTACGATTGCTTCCATTCCAAGAGGCAACAGGAAAAAAAAAAAAAAAGAAACTTAACATCTTAAATAACTGAGAAATCCAAGCAGTGGTCTAGCTTCAGGCATAGCTGGATCCAGAGGCTCAAACAGAGTCATCAGGACTCTTTGGTTCTCCCATCAGTCAGCAAGGCTTGCTTCATTCTCAGGCAGACCATTTCCCCAGCACCATGAGCTGCCCCCAAATAAACACTCACATCCAGCATTCATTCTGCACAAGAACTCATGCTCTTGTTCATCACATGGGTGCTTCTGAACCAATCCCAAAGTCCAGGAGACTGCACTCAGGTACCCACCCGGAGGCGGGTGATTGACAACTTATTTAGAAGAGGAAGGAAGAGTTTGTTATCAAGAAAGAGGAGATAGGATGGAGGCAGCCAGAGTCGGCAGGGATCCATGAGAGATCCCCATTTTAAGTGTATTTTACATATTTGGTATCTAATAAAATAGTTTTGTGTGTGTTTACCTGTAGTAAAATTTGAGTGAGTGTGAATATATATAATATTTCCATATATGTCTAGGAAAAAAACTAGATGAAAATGTACCAGTATTTGAAGAGCATTGTCTCCTGTGGGAGGTTTCAGGCTAGTAGTTTATTCTAGTCTATATACTCCCCTGAAAGGTCCATGTTTCCATGACAGACCTACATCACTTTTTAGAAAAATTTTTTAATGTTTATTTTTTGAGAGAGAGAGAGAATGTGTGTGTGTGTGAGTGGGGGAGGGGGAGGAGCAGAGAGAGAAGGAGACACAGAATCCAAAGCAGGCTCCAGGCTCTGAGCTGTCAGCACAGAGCCCGACACAGGGCTCGAACTCATGAACCGTGAGATCATGACCTGAGCCGAAGTCGGACGCTTAACTGACTGAGCCACCCAGGCGCCCTGATACATCACTTTTAAAATCCAGAGAAGTTAATAAGTGTCATTTTTTAAATTCTATATATAAAAATCTATGGATTACCTACTCTTGACTTCTGGCATTTGATACAGGAGATTGACTTTCCTTGTTTGGTTTGTTTATTTCCAGGTGCTCTGAAGAGGAAGCCATTATGGGATAGATGAAGGATAGTAATGCAATACCTCCACCTTAAATTTGTGTGCATGTGGGTGTGTGAGGAATGTATGAGTGTGTGTGCGTGTACATATGCACATATATACATATATACACACACATATATATAGCTGTATATATATATGTGTGTGTATATATATGTGAAATATCCTAATGATGTAAAGTTTAATATTTATGTTTGAAATTATTTATTGTGATGTAATATTTTTGTACGTAAAATGATTCTATTATGACTGCTTTTTGCATTATTTTGTCCCTTGCAGTCAAATCACTGCATTTTACGTACTCTACATTATATGTAGTACTATGACAAAGGTGATCCTTCATTATCACGGTACACTATCGTTTACTTCCTATCTGTAAATATTTTACTGTGACTTTCCAGAAATTGTCATTTGTCTTTTTGAAACAACCTAGCTGCCATCAAGGTGCTACAGAGTCGTGTCCGTGTATCTTGGCGTTTCTAGGAAAGTATCAGCCGATAAGTAATGTAGTCACGCCACAGATTCTACCAGCTACTAGTTATGTTAACTATCTATTCAGTTTCATGTGATCTCTGGGAAAAAAAAATTGCTGCCTTGGTGCTATATAATGTATATATTTAAGCGATTATCAGACTCAGAAATGTAAGCATTTTTAATAAAAGGGAGGAATAGGACAGAATGCAATGGACAGAATCACTTGGAAAAGTAAGACCACTTGCTTGTCCCTACGTGTCCTTATCTTTGGACATGCTTGTTGTGGAAGAGAATTGGACTCTGTTCTTCTTGTTACCGTTATTAATACTTTGCTTCAGTTCATGGTGCCTCGGTCTCTCTGAAGTTAAATGGAGCATACCCCAACGCAGCTTCCTTACAGAGTGATATTGAGAGAGTGAGATCCTCTCAACATTTTGCCAAGATGTTCTAAAATCGTGTCCACGTTTATCAGCTGCAAGACAGAGGATGCTCGGGATGGGGTGACCTTGGGCACCCCCAGCACACCTGGACAAGTTCAAAACTAGTTCCTAATCATCAGGATGCCTAAACGCATCGACTGGTGACATGACTTTTCTTCTGGCCGTGAGCCTCAGAGCCTGCCAGGGTTCATGGCTGCTGCAGTAATTAGCATTTGTGAGAAGACACAAACAGTGGATTAGAAGATGCTGGAGTCTTTCTGATCTTCCACGAATCCCCTCTTTGTTACTTATTTCCAAAACAGAGGTGCTGAAGTCCGTGTCTCTCGGCCCTTCCGACCTGATAGAAGGGGATTCAATGCCGATGGCCCACGGCAGACATTCAGTGTTTGAAATCCTGCCTACTTCCAAAACCCAAAGAGATTAGAAAAAAACCTAGGAGTATCCTCCAAGCCCAAACAAACTCCAGAGTGCTCCAGAAGAAGTTATACTCAGTGTATGAATAAGTGTTATTCTCCTTTATTAATACATTGTGAAAATATACTATGAATAAATACCATGACCACATCTAAACATTTGTATTTCCCATGGTTTCTGGACTCTTGATTCAAGTAGGAATGAAAATACATCTATTTTTTTTTTTAAGATTGCCAGATTGAGAAGAAATGCATATTTTCTTAATTCCATTGATTACAGTTGCCATATTCCAGAGGCAGATAAGGGACAGGGTCTGTCCCTGAAGTCTGCTTTTTAATCATTCATGTCTCTTCTGAAGGGGTGTGTGTGATAGGGAACAAATGAACAAACCAAACGGGAGATTTAACAAACAAAACGGGAGATTTAAACCCTTTTAAGATTTAAGTGGGTTTAGGGGCTTACTTGTTAATTTTCTGTAGCAATAGTTTCTACTCTATAGACCGAATGGTGTCCAAGGAAATGAGAGCTTTCCAAAGAAGTCTAATAAACAGCAAAGAGTAGGTAGACGTTGCCCCTTGCCCCCGCCTGCTTAATTGTTTTTGCTCATCCTAATAACCACCAAGTAAATGTTCACGTATAGCGAATAAGTGGCTGTCCCCAAAAGAACCCTGTTTGGCTGTGATTGGATTACATGTCCACTTCCGGACCAGTCATGTTGTTGAGGGGGCCGATAGCATGTACCACCTAGAGTTGGGTGATTGACAGCCTCAGCTGGAGAGAGACAGTTCCCAGAGGGAAAGGTTTTGTTTTCAGAAAAAGATAGTATAAAGACAGACAAAACGCAAAGGTATCCACTCCAGATTCTGTGTGGGGTGTGCGTGTGTGTCTGTGTCTGTGTATGTGTTTGCATGCATAAGCGAACTCAAATCCTACAGCTCATACCGTAGTCCCACCCCTTATCGGCCCTAAGCATCATCTAAGACTTGGGTTCTAGGCCTTTCTCTGACATATACTAACTGTCTGATCCTGAGCCTTAGTTTCTTCCTTTGTAAAATGAGGCTGTTAGCAGTTCCACCACTTACTTGTGAGATTGTTTTCTGAAGACCCTTTCAGCCCTACATCAATGGTGGCAAAGAGACGCCCTCAAACTGTGCCTCCACAAGTTTAAATGGATTTACAGCAGTGAAGACATAAGCCGTTTCGGTCAGGAATTGCATTCTGCTGCTAATTTCAGAGAGCTGACTGCAGTGGCTTAAAGCATGAGAAAATGTATTTCAGGGGTGCCTGGTGGCCCAGTCGGTGAAGCGTCCAACTTTGGCTCAGCTCGTGATCTCACAGTTCTTGGGTTTGAGGCTTGTGTCAGGCTCTGTGCTGACAGCTCAGAGCCTGGAGCCTTCTTTGGCTTCTGTGTCTCCCTCTCTCTCTGCCCTGCTCACTTGCGTGTACGCTCTCTCTCACATATAAATAAACATTAAAAAAATTTATGTGTATTTCACTGTTATGTAAAAGAAGCCTGGACATATGGCAACTCAACAAAATCATCAGGGACAGTTTCTTTCTCCGTCTCCTGTCCTCAATCCTCCATGTTTCAACATGGCTGCTAGGGTTCTAGCAATCACTCCCAAATTCCAGGCAACAAGAAAACGGAAGTGGAGGAAAAGGGTAAAAAGTGGCCTGGTCCCAGCTCTCTATTCTTTTAAAAAGGTTTTCCAGAAACCTCATTTAACAAATTCCCCTTTAGCTTCTCAGGCAGAAATTAGGCGTGTGGTTGCATCTAGGCAGCAAGAAGCAGTGGGGGGAAAGGTTGCTTCTCCGAGCACATTGCCAAACTGAATAAAAGGAGGGATCTGTCCCTCCAAAAGAATGCAGAATGAATGAGAGAGGCAATTAAAAGTCCCTGATAGGTTCAAGTACAGAGATTCGAGGGAGTGGTTTAGAAGCAATTATCACCAAGTAAGCAAGAGATAATAAGATCTGGGCTAAAGTTGTGACCGTTGTAATTGTAGAAAATTACAGCGTGATATAGGTGGTGAGATTAACAGGAGCTGACAGTGGATAGATCCAGGGTGGACTGTGGGAGAGAAGGCACTGGTAAGTGTTCAGAGATGAGGTTTCTTTTGCTTGCAAATAAAGCCAAGGTGATACAAAGATGAATGTGTAGATGGCTGAATGGACAGATACAATCTTCGAGTCTGTTAATCTTTTACGTTTTCATAGCAGGATATAAATTAAATGTTGTCTTTCTTCCCTTTTCATCCATTTGTGTATCTAAGTAATATTTATTGCACACATGCGAATTTCCAGGCATGTTCTGGGAACTAGGGGTGCCGCTGTATATTAGGGTACAGGCTGGAGACTGTATGAGTCCACTAGGGGGCGCCATCACAAAATACCGCAGAGTGGGTGGCTTACACAATGGAAATTTATTCACACAGTTCTGGAGGCTAGAAGTCCAAGGTCAAATGCCTCACCTGGGTCAGACATCTCTTCCTAGTTCATAGGTATCTCTTTTCTGGCTGTGTCCTCACATGGGCTTTACTTGATGTGAGCACTGAGAAAGATTGAGATCTGTGGTGTCTCTGTTTCTCCTCATGAGGACACCAGTTCTATTGGGGAGGTCCCCACCCTTACGACCTCATTTAACTTGGACTACTCCCTTATAGGCCATGTGTCCAAACACAGCCACATTAGGGGTTAGGGAGTTTTGGGGAGACACAATTCAGTTGCTAACAGAGGCCATAAGGGAGAGATCCCAAAATAAGATGGATATTTGTTTCTCTCTTCTCACCATGCTGAGGTCAGATCTGGTTGGTGAGAGGACTTGGGCTCCTTCTGGTTTGCTGCTTAGCCATCCTGACCCCACCTGAGGTTAGCCTGCAGGAAGGGGGCAATCATTTTCAGGCAAGATCTGGAAGTTAAAGGACTTTTATTCACCACTTGCTGGCAATTGCTCCGATGCATTGCCTTGTCTAGCTGCAAGGGAGGCTGAGAAATGTGCTCTCTAGTGGGCAGCCGCACACCCAGCAAATGCCACGTGGAGGTGGGGGCTCTGCTATTAAAAGGATGAAGGGAAGGACGGCTGATGGGCAAAATGGCGGCTTCTGCCGCCAGCAGAAAAAAACCTGCCCAAGTGTCTGCCCTTCCGAGCTTACGTTTCAGTGGTGACAGATGGAAAAGAAAATAGGCAAAGACACAACCAGACCCCTCCACCGTCGTTTTCCAGCAGTAAATCTGACCCTGTTTTCCCCAGTGGCCATCCCGATAACACCGTGGCAGGCCGTGGCAGTCCCTCAGCATCGAGAGCCTCAGAGCCAACGCTTTCACACCTGCTGCTCTGCCCTTTGCCTTTGTGTATCCATTTCTCTGTCTCTTCTGATACAAAAGTAACGGATAGTAAGCTAAACCTAGTGTGTGGGGTGGTGAGAAGGAATAGAGGGAGAAATGAAGTGAGAAGATGATCAGGAAGTGCCCGGTGTCCTGAGGTGAGTGTGTTGCTATTCTACTTTTATTTTATTTTTTCTAAGATTTATTTATTTTTGACAAAGAGACAGAGACAGAGCACGAGCAGGGAGGGACAGAGAGAGAGGGAGACACAGAATCCAAAGCAGACTCCAGGCTCCAAGCTGTCAGCACAGAGCACAATGCGGGACTCGAGCCCATGAGCCACCAGATCATGTCCTAAGCCGAAGTCGGATACTTAACCAACTAAGCCACTCAGGTGCCTGAATGTGTTGCTGTATTAAATAAAGTGGTCAGATATTCCTTCTTTATTAACTTCCACAGCTACAAACAAAGCTGTAGGTCCCTATGAACACTTGCCAATGACCTAGCAGGTGCAGGGAAGCTACCTGTCACCTACGGATGGTGGGAGAGGTCTCCAGTCTAGGTCATTGCGCTGCTAAGCCTCCAATGTTTTCTGCATAGTTTAGAGGTGATTTTGCTGGAAGGGCGTCAGACTTTCAGAGCCCCTCACCCTGCAAAGATTTGGCTACTCCCCTCAAATGTGTACCTCAAGATTAAAAATAACTCAGACCATCAATTTAGCTTTTCTCCCAAAGGCTACCTTTTAAAAATATCAAATACTGATTTTTTTCCCTAAGAAATGTAAAGACCACTTTTGCTGTAGCCCTAAGTACGTGTTTTGTAGTCAGTAAGTGATCCAGCTACTTTTATGACATTATTAGCCGCAATGATATTCTATCAGAACAAAGGGGCAAATATTCAAAGTGCTTATAAGAGAGGCATCCAGCTATAACGGGGAAGAAGATAAAATGTAATTTTGCATAGACATGTTCACCCTACTATGTTGTTGGTATTGTGTCACTTTGTTAGGACTTAGGAACAAAGGCCTTACACGTTGTTGGCAGGAGTGTCACAGAGTGGTCAAAAATGACATGTTTATGCGTGGAAAACACAACTAACAGTCAATTTATTACACTGACAAGTGCAAAAACCTAGTTCTTAAACTTTGGACTTCAGTTTAGAAATTCTATTATTTTATTTATCTGTCAAGGTTTCAGCAATTACTTTTAAAAAACTTTTAAATAGGGGCACCTGGGTGGCTCACTTGGTTAAGTGTCCAACTTTAGCTCAGGTCATGATCTCACGGTTCATCAGTTCGAGCCCCGTGTTGGGCTCTGGGCTGACAGCTCAGAGCCTGGAGCCTGTTTCAGATTCTGTGTGTGTCTCTCTCTCTGCTCCTCCCCCATTCGTGCTCTATCTCTCTCTGTCTCAAAAATAAATAAGCTATAAAACAAATAAAAACTTTTAAATAATGTTGGCTTCATCTTCGGTCAATTAAAAGCCCTCAAATACTTTATATGCTTTTTATACATTTCATGAAATTTATTTGTCTCAAGTCCTTTAATTACCTGACAGAAGCAAACCTTTCTGAGTACTTAAATATTTTTTTATAAATGCAAACATAATATAAATATTACATAAATCAGTGGCATTAAAGTTCTTTTAGGGGCACCTGAGTGGCTCAGTCTATTAAGTGCCTGACTTCAACTCAGGTCGTGATCTCATAGTTCATGAGTTTGAGCCCCGCGTCAGGCTCTGTGCTGACAGCTGGGAGCCTGGAGCCTCCCTCGGATTCTGTGTCTCCCTCTCTCTCTGCCGCTTGCCTGCTCCTTCTCTGTCTCTATCTCTCCCTCTCTCTAAAAAATAAATAAACATTAAAAAAATTTTATAAAGCTCTTTTTGGGGCGCCTGGGTGGCTTAGTCGGTTAAGCGTCTGACTTTCGCTTAGGTCATGATCTCGCGGTTCGTGGGTTCGAGCCCCGCGTCGGGCTCTGTGCTGACTGCCAGCTCGGAGCCTGGAGCCTGTTTCAGTCTGTGACTCCCTCTCTCTCTGACCCTCCCCTGCTCACGCTGTCTCTCTCTCTCTCCTAGAAATAAATAAAAAGACATTAAAAAAAATTTATAAAGCTCTTTTAAATATGCCAAAGTAGAAAATTAATCCAGGATGACTATAATGTAAAATTACAAATTTAAATCAGGTCCTCAATGACATGTTTTAAATTGGCATTATAAGCTACCGTGCTCGTAGTTCAAATATTTAAAATCACACCAATTATAGAAGCTATCAGATTTTTACATATTCCTAATACAAAAATCTGAATACAGTGGTTCTGATTCCCTTAAGCATTTTTATGTCTTAAGTCGGACTGTTAGCACGAATAAACGCTGTGCACCTTACACTTGTTACAGACCCAAGATTCCCGTTGAACAGATGGAGAGCAGGAGACAGCCAGGGTTTTTCTTCTCACTCCACCTAAGGGAACCTTCTGTATCTACTTATTTCCTGTCACTGCTGTTACACATTGCCTCAGGCCAGGTTTAGAACAATACACATTTATTATCTGGAGTTCTGGAGGTAAGACCTCTACCGTGGGTCAGTAGGACTGTGTTCCTTCTGGAGGTTCGAGGCAAGAATCCATTTCCTTGCTTTTCCAGCTTCCAAAGGCCACCTACATTCCTTGGCTCCTGGCCCCTCCCTCCATCTCTGAAGCCAGCAGTAGTAGCATGAAAAGTAGCCTTTTCAGGGCACCTGGGTGGCACAGTCGGTTAAGTGTCCTACTCTTGATTTTGGCTCAGGCCATGATCCCAGGGTCATGAGATGGAGCGCCACTTTGGGCTCTGCACTGAAAGTGCAGAACCTGCTTAGAATTGTCTGTCTGTCTGTCTGTCTCTCTCTCTCTCTTTCTCTCTCCCTGCCCCTCCACCCTCAAAATAAATAAACTTAAAAAAAAAAAGGAAAGTAGCATTTTCGCATTTCTCTCTCCCCATCTGACCTCTGCTTCCATCATCACAATAGCTTTTTCTGACTTTGACGAACTTGCTTCCTTCTTGATTGTACTGGGCTCTCCAGATAAGCCAGGGTACTGTCTTCATCTGGAGGTCCTTAACTTAATCCTATCTGCAAAGCCCATGTAATACATTAGGTAAGTCCCCAGGACATGTTTGGAGATTGGGTCCCTGTCATCTTTGGGGAGCATGATTCTGTCTACGACACCTTCTCCATGCATTTCAGGACCAGAGGTATTGGTCCAATGCTGACATGATTATCTGAATCCCAAGTGGGCCACACTGGCCTTTTGTTAATGACCCTTAACGTGAGGACAGGCCTGTTCCCATAGCCCGTGTCCCTAGATTTGAGTTCCCCGTGTTGCCTACATTTTTTCCAACCACACTCCAAAGTCTGCAACCAATGGCTTGCTTGGATTTTGCACACTGCTCTTATATATAGACATCTTCCTGTTTTGGTCCAGAGTCTTTTGAACTTGACAAGAATTCTGTGTTTTCACGTATACTTCCTGGGCCATAGAATTCCTATGACATAGAGGTGATAGCACACTGAATTCTGGTTTCTCTTCTACTTGGATATCTCTGACCTACTCTAGAGAATTAAAGATCCCCCTTATGACGGGCTTTTAGGACATATGATGATGTGTACAGAAATCTAGGGGCACTTGGGTGGCTCAGTCAGTTAAGTGTGTGACTCTTAATTTCGGCTCATGTCATGATCTCATGGCTCATGGGATCCAGCCCCGTGTCAGGCTCCATGCTAACAGCACTGGGCCTGCTTGGGATTCTCTCTCTCCCTGTCTCTCTGCCCCTCTCCTGCTTGCGTGCTCTCTCTCTCTCTCTCTCTCCCTGCCCATGAGGGGGACCCCCTTTTGGACCCTCCTTCTTCCCAGCCAGAACGAGTGTCTCCGGGCACCATGTGTTTCCCACACCCCCCAATGCCAGCACTCACCTTCTCCTATTGTGCGTCTGTGGTCAGTGCCTACAGGCTCTAGAACAAGCTGGGATGGCATGCTTGGTTTCTCCACTCCCTGCTGTGTAACCTTGGACATGTTGCCTACACTACCAGCCTCCCTTTCCTCTTCAGTAACGTGAGGGATAATAATGGCTCCCATCATACTTGGTTGTTGAGAGGATTCAATGCGCTACTACATTTAAAGCATTTAGAACACTGCCTGGCATGGAGTAGGTACTCAGTATCCCTTAGCTATTAGAAAATATATGTAAAGCAGGGGCACCTGGGTGGCTCAGTCGGTTGAGCGTCCAACTTCGGCTCAGGTCATGATCTCGCGGTTCATGGGTTCCAGCCCCGCTTCTGGCTCTGTGCTGACAGCTAGCTCAGAACCTGGAGCCTGTATTCGGATTCTGTGCCTCCCTCTCTCTCTGACCCTCCCCTGCTCACGTTGTCTCTCTCTCTCTCTCAGAAATAAATAAAAAACATAAATAAAAGTATTTTTAAAAAGAAAATATATGTAAAACATTAATAAGTGCTATATATAACCGATGCTTTAATTTGGGAAAGTCTACTGTGGAGAAGGTACTAAGGCATTGACTAAACTTTTACCTCCACTCCATGTCCTAGAGTTTAGAAAACTAGGTTTTTGTGTATGTCCTTCCTCAGATTCCATTTGCTCACCAAGTGCTACAGTTCTTTGCTTCCTTTTCCAAAACGTCAGTGAAAGCTGTGGATCAAAGGCTGATGTCAAGACTAGAAGAAATCTGACACGATGGATAGACAACAGTAATCACAGCTACGTCAAAAGAACAATAGAGACTTGTATTTGTTGACCATTCGCTGTGTGTGAGGGTTGACTTTTGCGTCAAGCTGGCCAATCCACGGTACCCAGTGTTTAGACAAACTCAAGTCCATGTGTTGCTGTGAAGGTTTTTTGGGGGGATGTGATTAACATTTAAATCAGATTTTGAGTGAAGCAGATCACCCTGCATGCCGTGGGGAAGTTTCCTCCCATCAGTGGGAAGGAAGCCCTAAGAGAGACAAGGCTGAGGTTTCCTGAGGATGAAGGAGTTCTGCCTCTAGACTTCCTTCAGACGGCACCATCGACTCCTCCCTGGGTCTCCAGCTTGCCAGCCTGCTTGCCAAATCTTGGACTTGCTAGCCCACACCATCGCATAAGCCATAAAGACAAATCTCTCTCTAGATGGTATAATAGTATATATTACATATCTCTATATATTCTTTTGTTTTTGTTTTTTTTTTTTAAGTTTATATATTTATTTTGAGAGAGAGCAAGTAGTGGAGGAGGGTCGGAGAGAGAGAGAGTGAGAGAATCCCAAACAGGCTTCATGCTCATTGCAGAGCCTGATGTGAGGCTCAGTCCCACCACTCTGTGATCATGACCTCAGCCAAAATCAAGGGTCAGATGGTTACCCGACTGAGCCACCCAGGTGCCCCTCTATATATTCTGTATCTATATCTGATTGATAACAGCTGGAGACTGTTACACTGTATGAAAGGCCAGAGCTGCTCTTTTGCACAACTCTGGAGGGCACCGTTCACCCTGGGCCCTAGGCTTTGCACGTGTCCTTTCATGAAAACCTCATGACTGCCCTCTGGGGGAACCACTGTTTTTATTCCCATTTTAAAGCTGAGGAAAGAGAAGGTTGAGTCTGAAAGCCTGACTCCCAAACCCAGGGTCCTAAGCATTTGGGGGCAGACAAGATCCAAATCCAACATCTCCTCCCTCCTGAACCACTGAGTTTCCACAGAAAAAAGAGGAAATTTCGAACCTTGCTGTACATGAGCAAGCAGAAGAAGAAAGAAAATGGCTCCACCTAGGGGCGCCTGGGTGGCTCAGTTAAGTGACCAACTTCGGCTCAGGTCGTGATCTCACAGTTTATGGGTTCGAGCTCTGCGTTGGGCTCTGAACTGAACGCTTGCTAGGAACCTGGAGCCTACTTCAGATTCTGTGTCTCCTCTCTCTGCCCCTCCCCTGCTTGTGCTGTCTCTCTGTCTCTCAAAAATAAATATATGGAAAAAAAATATTAAGAAAATGGTCCTGCCTGGAACACTTCCTGTGAGTTTCTCAGCTGTATCCTGGACCAGACACCACCAACAGTTCAGAACCACCGACCCCTGAGAAGTCAGGAGGAAGTCAGTTTCCAATTATTTAGTAAGACTTCCCTCCTATTCCATTTCTCTTTATGGCTCAACTTTTCATATGACTGAGAAGCCCTTAGGAATGGCAGCCTCAGCGTCCTGTCCAGCTTGTTGCCTGACCAGCAGCCTGGTTCCAGCAAGGAGAGGTTGGGCAAGAGGCGCTGGGCTCCTTTGTGTTCCCTCGACCCCGGGCCTGAAATAAAAACTCTTTGGCTGAGGCAAGAGCCAAGCTCTTCACTCAGCAGCTGTGTGGTGCAGAGACCTGTGGCTTTTAGAGGCCCGGTGTTGTCTGAAGTGAGGTGTATTTTCCCTCTCTGCCCAGGTATTATTAGTCCACTTAGGAACTAAAGTGTTAAAAGTAATCACTTGGCCAGTTTGGGCTAACCCAGGGGCTCGCAAATCCATGCTTCTTTGCACAATTTACCAAATATTTTCTTTGTAGTTGTCCTTGAAGCCCAAGTGGGACTAACGGCTTTAACTACCAGCCTACATGTTTCAAAGTGATTTCCACATCAGGAAGCCATTGTCGGCTTCCCCAAACACTTAATTGGTATGGGGTGGGAGCCACTGGGAAAGGGCGAGTTGCTGTTCCAGTCCTGATCCGCTGCTCAGATAAGAGCAGGTTTTCAGCAGCAATTTCCACCTCTGCCCCCTCGTGTGGGCTAAATCACGTATGGCTCCATTTTTCTATGGAATAAAAGGTTTCCTTGGTAATGAAAAAGACTTCTAGTCATTGCCAACACCTAAGAAATAGAGCTGGCTTTGCTGTCACAAACACCAAAGTGTTCTGCGTTGGCACCAAGTCACAGACGGGGAGCATCAAAACCGTTTCGGTGAGCATGCGGTGGTGAAGAGTACAGTCTCTAAAATCTGGACAACTTGCTGACTTCTCTAGAGCTCTGCTTCCTCGTTTGTAAATTGGGGCACTAACGGCATCGATCTCAGGCCAATGTGGCACAGCACCTCACCCCAAAACTTTGCAGCATGAAAGAATGCCCATATTTATTATCTCACAGTGGGGCCTATTCATCAGGGACCCCAGTAGGCCTTAGCTGGGTCTGAGACCCCTTCAGAGTCTCCGTCAGGCTCCACTCAAGGCGTTGGCAGTGGGCTAGTGTCACTTCTAGGCTGACTAGGGGGCATCCCCTTCCAAGCTCATGCCCACGGTTGTTGGCAAGATTCAGTTCCCAGGAGGCTGTTGACCGGATGCTGTCGTCAGTTCTTGCCCAGTGGATCTCTCCATGGATCCAGAGTGGATCTCTGATCAGAGTGAGCAAGCAGAAGGAGCCAGAAAGAGAGTGCCGGCAAGGTGGAGGTCATGGCCCCTTATAACCTAATCTAGGAGGAGGGATCCTATCCCTTTTGCTGTATTCTATTCACAAGAAGCAAGTCCTTAGCTAATTTCAAACACCATGAGCTTTTACTCCTAAGTTCTTCTAAAAAAGAGACATTCTCCTCTTTAACCACAATGCCTTATGATACCTGAAGTAATTACAATGATTCCTTTATTATATTTTTAAAGTTTGTTTATTTTGAGAGAGAGAGAACATGTGAGAGCGGGAGTGGGGGGGGGAGAGAGAGAGAGAGAGAGAGAAACCCATGAAGGCTCTGCACTGTCCGTGCAGAACCCGACTCGGGGCTTGAACTCACAAACCGTGAGATCATGACCTGAGCTGAAATCCAGAGTCAGACGCTAAACCGACTGGACCACGCAGGCACCCCTAAAATAATCCCTTATATCACCTAAGCTCCCGTTTCTATCTCAAAATGTTTCCAGTTGTCCTGGAAACATTGTCCCTGCAATGTTTCTTAAGATAGTTTATTAGAACCACAATTAATATCCGCACATTGCATAAATTTGACGGTGATATCTTTTAACTCTTTTTCAGTCTACAACACCGTCTTCCCCTTTTTCATGCCATCAATTTGTTGAAAAGGAGAGAACAGTGTTTTCAGGACATCTGGATTTATCTGAGGGCTTCCTGGTCATGCCCTTGAACTAGTTCTTCTGTCTGCTGTATGTTTATGTTCCTATAAACTAGATGTTGGATTTAAAGACTTAATTATATTCAGCGAACTATTTCATCAGTGACCCCATGTCATCCAATTTCTATTTAACTAGGAGGCACGTAATGGCTGCTTGTACCACTACTAGTGATTTTAAGATTAATCAGAGTGGTGTTTTTAAAATGTTTATGTCACTCCTTTGCCTTAAGCCCTTGAAGGGCAACTCATTCATTACACTTAAGATAACTCCAAGCTCCCTACCGTAGTCTGCTCTGAGCTCATTCTTTCTCTGTTTGTCACTATACTTCAACTGCAGTGAGTTACCATCCCTCACACTTGCCAAGGTCTTAGTTTAGGGCCTTTGCTTGGGACACGCTTGGCCTAGAACTTTGCATGGCTGGCTACTTCTCACCTCTTCTTAACAGCCCTCCTTCCAAACCACTCTCTAATCTATAGCCCCGTTCTATTTTCTTTTGCTATTTATCACACACAGAAACAATTTCATCTTTTTTTTTTTTGCTTGCATTATTTCTGTATGTGTTTCTGTGTGTGTTGTCTGACTTCGCATGTTGGAATGCAAACATCTCATGGTCAGAGGCCTCCTCATAGTACCTTACCACTGCCCGCCCCCCCATGTGAAAGAATGCCGAGCTCCTAGTCAATGCTCAATCAATTATCTGTTGAGCAAATAAATAAATCTTACCAGGTGGCTTATGTTAAGTTACATAACCTCTAAGACACCTGTCTGGGGAGAGTAAAAATAGTCCGGGCCCCTATTCCTACCTCTGCAGTTGAGGGGTTTTGTTGTGTTTTTACTAACGTTTATGGGACGGTGTGTCCAATGCTTTCCCAACACAGCTTACTGCTGGTCAAAGTGTGCCGCACAGATCAGGAGTTTTTGGGTTATCCACAACCCTGTTAAAAATTCAGAATCTTCCTGGGGCGCCTGGGTGGCTCAGTCAGTTAAGCCTCCGACTTCAGCTCAGGTCATGATCTCACGGCTTGTGGGTTCGAGCCCTGCTTGTGGGTTCGAGCTCTGCATCAGGCTCTGTGCTGACAGCTCAGAGCCTGCAGCCTGCTTCGGATTCTGTGTCTCCCCCTCTCTCTGACCCTCCCCTGCTCTCTCTCTCTCTCAGAAACAAATAATAAACATTAGAAAATTTTAAAAAAAAAATTCAGAATCTTCCGCCCCACCGCAAACCTACTGAATCAGCAGCAGTATTTAGCCAGATGCCCAGGAGGTGCGGGGCTTTTTAAAATTTGAGAAGCCCAGGTCGGTTCCGTTTCTCCTCCCCATCCCACCCCCCTCCAGCTATACCCAATCGCCAAGCTTGTTACACCTTAAGGGCCATCTCAGAAGCACTATTTACCTGTGGGTGTATCTTGCCAAGCGCCTTCCCTCCGGATTTCATTGTGTTTATAAACATCGAAGCTGAAATGTAAACCACGTGTTGAAACCCTTCCCCCAAAGGCCTGCGAGTCCGGGTAAGACTTTACATTGGCCGCTATCTTCTGACCTATCTTGGGCAAACAGTTTTAAATGTTTTCACCCGCGTCTCGGGTTCAGCTTCTCCTTTCATCTTGCCTGGTAAGCAGATCGAGGCTAGAGTTTGTTTTTAAAGCATGAGGCCGTCGCATTGTTTCTTAAACGTGGGTCGAAGTCACAGGCCACCACCCGGCGGGACTGGGATTGAAGCCCAGCGGCCCATCGCAGAGCCCGGGCTGCTAATCTCTGCAGCCTCCGTGCACACAGAGTGTGCTTTACAAAAATGCTGTTTATCCGTGCTTTGATTCGGTCATTCCTTCTCTTGCGAGGCAGGGGAGGATGTTGGAGCTTTTTAGCCCTTCAGAAGAGAACATGGAATGAGTACAAAAGTAACCCCTCAAGGCTGAGTCCTGTAAATGGTGTAACACATGCTTTGAGTGCAGCAGAGGCTTCATGGAGGGGACAGGGGATCTTGGAGTCCGAGGGCTGTCCCTGAACCCTTCCGTCGGATTTTGGTCAGCATCTTGGCTGTGTTCCACACTGTCACCAGACTTCTGTCTTTTGGGATACACAAAGAGCCCAGGAAACATACAGAACCTCAGGGCAAAGAGTATTTACCTCCACTCAGCATTGTCCTGAGCATTTGCTACCTTTTACGACCTGCTGCATGTCCCTCCCCATCGCACCCCCCTCAAAGCCCTGCAGGGAACTGACATCACAATACCATTCTTGCTGGTTTATTTTCTAATGGGAGACAAATGAGATAAATAATGTCTAAAGTGCTTGATGGTTGGGGGGGAGGGTGCGGGTACAGAAAAGACTATTCAGAAGTGTATCTTGGCTTTAGAAGTTAACAATTTGCGGGGTGCCTGTGTGGCTCAGTTGGGTAAGCGTCTGACTTCTGATTTTGGCTCAGGTCCTTGAGTCCCGAGTCAGGGTCTGCCCTGACAGCATGGAATCTGCGTGGGTGTCTCTCTCTCTCCCTCTCTCTGCCCCTCCCCTGCACACACAGTCTCTCTGTTTCTCTCTCAAAAATAAATAAAACGTACATTAAAAAAAGAAATTAACGGTTTATTGAAGTCTTATTAAGGAAGCAAGGGTTTAAGCTCAGCTTATACATTTACTTTTAAGTCTGAAACACCTGAGCCATCATTTTTAAGGGCTATTTGGAAAATGTTTGATTGCATTTGCAAACTTAATTAAGCTCCATTTATAAATTTTGTGTATTCCGTTTCGTTTTTTAGTAACTCATTTGTGATATTGACAAATCTTCCGAGGTGCTTAAGTAATTTTTACAAAGCTATTAAATTAAGCTAATAAATATGGCGATCCTTAAAGCATCTTAATGTTCTAACCTTATATATAAACTTCATAAGATTGCAAATTAAAATCCTAAGTCAAGATCAGTTATTACTCAATTACATATTTTATATAGGCTGATCTGTTCATTCTAATAGATCAGATTCCTGGAAACAAAATAAGCATCTAAGATATACATTTTTAGTATTGAAATATTTAAAATGTAAATATTAATGTATGGATTTAATTATCTTAAACATTTTCATAATTAATTGTACATTTCCAAAGGGTAGTCATATGCTTATCCTTTAAGGAACAATGATATCAACCCCTTCAGGCAAAAAGGGGTTCAGGTGTCACATGACACTTGAATTGTCTATTCCATTGTCAAGCAGTATCTGGTCATTATACTCAATGAACCTGGAAGGCACATACATCAATACAACACTTCCCCAAAATGGCATTAGCAACCTTTCTGGCAGGCAACTCAACTGACCGAAAGAGGTTACACCATATCTAAGCTTGTAAACCCCTCAGATTTTTCCACTGAAGGTGCCCTGGTCTTACAAATGGGCCCATTGCTTCTACCCACTGAGTGCCCAGTTCCTCATCGCGAAGGTGAATGTTTGTCCTAAGGAGATCTTTGGGGTTCGCTCTGCCTCTGAAATGCTGTAACAGCAAGGCTAAATGTTTAGTGCTAATTACATTTGTTAGGATATGTGTTCTGTATGGCTAGGCTTAGCTTACGTTTTTTATGAGATAGATGAATGAGGTTAATAAGAATGGATAATTAAAAAAAAAAAAAACTGGATTCACAGAAGGCATTTTACTGTGAATTTAATTATGGAAAGTGCTAATTGTATCACTCCAAGACTTGAAAGGTGTCCAATTGCTTCATGCACAAAGTAAAGGATAGCTTTTCTTAAGTCAGCCTCAGTTCTAAACTAGTACCAGAGAGAAGGAATAGCTTCCTTTCTAGCCACAGAAAGAAAGAGACTGCCAGTCATTTAGCAGAGTTGGTCTCTTTCTTGGTCTTTGGCAAATTAATGCCTGTGCAAAGGACAGGAAATATGCTTTTTATTTATTTATTTTTAAGTTTTCTATTGTTTATTTTTGAGAAAGAGAGAGACAGAGCGTGAATGGGGGAGGAGCAGAGAGAGAGAGAGGGAGACACAGAATCTGAAGCAGGCTCCAAACTCCGAGCTGTCAGCACAGAGCCTGATGTGGGGCTCGAACCCACAAACTGTGAATCATGACCTGAGCCGAAGTCAGATGCCCAACTGACTGAGCCACCCAGGTGCCCCAAGAAATAAACATTTTTAAATACAACTCCACTATTACCTACCTACTGCATGCTCTCACTGTAGGGCTGTCATTTTGTATGATATCTTTGTTACAAATTAGCAAAAGGCACCTCCTTTCAGAGAGTACATCTCCACAGACAGCTTGGTGACCAGGTGGCTCTGCACCAGGGTATGGTTGGGCAAGTGGAGCTTGGGATGAATCACAGTCTCATGGCCTTGGCTATTTGTGCAGTGCACACACTGCCCCACTGAACAAGGCAGCTCTTCCTGGCTCAGTTACTTAAACCCTTTCTCCTTCTCTGAAACAGTGGCCTATCATGGTTTTTAAAAAGCCCATGGTCACTGCTATGAAGATTCCTTCACTTGGGACTGCAGGCAGAGGACCTAGAATATTTGAGGGGTCTTGGGTTAGGAGAGAGAATGACATTTTTGAGGAATGGAGAGAAAAACCATTGCAGCAGAAATTAGCAAACAAGGGAAAGAAAGTTAGGAGACAGGATTCTAGAGATAGTTAGGGGTCATTCTTTAATTTCTAGGCCATTGATAACAGGCTTTTTCCCCATCACCTGATTTAAGCATTGAATGGTTTAAACAGACCCAACTGATTGCTCTGTAGAGAAAAAATTGTAGGAAGCCTTAATCAGGGTCAAGGGATGCTGGTGGCTTGGGCAAGGCTGATGTTGGAGAAAGAGGAATGGATTTTAGAGATATTTATTTATGTTATGTATTTATTTAAAAATTTTTAATGTTTGTGTATTTTTGAAGGAAACAGAGAGAGACAAAGCGAGTAGGTAAGGGGCAGAGAGAGAGATGGAGACATAGAATCTGAAGGAGGCTCCAGGCTCTGAGCTGTCAACACATAGCCCGATATGGGGCTTGAACTCATGAGACGTGAGATCATGACCTGAGCTGAAGTCAGACGTGTAACCAACTGAGCCACGCAGATGCCCCAGATTTTAGAGTTATTTATAAAGTACAATTGCCCAGAAATGGTAATGGATTGGGTTGAGGAATGCGGGGTAGTATCAAAGGTAAGGATAAAAGCTGACATAACACTTTGATATATTGATTTAATCTGTGGAGGAGGCACTCCTCTTTGTCTCCTTTTAGAGAAGAGGAACTTGAACTGCAGAAAGGTTAAATAACGTGCGCCACGTCCCACAGCAGAGTTGGATTTCAAGCCTGAAGAGTCTGTTTTCCGNCATTTATTTTTGAGAGAGAGAGAGACAGACAAAGCATGAGCAGGGAAGGAGCAGGGAAAGAGAGGGAGGCACCGAATCTGAAGCAGGCTCCAGGCTCTGAGCTGTCAACACAGAGCCCGATATGGGGCTCGAACTCACAAACCATAAGATCACAACCCGAGCCGAAGTCAGACGTGTAACCTACTGAGCCACCCAGGCGCTTCATGGTTTTGTTTTTTTATCAGATAAATTAATCAAAGAGTGTCCAGGTGTTACCTTAGCTGTAACAAAACAAAAGGAAGAGTTAGGATAGAATGATATGCAATGTGTTAGATGGTGTTAGTTCGTGTGATCGGATGGCCCTCTGAGGAGGGAAGGAGCCAGCGGGGACAGAGTGAGGGTGGGGTGTTCCGGGCCCAGGGAACAGCATGGGTGGATATCCCTGTGTGGAAAGAGCCTTGGCCTTTGACCTGAAACAGGATGAGGGAAGTGAGGCTGGGAGGCAGGAAGGTAGGGTGTTACTCCAAGTGTGGAAGCAGCGATGGAAGGATTGTGTCGTAAAACCCATCAGTTGTGTCCCCGTAGCCACCTGCCCTTCCTCTTGGTTACTAAAACACACAGCTGCCTGAGACAGGCACAACTTTGCCAGCCTCCTTTGGCAGATGTGGTCATGTGACTTAAACTGGTCACTAGAATGGAGGCTGAGGTGTAGCTTTGAAAGGAGGGAAGGGCCCTGTCCTCGCTGCTTCTGTGGGATGTAGACGCCATGGCTGGAGCCCCAACACCACTGGGGACTTGAAAGCAACCTTAAAAATGGAAGCTGGAGATGGAAGTGCCATGAGCTGGACGGAGCCTGGATCGGACACCACTGAGCTGCCGTACCAGTCCTGGCTAGCCTAGCGCCAGATGCTTCTATGGGAAAGAGAAATGTCTGTCTTATCTAGGACACAGTTCATGTGAGTTGTCTGTCAGAGCTGAATCTAATACTAAGGGAGGTTTTCAGAGGCGAAGGATATGGTTCTGTTTATCATGTAAGAAGGTTCCTTAGGATACCATGTGGAGAATGGACTAAAAGGGAGTAAGAGCAAGGAAGCAGGGAGATGAGACTAGAGTCTGCCACACTTGTTCAGACAAATGCATGAATGAATGTGTAAATGCATGAATGAATGGATGAATGGATGAATGAATGTATAAATGCATGAATGAATGTATAAATGCATGAATGAATGTATAAATGTATGAATGAATGTATAAATGCATGAATGAATGTATGAATGGATGAATGAGTGACCTGATGCTGCCTGCTTTCTCATCTTTTCTTTTCTTTGCCTTTCTGTTCCATTAGTTAGTTAGTGAGCCTTCCATAAAGGCTGCTCAGGCTGCAATAACTGAATACCACAGACGGGATGGCTCAAACATTTATTTCCCACAGTTCTGGAAACTGACAAGTCCAAGATCAAGGTGCCTGTAGATTCCGTTCTTGGTGAGGACTCCATTCCTCCATGGCAGAGAGAGTGAGCTCTGGTGTCTCTTTCTCTTCTTCTTTTTTTTTTTTCCTTTAAAATTTTTTTATGCTTATTTATTTTTGAGAGACAGAGAGAGACTGAGCACGAGCGGGGGAGGGGCAGAGAGAGTGGAAGACAGAATCTGAAGCAGGCTCCAGGCTCTGAGGTGTCAGCACAGAGCCCGACGTGGTGCCCGAACTCATGAACCTTGAGATCATGACATGAGCTGAAGTCAGATGCCTAATCGCCTGAGCCCCCCAGGCGCCCCTCTTCCTCTTCTTGAAAGGGCACTCCTTTCATCGCGGGGACCCCACCTCATAACCTCATCTCAACCTAATTACCTCTCAAGGCCCCACCTCTAAAAACCCTCATCGGGTGTCAGAGCTTTAACATGAATTATGAGGAGGGGTGTTGAATTTTTACTTTTACAACAGAGCACTTCTTCTGACACTTCTGGTCACCAAATGGGGGTGGGGGGGTTGGGTATTCCCCGCAGCACGCACTTCTGCAACATCAGCTGAGTAGCCTATAATTTAACTCCATTCTGATGCTGACTACCTGGTGGCAGTGTCAGATCCCACGGACGAAGGGTTCAGCCCGTCTGCTCCTGCCCACCTCCGATGCCCGTTGCAAGGAGCAGGTCCCCAGGCAACCCACAACTTCTGTCCCGTTTGGCCCCAAACTGGAGATTTTCACAACCCCCTCCGCGGGTTAAATCATCGTGCCAGAGAAGCCTGCAAAGCTCGGGGAAAACACTTGCTTACATTTACCAGCTTATGAAAGGGTACGGTAAAGAGCGGAGACAAACTTCCAGATAAAGGGGTACGTAGGGCGAGCTCTGGGTGTGTCCTAAGCACGGGACCCACGGTCCTCATGGACTCGGCATGCATCACCTTCCTAGAACACGGATGTGCTCACCAACCCAGAAGTTTCTGAACACGCTACTTTGGGGATTTTTATAGGCGCTTCCCCACGTTGGTATTCTAGATCAGTAACTCCATTTTCAGCCTTTCTGCCTTCTCCAAAGAATGGGGCTGAAAAGTCCAAGCTTCTTATCATGGCTTGGTCTTTCTGGGGACCAGTCCCCTTCTAGGTGCCCACCCAGAATCACCTTGTTAGAACAAAAGATGCCTCTGTCACCCAGGAAGTTATAAGGATCTCAGGGGCTCTGTGCCAGGAACCAGATAAAGAATCCCATATATATTTTCTATGACCTTACAGGGGATGTAAACATCGATTCCTTAACACTTTCCTCCTCTCTCCCCTCCTGATCCCCAAGTTCACCAGTGTGGGCAGAAGGAGGAGCCCAGGAATGTCCCAGCCAACCCCACACCCCAGCGCCGATTGAAGATTTTACCTTCCCTTCCACAGAAGGGAAAAGTCCCCTCACACAAGGGAGAGGAGTAGGAAGCAGTACCTCTTTGAGTATTAACCTTGGAAGAGCCCTTCAGAGTCACTTGAATTCCCACTTTACAGAAGGGGAAACTGATGCCCAGATAGGGAAGGGACTGGCCCTTGGCCACACAGTGTGTCAGTGGGAAGGGATTCATAAAAAGTAGCAGCTGGAAGAAGGTGTGAAAAACCTCATTTAGGTAAGGGGAAACTGAGGCCCAGAGAGGGGAGGTAGTGACAGTTAGGACAAGAACTCAGGACAGAGTCGCCACTGTACCTGCACTTAGGACTCAGTGCTCTGCTCCCGTGTCTGGAAATTCTCAATCATTTTGTCTCTTGATTTATGTTTTGTAAGGAAGAGCAGAGCAAGCACTAGGGTTGGGGGGGGGGCCTCCATTTGTGTGAAGCCCTGCCTCTCACTGCCTCCCCAGGTAGGTTCTCAGCCCCCCGGGGCCTACGCCTGGCCCCCTCGGCCCCTCCCCACTCTCCCAGCCCCAGCCCTACAGCAGCCACCGTCGGGGCCTGTGGATGAGAGGGGTTGGCACACAGGGCGTACAGCGTCTCAGGGAAGGGCCCAACCGCAGCCCCTTCTGCCTGAGGGTGGCAGGGCCGGGGCGCGTTCCCTGGGCAGCCCAGAGGGCCTGAGCCTCTCCTTCGCCCTGACTCGGGAAGCTGGTACGGCCTGATACGGAGGATGCACACTTGGGGTCGCCTGTGCACTGCAGGTCGGGGTGAAGGGCCTCTGGGGAAGAAGGACCCCTTGCTCGACTTCCTTCTCACCCCGTGCACTCGGTGGTTGTCGGTCAAGTCTGCAAAGGAACCAAAGCCGTATATTTTAGTACCTTTAACCGCACCTCTTTCCTACTTTCTCAACAAGGGGCTCTGCATCTTGCTTGGCTCTGGAACCTCAAATTAGGTGACAGGTCCTGACTCGGGACTTCTGATTGTTCTTCCCATCAGCCTCCTGCTCTGACTGGGCAGCATTAGCTTTTTAATAGTCAAGCTACTATGCTCCCGGGCCCGTGCTCAGCGCTTTTCTTATATTATCTGTCGGAAGGCTTACAAGAGCACAGTGAGGTGTGTACTATGGCACACATTAGACCCAGTAATACACGGTAGACTCCTTTTAAAGGTGGGGTGGGGGAGAGGCATGAACAGGCAATGTCGACGTGCCTAAATCCAGCAGCGGACAAGCAGGTGAGGCAAGCTTCCCGCCCAGGCCGCTTGTCCAGCTGTCCTGCCCTGATCTGTGGGCAGTGGGGCAGGAGGGGGGAGACACAGTGTCTGGGAGCCGGCTTAGCTGCCTCTGCTCCCCCCCCCCCACCCCAGTGCAGGGGCGCGTGTTCCTCCCCTCCTCAGCCGTTCACCCTGGGCCCTCCGAGGGGAGGAGACCACGTGGTCCAGATCACCGTGTAACCAGGCAACCGTTCCAAGATGCTGCTTTTCCTTCACGCTCTTTCTGCCTTGTTCAATATCTGTCAGGCAGGCATGGCTCCTGGGAGCCTCCAGAAAGTCATCCTTAAGAAATGAGGCTGACTGGGGAGGCCCGCGGGGATATTTCATATTCATCTCTTCGAACCCTGTACTCCAAAGTCTTGAACTTGCCTGTTGAGGATTCTGAGAGAATGGGGGGAATCCAGATTGCCTAGGATCGGATCTTGATGGAGAGGGCGTGGGGTACGGGGAAGACGGGGCAGGGCGACGCTTGGTGTAATGTTACACTCGACCCTCAGCTAGCTCCCCAGGTCCCCCTGTTTCCCCAGGGGAAATTCAAATGCCTTGCTGTCAGAAGCAACTCGAAGCTTAGAAACCTGCCTACTGCTCACATGGTTCCTGCACTCAGGTGCATGATGAAGGGGATGGCCAGGATTTCTTGAGCTTCTATTACATTCCCTGCGCCAGACACTAGGGGAGGAAGAATTAGCAAATCAGACCCCATTCCAGTTTCACAGATGGGAAAACAAAGTCTCAGACAGGCAGAAAGGACCTGTCTCTAACCATGACAGCCTCGACATGCCGCTAGCAATGGTGCTTTTACTGGAACAAAGGACTTTGGGAATCCTCTAGGCCAGGCGAAACTGACGAACAGGGTGGCAAAGTGTCTCCTCCCAGGCCTCGTGGCTTGCTTGGCCTCAAGGCCATCGGGAACTCCTTGAGCTCACTTTTGACCTGTTCTTGGCTTCTGTAACTTTTGAGAACTCCATACCTTCTGTTCTCTGAAGCCTGGTGCATGATGCTGGTGCTTACGTCCGTGTGTATCCAGAACAGTAATTCAGCAGCAGCAGCAGCAGCATAATGGGGTAAAGACTCATTCCTGCCTCTCAAGAGCAGGGGATTAGGGATAATGACTTCATCTCTGGGTCTCAGTTTCCTCCTCTATAAAATGGGGATAGTAATACTGACCTTATAGGATTATTATAAAGATTAAATGAGATCATTTGTGTCACGTGTTGAATACAATGTTGAATACTATTTGTGTTCCATTTTTTTTAAGTTTGCTTAATTATTTTGGGAGAGAGTGCGAGCAGGGGAGAGGCAGAAAGAGAGGGAGAGAAAGAGAGACTCCCGAGCAGGCTCCACACTGTCCGCACAGAGCCTGATGTGGGGCTCCAGCTCACAAACCGTGAGATCATAACCTGAGCGGAAATCAAGAGTCAGACGCTTTACCATCTGAGCCACCCAGGTGCCCCTGTGTCCCACTTTTATGATAAATGGTTTCCAATCCTCAGCCAGATAAAAAACAGAGTTTATATCATATTCTTTGTTTCTTTTTTGGTATCCCCAAAACCTACGACTGTGTTTGTAAAGCAGTACTCAATAAATGTTTTCTCAGTAAAATTTTGAAAAGTGTCGAAATGAAGTCGAAGTAGACCCCAAAATGGACAAAGCTGTAGTCCTCTCGTAGCTAAGATTCAGTGTAAGCGATTGGTCATTCAGCCTCGCCTTCTTTTGCTTGTCTCTTCCCAAACCTCCAGCCTCCTCTCAGGGGGACACTGGGGACCTGTCATTTCCTCTGTGATGTGGATTTACTATCAAGGTGGCTCTCTTCCCAGGGCCAGTCATATTCACAGTCTTCTCTGCATTTATGGAAATTCTCCCATCAGAGAGAGGAGGCGAGCCAGGGTGGAGAGCCCCTGACAGAGCTCAGGGAGTGAGGCACAGACCCGCTGGCTCGCCCCTGACCTCGACATCTAGGCTCTATTTGCCGGCTTCCCTTGCAGCCAAGTATGGCCACGTGACTGAGTTCTGGCCAGCGCTGTGCCCCACTTCCAACCCTGGCCCCTCAGACTGTGCGTGTACTGCCCCCTCCCCCAGCCGTGATGGGAGGTCCCCCATGTGCTTCCCCTCATCGGGATCACTGATTTTGGACTTTACCAAAGAGATGAACTTGTGTTAAGTTCAGCCATTGGGTCTGAGGCGGGAGGTGGTTATCTGCTACGGCACCTAGTATTACCGTAAGTAATACGGTCACGATGCAGGTAGTCACAAAAGGAAACTGAGTCAGCGGCCCCCTGGTATAGCACATGTAAAGCCAACGCACGTGTCACGGGAAGCGGATTCAGATTCTGCCTTCCCCACTTCCTACCTGCCCTTTTCTTCCAAAAGCTCTGAGCAAGCTACTAAAAAAAAAAAAAAGAAAAAAAGAAAGAAAGAAAACACAAGTCTTTCAAGTTGAGACACCCATCTAGCTTGATCATTCCCTTCTAACGAGATTCTGGAAGAATCAGAGGGCTGGAAAGTAGGGCAAGGGTCCTTTGATTTCAGCTCAGTTTTTTATTTTTGCCTTGGCTGAGAGTTTAGAGTTAAAAATTCCCTGAGGGAAGACTTCTTCAGGCTCTGCCTTCACTGCCTGCCCCTCCTCCCTTCCCTCCCTGCCTCCACTCAGGGGAATGTGGAAGCAGGCGGCCTGGGATGGCAGCCAGCCCGCCACTTCTAGCTGTGTGACCTTGGCCCAGTTTCCCTAACCTCCTCGGGGTCTTCTGTCCCCACGTCTGTAAGCTGAAGATAATGCCAGTGCCTTACCAGGTCCTTGCGTGGATTAGAGATACAGTGTTCAAAGACCAGCGGGGGGTGCGGGGGTGGGGGGGGAATGACTTCTGCTTGTATTCTTACTGCTCCTTCTAAACCTTACATTCTCTAAATCTGTGTTTCTCTTCCATCCTTCACTCAGTGACCATTTATTGAGCACCTGTTACATAACAGGCAGTGAACACAGTGCCCAGGTCTGCCCACATACAGCTTGCATTCTGGCAGAGAGGTAGATCTAATAGAAGGGAGCAGACACCTAAAATAATTGGCAGATTGTAACAAGTGCTATAAAGGAAATGAACAGGTTGCTGAGAAAGATAGTAAGAACGAAGGAGGAGTGGGGGTGGGAGAGTGCCTGGGTGGCTCGGTCGGTTGAGCGGCTGACTTTGGCTCAGGTCATGATTTCACAGTTCATGGGTTCGAGTGCCGTGTCGGGCTCTGTGCTGACCACTCAGAGCCTGGAGCCTGCTTCAGATTCTGTGCCTCCCTCTCTCTCTGCTCCTCCCCTGCTCACGTGCGTGCGTGCGCTCTCTCTCTCCCAAAAAAAAATTTTTTAAATAATAATTTAAAAAATTAATAAAGCAAAGAAGGAAGGAAAAGGTGAGGTCCATGTTGAATGGGCCAGTGAGGGAAGGCTACTGTTAGAAGGTGGCATTTCTATTAGCCTCAAACACTGAGAGGCAACCAGACAAGAGATGAAATGAAGGAGGAACCCTCTGGGCAGAGAGAACAGCTGGCATAAAGGTCTGTAAGTGTTCAAGAGGCAGACAAGAGGCCAGTGTGAGCAGACTGGGGGGGACCCCGGGAAAGGAGGGGCCACATCCCGCCAGGCAGGCCATGGTATGGTAGGGGAATTTTGAAACCTGTGTAAGTGTAATGAGAAGCCATTTGACTAGGGTGCTTGTGTTCCCAGTTCTGTTTTTACAGTACTGGGTCTCTAAGCGTGGTCCCCAGACCAGCAGCATCCATATCAGCTTGGAACTTGGGAGAAACGGAAATTCTCAGGACCACCCCAGACCTGTCAAACAGAAACTCCAGGGTGGGGCTGGGCAGTCCGTGTTCGAGCAAAGCTTCCAGGTGATGCCGATACTTCCCGTCTGGACTGGACGCTCAGTGATTCCCAGTCCTGGCTTCACAAAAGACTCATCCAGGAGCTGGAGGCCTGGGTGGCCCAATTGGTTAAGTGTCTGACTCTTGACTTTGGCTCAGGTCATCATCCTGTGGCTCGTGAGTTCGAGCCCCACATCCGGCTCTGTGCCGACAGCGGGGAGCCTGCTTGGGATTCTCTGTCTACTCTCCTTCCTCTCCCCAAATCGTGTTTTCCCTCTATCAAAAATAAATAAACTTAAAAAAGAAAAAAGAATCATCCAGAAGCTTTAATGACCTATGAATGTTGAGAGACGCCCATCTCCAAGACCTTGACTTATTAGTCTGGGGTTGGCACCTAGGCATTGGTAATTCCTTAAAGCCCTCAGGACCTTCCAGGAGCTCCGTGGCCAGGATCAAGATTGTACAGCTAGGGCCAGCCTGGACTGGAGGGAGAGGGCCCAGATTCAGGAAGACCAGGTAGGAGGCTGAGGCCATGGCCCAGGTCGGCCATGCTGGCGGCTCAGACTGGGGTGATAACAGAGAAGGAGAAAGAATTGAATATTTGTAAGAGACAAAAACCAATAGGACTTCTAGACAGGTGGGATGTGGAGACCGAGGGTGGGACTTAATTCAGCATCAGAGTGAAGGTGACACTAGTATGACAGTGAAGACCCTGTGCTGGTAGGTGGCCTGAAGCTAGAAGAGCCTGGGAACTTGGGCTGGACATGGGAGATGGACACCTGAAGAGGTACACCTTCTCTATCTGCCTGGCGGTTAAGGCAGCAAAGACCACAGCCAAGTTAGCAAGCACTGAGTTCCCCCTGAATGATCGGTAAGAGGAGCTGCAAAGGGTACAGTGTGAAAGAACCTTCTTTTTTCCTGAAGGTTCTGGTGGGACATTTCTGTTTTTATGACCAAGTTGCTCCAGAACGCTGATGGGCAGCGGCTGGGAACACCCGGCCTAGTGATGTATTCAGGAGTGACCAGCAGGGGGCGCGCCAAACTCGGAAATGTGCGTTGCAGGGTGTGAGCTGAACCTTACGGTTTCCAACTTAACTGGGAGAAGGGGATTCACTCTGGAAATAATAATCGTAGCTACATTTCTAAACAGCTCGTACGTACCTAGTACTGTAAACGTCCCCACTTTAGGTCCACTGAGAGT
This sequence comes from Crocuta crocuta, assembly GCF_008692635.1. NCBI lineage: Eukaryota > Metazoa > Chordata > Mammalia > Carnivora > Hyaenidae > Crocuta > Crocuta crocuta. The sequence continues at coordinate 4,949,903 of NW_027529442.1, read as the reverse complement.
GAATATGTGACTTGGCCAATGTCACACAGCTAGACGATAGTGAAACTGGGCTTGGTCTTCTAGCCTGTCTGACCCCAAAGGCTTAAGGACACTTCTCTGCCAGAAGGGCCAGAGCCCCTAGCAGCTCTTTCTTAGCTCAGGTGGTGCTTTTACTGAGTCTTGAGGAAATGCCCTTGGAAGATGACATCACCTAAATGAGCAGAGCCTTTGAAATCAGACTTCCGTGGTTCTGCAACTCACTTGCTGTGTGATGGCGGGAAAGTAACCTAGCTTCTCGGGGCTGAAGTTTCTTCTTCTCTAAAATAGGGTGAGATGGTGTTCTCTCACTGACTCAGATCTTCAAGCCCAGAGGAGATGGTCAGTTAATGACAGCTCTTTGGCCCACAGTGATTTCACAGGAGGTAGAAACATCTGCAGACAGTCCGAGAATTGTGCTGTCCAACAGTATTTTCTGTGTAATATAGGGTCGTCTCTAGCCTCGTGTGCTACTGAGCAGTCGATATGTTGCTGCCTTAAAATTCAAGAACTGACTTTTAAATGTTATTTAATTGTAATACATTTGAATAAATACTTGTGATTGGTGGTTACTGTATTGGATAGTGCAGGTCTGACACAAGTCTAAGCTCAAGGTCTGTGTATCCTCAAAACTCCTTTGCGCATTTGATAGAATAAGCCTTCGTCAACAGTTAAAACCTGGCACACAGCACCTGCTCCATGAATCTGAGCTTGTCAGAGAGAAAGAAAAGGAAAAGGGCAATCAACATGCAAAGGCACATTCTGCGTTGAACAAATTTTGTTAAACTGTGGGACTGAGCTCTCAGACTTCCTCACAACAAACCTCCCAGTCAAGCCAGAACTTTTGGAACATTTCCTCGAGATGTATTTAGTGGGGATAAAGGGGGGAAAAAAACCCATGTTCTAGGTAATAATGTCTATATTCAAAACAAGTTGCCTTCATTCATCCCCTGATTAAAGAAACACTTTCTTCTTTTCTGTGCACCTCTCTTCAATTTTCTTTTGCAATATTATAAACCAGACCACTTCTTAGAAAGGTTTTTTTTTTTTTAGTTTTTTAAATGTTTTATTTATTTTTGAGAGAGAGAGAGCAGCAGCAGGTGAGGGAGAGAAAGAGAGGGAGACACAGAATCCAAAGACAGGCTCCAGGCTCTGAGCTAGCTGTCAGCAGAGTCCGACATGTGGCACGGCTTGAACCCGCGAACCACGAGATCATGACCTGAGCTGAGGTTGAATGCTTAACCGACTGAGCCACCCAGGCGCCCCTAGAAAGTTTTTTAAAGGTTTAAAGTATAAATTAAAAAAAAAAAACTGGTCCTCAGGAAAGAGTACTTGATCACACATTTCTCAGTTCATCTCTTTGGCCTTGGCCTTTAAGCAGGGGTTAGTTGGCAAATCCCAGGATTCAGTGGTTGTATCTTTTAGCTCATTCAGAGTCGTGGCACTAGTTCCTTCCAGAGAGAGGTCCTGGTCGGCAGACACTGTTGCTTATTTCTACCCAAGGGCGATTTCTACTCAGTATTAGGGACAATTTGCACTGCAGCCAGTTAACTGGAGTTTATGGGCACCCTGTTGCCGGTGTGTTCCTGAGATGTATAGTGTTTTCTCGGGGACTGGTGCTCTGGGCTGCTGGCTGTGACCTATGTGATGTGATGCCCCTGTCACCCAGGGTCCCTTGTCTGCTCGCAGGGCTGGTGTTGCCGTACTCAGCTGCCTGGCACATCCTGTCCTCCTTTCTTAGCATCCTGAAGATGGGCACCCTCTGGGCGCTCTAACTTGATACACAGCCCCTTGAGTAGGACCTGTCGTTCTAGAAACAAGTGTCCTGTGTACAGAGTTAGGTTCCTTTCCTAATGTTTCCTTCCACTACACGTCAGAGCTCCTAAGGAACAAAGAGAACTCTTGCCAAAATGACATATTCCTCTTTTTAAAACTTTTAAAAATTGAGTGACATATACACATAACATTATATTAGTTTAAGGTGTGCACACATGATGATTCGATGTTTGTATACACCAAAATGATCACTATGATAATGCCTAGTTAATGTGCAGATAATGTACAGTTTCATTCCTTGTATTTATTCTCTTCTGTCTTTACTTATTATTTCTGAATATAGCTTGTTCCTGCTCTGTCACCAAAGTCCCTTGGTCCCCTGGGAATGTGGTCCAGAATGAATACAGAGGCAGGACACCTGGGGGGCTCAACTGGTTAAGCCTCTGGCTTTTGGTTTCGGCTTAGGTCATGATCCGACGGTTTGTGAGTTCATGCCTGGCATCGGGCTCAGTGCTACAGCTTGCAGCCTGCTTGGGAGTCTTTCTTTCTCTCCCTGTCTGCCCCTCCCCCACATGCTCACATGCTTGCTCGCTCTCTCTCTTTCTCTCTCAAAAATAAAGGAACATTAAAAAAAAGAGAATTGCTCCTTGATTGTGCCTTTGAATGAGGGGAGGTGGGGTCTGTGGGTGTGCCTCCTTATCCACCATTTATCCCTCTCTGTGTCCTCATAGGTCCCCAAATGGCTTGGTATCCTTTACCGAAATAGCTACTTTCAACATTCCAGCAACCCAGTTAGCTATTAACAATCCCCAACTGAGACCTGGTACTAGATGGTATCAATTAGGTAAATACAAAGGTCAAAAACGTGCAGCAGCCATGAAGGGCTTCACCCAGGTCGCACCCAACCCCCTGTGGGGATGGCAGTTCTCAACATTNTAGCTACTTTCAACATTCCAGCAACCCAGTTAGCTATTAACAATCCCCAACTGAGACCTGGTACTAGATGGTATCAATTAGGTAAATACAAAGGTCAAAAAACGTGCAGCAGCCACGAAGGGCTTCACCCAGGTGGCACCCAACCCCCTGTGGGGATGGCAGTTCTCAACAGCGGCCCCCAGTGGGTTTTCATGCCACATTGCTGCTTCCTCGCCCCAGAGCCGATCGGTAACCTTAGCTCTCTCCTACCCCTCCCTCAGCCATTCTCTGCTCCCTTCTCTGTGCCTGTCTCTAGGTAAAAGTGCTGCCTCCATCTTCTGGGCTGGGCATCTGGGTTCCCAGTTAGACCCCTCCTCTGTGCCTAGTGGCTGACCATCTGTCTCACAGTGTCTTTGCCTTTTGGCGTTCAGTTGGGGTCTGCCAGTACAGAGCCCTGCAGAAGATTGGAGAAAGGGGGAAGGGAAGGAGGGGGAGGGACTTCCGGGGGTCCTTCCCTTCAAGGTCACCTCAGCCAGGCAGTGTCCTTTCCCTCATCCCTTCAGATCTAGGGATGTGACCCTTACCTGCTCCTTGATCTGCGTTATCACACTAGTCTTTCTATTCCTCTGTACCTGCCTCGCTCAGAATAGCCCCTTTCTAAGTAAACCTTCCTCCATTTGTCCTTACTTGAGTGTGTTGAGTCCCTGATTGACCTACCTTCCTTTGGCGTGTATATGCATTCTGGGTTTGCCGTATTTATATTTCTGGTTGCTCCGTGAAACTTGTTACTGATATTTACCACCTCCTTGAGACATTGCTTGGGTTCAAGATGTTTGCTAATTGTTCCCAAACCATAATTTCTCAATTCTAGTCTCTTTCAGAATGACCATCCATCTTTTCTCCTTCCTGCCTTCCCTCCTTCCTTTCTTCCTTCCCTCCTTCCTTTCTTCCTACTACATAGTCACCGTGATTGTAGACACTAGAAGCCAGACTGTGTTGATTAAATCGTAGCTCCTCTATTTACCAGTGACATGACTTTACCTTTCTAACCCTCCATTTTCTCATCTGTTGAGTTGTCATAGAATTAAGCAAGATCTTAAGAACAAGATCTGTACAGTCTGAGTCTCCTCTGTACCTATTGACTATAATTATTATAATGCCCAGGCCACCCTATAACCTTGTTTTTTAGGTTTCTAAAGACCCTCTCCTTTGGCCTTCCAGATGGCAGATAAGTCCCCGCTCCCCCATCACTACCCATGATCCTGAGGTGACCTTTTGATTCCTGAACTTTAGAGAAATCCTTCATTTCAACGGGCCCTGTATAGTCTGAGAACAAATCGTTACCTAATTCTTATTTATAGTTTGCTTATTCCCCACAGTTCCTGGTAAAGAATAGCAAAAAGGTGCCTGAAATTGTATTATTATTTTTAGTAGCTTCTCTGAAGTCTTGGATATTCAGAGTACCTCAGGGGGAGGCAGAGAGGCCGGGAATCTTTTCTTACGGAGGAGATGGGCCCGGCAGGAGGGAAAATTTGATACAAGTTCTAAGAGGCTGGCAGAACAGAAAAGTACAAAGCACTTTACATGGGAAGGCTCTGTAAGTATCTGTGGTTTTGCAGTGGATTTGGTCAGGATTGCAGAGGAAGCAGTTGAGACTGGCAGTTAGCTCCAAGCCTTAAGAAGATCCGGGGCTCTCCATTCTCCATGACATTTCTGATCCATAGACAATTTTTAAGTGTTGATTATATGATTTTTCACCTCTAAGCTCCTGAGAATTGGAGGAAAGAGATTAGGTAAGAGGTGTGTGTGTGTGTGTGTGTGTGTGTGTATGAAATTCACTGAGAAAGAGTTGAGGATACAGTTATAACACCTCCACCGCTAAACGCATTTTCTTGATGCTCTGTTTATTTCATATTTTTGTTCTCTCAAGAGTCCCCCAAAATAGCAGTTTAGGCACATTTGTCTTCCCATCAAATTTCACTTTAACAATAGTTGGGAAAACACAACCAGATGCTTTCTTTAAAAAAAAAAAAAAAAGACATCTACATTTTGACATCAATGTCAAAATTAGTAGTCAGGCGCCAGAAAATTACTTTTTTCAGTTCAGTTAATAATTCAATTGACCCAGCCACCTCGTACATTCTGGGGTCACGGGGTGNTTTTTCTCGCAGACCATTTTCTCCTTGATTCCCTGCAATTCTGTTTTTCCTGGGCACTGCTCTTGACAACAAAGGCTAACTGAATAGCTCCATGGACATATTTCTTCTTTCATTCCTACGGGGAGTAGGGAATTGACGTATGCCCTTGTGGGATAAATGATTGAAAATTACTTCCTAATATGGTAGAGGCTAATTTATTTCATTTCAACTTATTGATTGTAATTTGTCATTGTAATTTGTTGATCTTGAGAAAATTAAGGGAAAAAGTTTCCCCAAGGATGGCCTGTTCTTAGTTAGAATCCATGCTGGAAAGATCTTAGATTGCATCCATTTTAGACGTCCAAGCTCAAGAGGGAACATGGGGCATAGGGAAAGGATTGGCCCCCACCTTCTGTGTTCTGGTCTCTGTGCTCTTCCCTACCCCACGCTCACGGAGTCCCAACACTTGGTGGGGAGAACGTCACAAATAACCAAGGAAAGAGCTCCCCAAAGGGATAATGCAGTGAATTAAATATTCAATGACACAAGACTCACTTTTTTTTTTTAAATGAGCAACAGAAGGTAGAGGGTATCGGACCCTACCCCATATTCACCTTCAGATAATAATGAAAAACGATCTCCCATGTTCACCCCTCTCTATTCTGCCCTGCTCTTGCCAGTNGGACCCTACCCCATATTCACCTTCAGATAATAATGAAAAACGATCTCCCATGTTCACCCCCTCTCTATTCTGCCCTGTTCTTGCCAGCCACCCTGTCTCAGCAACACTCTCTTTCCTGAAACTATCCTGGTATTCAGTAACTTTCTGCTTTGAATTTCTTAATAGCAAAGCCAATAGCCAATGTTGATTATGCTTATTCTGCAAGGAATCAAATGGAGAGCTTACCGTATATTTTCTAATTTTTCCTCTCAGAACACTATATGAAGTTGGTACTATTATTGACCCATTTTACAGATGGGAAAACAGAGACTCAGAGAGCATAGGATCCCCCAGCCAAAGTCTCTTAGCGATAAGTGCCCGTACTAGGATCCAACTTCACTTGCTCCTTACCTCTGAAGCTCACACTCTCAACTAGACCCTAGACATGTTTGGTTACTTTTTGAAAGACGCAAGAAGAAATATTCATCGTAGAAGGGGCAGAACATGTAGGAGACTGTTAACAAGTTAGCAAATTGCCCCTTAAGCAGTAGGAGCTCAATGCTTAAAGCCTACATGAAATGGTCTGGAGACCATTAATATGTGTAAAGCTCCTAGAAGTCTATCTGGAACCTACTTAGTTCAAAATGAGTGTTGGATGTTATTGTTAATTTGTGGGGCTGCGTCTGTGTTCATGCCTCTGTGGATACCTCAGAGGCAAAGGATTTCTTGTCCCGGGTCCAACGTCATGGGGGCCAGCGATGCTACGGAGACACTTTAAAGCAACTGCCCTGTGGGGTGCCTGGGTGGCTCAGTTGGTTAAGTGTCCGACTTCGACTCAGGTCATGATCTTGTGGTTCATGAGTTTGAGCCTCACACCGGGCTCTGTGCGGACAGATCAGAGCCTGGAGCCTGCTTCAGATTCTGTGTCTCCTCTCTCTGCCCCTCCCCTGCTCACACATGCTCGCTTGCTCTCTCTCTCTCTCTCTCTCAAAGATAAATAAACATTAAAAAAGAAAACTTTGGGGCACCTGGGTGGCTCAGTTGGTTAAGCCTCCAACTTCGGCTCAAGTCATGATCTCTCATTTGTGGGTTCGAGCCCTGCGTCAGGCTCTGTGCTGACAGCTCAGAGCCTGGAGCCTGCTTCAGGTTCTGTGTCTCCTTCTCTCTGCCCACCCCACCCCCCATGATCTGTCTCTCTCTGTCTCAAAAATAAATAAAAACATTTAAAAATTTTTTTAATTAAAAAAAAGAAAAAAGAGAATTTAAGCGGCTGCCCTGAAATACCACCTCCAAGAAGCTAGAGGGCTAGGGTTTGCTAACAAAACCTGGGGCATCTGGCAGTGGGAACAAGCAAAACCTTGGCTCTTTGAAGAGATGGTTTGGAATCCTTTTGTATTGCTAAGGGTTAGAGGTAGCGACCTTCTGCTCCATTTTGTTTCCTTTTCTGCAGAGCACAGCTACTGTTACTGTTTTCTTCGCGGACTCCTACGCATCCTGCTGCTTGCCCTTTGCCCTGTTATCTTTTTGTGTATGTGGATCCCTTTAGCCTGCATTTGAAATATCAGTCATTGTTCATCACACCGTCTGGGCCAAGCTGCACATAGCCCAAGTAGGTATCAAACCATGTGATCCATCCTTTACCTTCCCCACACATGATGAATCAGTTAGGATAGGATCGGTCATAATGTCATGTTGAGTCTGGCCACCAGCTTGGGTCACTCTCAAGATGAGGAAGCAGATGAAAAAGCCTAAGTGGGACAATGTGGTGGCCTCTGTTCCTGGGGCTGCAGATCTGTGTCCATGGCACCTCACTAAACTGTCTCCTATTCTTAAAATTTTTTTAATATTTATTTATTTTTGAGAGACAGAGCATGAGTGGTAAGGGACCAGAGAGAGAGGGAGACACAGAATCTGAAGCAGGCTCCAGGCTCTGAGCTGTCAGCACAGAGGCCAACGTAGGGCTTGAACCCACGAACCATGAGATCATGACCTGAGCCGAAGTCGAATGCTTAACCAACTGAGCCACCCAGGTGCCCCTCTGTCTACTATTCTTGATTCCACACCCTATTTTCTTTTTTTCTTTTCTTACTTGAATTAAATTGAATGAGGTTTTTGTTATGTGGATCTGGACAAGCTTTTACTAGGATACTTCCTAATGAGGTAATTAAACCCTTTGAGGCCTCACCCTATGCACCTCTCACAGTGGAAGATGCTGTCTAGTGCATTGTAAGTACTCAATAAGTATTTGTTTCTTGATAATGGAGATTTCATGGAGTGGAAATTTTCTTGATTGGCGGTTTGGATCGTACTTTGTTGTCTTGAGGGGGAGAGGCCCCGTGGCAATAATACAAATCATTCATTTGTTCATCCAAAGACATTTATTCTATGTAACAAATTCAAAGGTGAAACAAGGCTCAGGTTCTAACGTTAGAAGCCTCTCTGTCGAGCAGGGGAGATGCCACGGCCAGCAGGTGAATTGCAGTTTGATTGGGTAGTGAAACTGACATGTGCCCTGTCTGTAACTGCTGTGATCTTTGGTCATTCTTGCAAACTCCAGCGACTCTGGCAAACTCAGATGTGAGCGCCAGCACTACCGCCGGCCATGGCCTACCCAAGGACCTGTGATGGTGTGCGCAATCTCATGGTGATGGATAAGTGTCCATGCCCTATATGATGCTAACATAGACCTCCTTCCATTCTGCATTTTCATTGTTCATTCCAGCCTGCTAGTCACATCTGAATTCAAGGCTGGTTCCCATTGCCTCTGCTATTAGCATGTGGAGGACTACCTTTCCCAGATTACACAATGAGTTGGAATATGCTCAAAGTCAAAGGGTGTTTGCTTCCTCTTGGTCTCCCCTCATTTGGTAGGCTAGCTTTGCATCACGGCTATGATCTCTTTCTGCCGCCACCCCCCAGTTTGAAAACTCATATTGTTTCCCATGGCAAAGGTGCAAGCCTCTGTCACTAACTCATAAATGTATTGAATGACGTATTCTGAATTATTGAATGATCGTTTCATAATTTAACATGTATCTTTGATTATCAACCACATGTCATCCCTCAGGCTAGGTCTTGGGAATAGTGAAAAGAAAGTAGATCCAGTCAGTACCTGTTGTTACCTTGATCTTGGCATCCACTGGGGAAGACAGTGTTCAACAGAGATGGTAGGACATATGACATCGTCACATGTGGTGTGAAAGAAAATTGCCAAGTCATCTGAGATCATATAATAGAAGGGGCGATGGATTTGGGTGTCTGAAAGATGTCACAAAGTCACACCGAGGCTGAGAGCTCTGTTGGAGTAAATGAGGTAGGGAAGGAGAGCTTTTGGATTCGGGAAGAGTGTGTCCTGGATCTCCAAGCAGGGGGGAATAGCCTGAATAACTTGGTGGCATCAAATCGTCACCTTGCAGAGAACAAATGCTCTGTTTTAACCAAAATAACCGGCAGATAGGTGGGGATACTCATGATGAATACTAATGTCTCAGTTGAATTAGAAACTGCTTCAGTGATGTCAAGGTGTGTAAACATATGAGCGGCAATTCNACACTCACCCCCTGAGCCCCCTCCCCCCTCCCCGGCTAGCAGAACCTCACACAACCGCGTGACCCCAGAGGAGCTTTTCAATACACAAGAGCCATGGGAGCCTTAAGATTCCTGGTTTACTTTGGTGAACCATTGGCCTCCCTGAGTTGGTGCAGACAAAGGCAGCCAAGACCCCAAAGTATAATATTTAGGGGGAAATAAGCAGAAATGTCAGTCAAGCCTGAAAACCAGTGCTGAAAACTGCTGCTCTTTCTATTCCCTTTGATTTGCGACTGCTTCTCCACCACTCCCACTACTGCTGCCATCATCGTCATCATCATCATCATCATGGTCATCATCACTACCACCACCATCATCTTCATCGGCACCACCACCATCGTCATCTTCATCACCACCACCGCTAGTTAACACTTAGCCATGATCGTGGTGCCAGACATTCTAANGGGCAGAACTGCCCACGGACCACAGATGCTAATATGCAGACCCATCAGTATGATCAGTGCATACTATTGTGTACCACTGAGCTGAGGGGCGGGTCCATTGTGTAGCCTTAGGGTGGCCATAGTTGAGTGATACACGAACCATTTTCCCAACAACCTCCACAGAAAGAGAGCTTTTCCTTTCTTATCACTGCAACAAAAGTTTTAAGACTGATTTCAAGTGACCAGACTTAGGTCAACTCCCAGTACCAGGATGCAGGGAAAGGAGAAACATCTGGAACCAAGGTACTAGGTGCTAAAAAAGAGGTCATTCCCCATAGGAGGACTGTGGTGCTTTTACCAGGAGGAAGTGGAAGGGATGCCAAGGATGCAGAATGAATGATTCTCATTGTACCTGTGTCCCATGACTCTGTAAGAGCCAGGAAGCAGCCTTGCTCATGTCTACACCTGACAGCGTAGGTAGCGTGGAACTCAACTGGAGCTGAGACCAGTCACCACTGAGCCAGATAGGGAGTTCCCAGTGCATAGTGTTTGCTATACTCCTGACACTGAAAAGTCCTAGCCCCCAGCTGCTCTCTCTTTCTAGGCCAGAACGGGTAAGGTGGCTTCAGCCAACTGGCAACTTGCCCTCCATTCCCCCCACGGTGCCAGCTCAATGTGGAAGGAAGAAAAGAGTGGCTGGAATTATTGCTGGGTCCCCCCTGGACCTGATTTAGAACAGTCCTTTCTCATTCTCACCAGCTCCCACCCTCAATTATGCTCCTGGGGCTTTAATCCCTAGTAGGGTTCCTATCCCGCAGCCCCTCCGTCTTTGAGACAGAGTTGACCTGAATTGGAAGCATGGTATGTAATACATGTAACACCTTTGCCCTGTTTCATGGGGTCATTAAACTTCCTGCTGAATATAATTTAAAATTAAGTTGAATTAGAGACCGTGATGGCTGGATTTTGCTTTCTTCTGCCAAATCTGACCTTTCTACCTTGACCTTTCTCCTGCTCTGTTCAGCAGCGGCAATCTTTCAGGAATGCCATTTGGCTTCAAGATATGGATGGAGGAGTTTTGATGGACAGTGCACTGGAAAAGGGCACATTTCTGTCTCCCTTTGACAGTATCACTTCCTGACACTGCGTGGCAACCCATGCTTTCTCCAGGGCTCCTATTTTCTAGAAGCTTTTAGAGATGTAAAGAGCAGGCTGTATTTTCTCTATTCTAGGGGTGACCCATCCCTCTCACCACACCCCCGCCCTTTTTTATATGCCAGACCTCCCTATGGAACTGGGAGAAAATGTAAAAGAAGGCCCAGGTCAGGAAAGCAAATACTGTTCAATGTATTCGCTCTGATTACACCGTTACAGCCGAGACAATGGCTACTGTGAACACAGGCAGGCAAGGTTCAATGCAGCTTTCTTCCCTTCCTCAATGCAGCTTTGATCCAGCCAGGGCTACCCAGGAGGAATTTCAGTCTAACTGGGGCAGCCCAATCTGGGAACTATGCCTCCCTCTGTGGGGGTGGCTCTTTTGATGATTTGGAAGGCTCTGGGGACCAAGCTTAGAACATTCCATGCATGCGGATCATTAGCACCCCACCAGCGCCTCCGCACACCAGCATCCTTCAATACTGACATTTTCCTAGCACATTTCCTTGGTAGAGGTATGATCGCAGGTGGCGTTTATTAAGCTGTTGCCTTTCGGCCTCCAAGTCACCACTATTTTGTGATTGTTGTGGCTAGAGCTGCCATTCCTCCCAGCCACCTGGTGCCATGCTAGATTCTGCCACTGGGAGGCACCAGCGGGAAGTTGTGAAGCTGGAGGACAGCGAAGGGACTTTTTTTTTCCTTCCGGTTTCTTCCAGCTTCTTTCTGGCATAGCAGTTTGTTTAAGTCTCTAGCTTTTTCCAGCAATTTTAGTCCCGGCCTCTTAATCATCTCTGTGTTGCATGATTTACAGAATTCTCCTACTTAAAAAACAACCACTTCTGGGTTTCTAAAACAATCCCAGCGCTCTGCACAGTTTCCACTCACGNGTCTCCGCCTGCATAAAGATCCAATTTCTTCCCGGGTGGTGGATAAAGCTAAGAAGATAAAAAAATGACCTTTAACCTTCGAGAACAGTAATGTAAGATTAATTTGAAGCTTTGAAACTAATGAGTTGGCTCACCCTGGTGCAGGCCCCCCTTGAATAACATGGTATTTGCAGAGTCAACCGTCTTCCTTCCTCAGATGGGGCTGGGGGCAGGGAAGAGGGAGGAGGAAGAAGCTCACTTTTAAAAATAATCCTCGGAGGAGAGAGATCTGCTAGGTCCCCATAAAGCTGGTTTTAGAGGAGAGAAAAAAAAAGAGAGTGAATTATGTACCTTTAATCTGCTTAGCTTTTCACTGTCGAATAGCTGAAGGGCTCAGACAGGCAAGCGTATTGTGAGGTGGTTAAATCCATGAACCTGGAGTTAGACCCCTTGGGGTCTACGCCTGATCTGTGACTTTCTCGCTGTGTGATCTTG
>NW_027529442.1:4776778-4937701 GCF_008692635.1 Crocuta crocuta | reverse complement strand
TGTGCTTCAGGGAGGTTTGGATTAGATAGTGCATGGAAAACACTTCTGTTCAGGCTGGGAATCTGGTTATTTTTGCATTTTGGATGATGATGGGGGGGGCAACTTGAGAGTGATTTCTCCACAGAAGGGGAAGCCTGAGACTTCTGCTCTGACAGCAGGAAATGTCTCACAGCAGAAGACAAAAGTAGAACCAGGCTGAGGTGAATCAGGGAGACTGGTTTCAGCACCAACCGAGGGGTGTCGTAGGGGGTGGCTGACCGACCGTGGGCATGGCTGCCATCCCCGGACAAAGCAAGCAGAAGTGCTTTCCACTGTATGAAAGGATAGGTTAGATTATTTCTAACGACCCCTCTCCCTCTTCATTTCTGGCTCTTCCGTTTGCTAAATGGGTTGCCTCAGTTCACTCTACCCTTGTTGGAGCCTGGCTTGCCCTTCTCCATCAATCACTGCTGTTCCTGGCTTCCCTTCTAGGGTCTCTTTCCCTTTCTCCTTTATGCCTTCTCACCAAAAACCTGATGCTCACGGTGGGCCAGGCACTGTGCTAGGTGCTGGGGAATACCTCAGGGAGGAGGTGCAGAATGTGAGAGGACAGTGAGGGGGATGAGATGGAGAAGGCAGAGGCCAGGTGATGGGGATCCTCGTCTTCCATGCTAAGGAGCGTGACCTTATGTCCTGTAAATCAGGAAATGCAATGGGTGATTTCAACAATTCCTGGCGTGCTCAGATCTCCATGTGAAAGCGAACTCCGTAGAGCCTGTGTGGAGGATGAGTTAGGCAGAGGCAAAGCTGGACCACCAGCTGGAAGACGGTGGAAGTCACGAATTCACGTGGGCCAGAAGCGATGAATGATGCCACAAACCAGGAAGTTATACTGAGAATCCAATGGTGAGAGGCTCAGGGCAGCTCCTAGTAAAACCGGAACTGCTCCCGAAATGCAAAGGGTCATTATAATTATGATCAGTCTATAAAACCTTGGTTTGGGGGACCATCGTATAAATCGCTTACCCAGGCAGTGGCAATAGAATTTGTGCATGTGGTCCAAAGCAGTATAAATGGTACTTGTGTTTAACAAGAGCATTTAAAAAGGTAGTGATGCTACTGGCTTGAGAAATAATTTTGCAGATGCTTCTGGGATGTTTCTGGGTTTCTCATTCAAGGGCTGGATTTGGGTGCTGCTGGGAAGGATTGGGGGAGAGAAGCACACGGTTAGATTTCATGCAGGCAAACTAAGTGGACAGATGATGCTCTTTGAATAACACTTTGAATGGATTTGTCACAAGAGGGCACTGGAGGTGGGCCCAAATGTCTCAAATTTGCTCAACTGTTTGGCAGACAGCTGGGAATTTACCAGCATGATCTTTTTTTTTTTTTCTTAACCCAAAAGGTATTTTAGACCTTGTGGATGTGCCCTGAAATGCCTCATCTCAGGGAGGGTGAGAAGAGCTTCTCTCCAGCAAGTGTGGTGTCTGCTTCTAGCACTGTTTATGGCAGCACTGGAAACTGTCTTTGAAATTAACAATAGATGTGCATAAATCTTCTTCAGTTACCTAGCAACTAATACAAGACAACGCAGAGGTTCATAGGCAGGGTGGAGGTGAGCCTGTTTTAGGAATACCTGGGATCATTTCCGTGATAACCTGGGGGTTTCTGGGGAGGAAAATTAACAGGACTAACGAAATGTGAGTTTCTTTTTTTCTTTGTGTTTCTTGATAAAAATTGAATCACATTCTAAAAACCTTTCCTCAATCTCTGAGGTTTCTAGCAACAGTGAGGATTTACAAAGACTGGATGATGTCAAGGGCCCCGTACAAAGCTACGTTTTTGGCTGTAAATCAGGTGTGTGATCACTTACGTAAAATAAAAGGTTAGATTAGGGGAATTGTAAAGTTTCATCCACATTATTAGGATATATGTGGTGATAGGGTTTTTATACTTCTGTTTTACTCAGTCAAAGCTGCATTTCGGAGTCAAAGTAGACTTTTGAAAAGGAAAAGATGTTGAAATAATGATGTCAAGAGGCATGTGACTTAAGGGCCACATACACATATATACATATATTTCTGTGTGTGTAAATTTAAAAAAAAATTTTTTTTAGAAAGAGGGAGAGCATGCAAGCTGGGGAGAGGGGAGGAGGGCGAGGAAGGGAGAGAATCTTAAGCAGGCTCTAGGCTCAGCACAGACCCTGATGTGGGGCTCGACCATGACCTGAGCCAGAATCAAGAGTCAGATGGTCAAACGACTGAGTCACCCATGCATCCCTGTGTGTGCATTTTTTATTTATAAAAATCAGTTTATGCATTGAGGCTTGGATTACAAATGCAGTGCTACAGGGCCTGGCACGCCACATGGATGAGTTCTGTGCCCAGAAGCCACGTGAGCCAGAAGGCTGGGCAGCGGCTAGGCGGATCCAGCCAAGGACAGCTATAGGAGCGTAGGGCCCCATGATGCCAGACCTTCTGATTTTTCAAAAAGCCAGAAACCCAGCCTTCGTGTGCAGAATCTCCTATTTTTAAAATACTGACGGCTAATCCCGAGTTTTAAAAAAATACCGCGTGGCCCAAACAGAAGCAAGTCTGAGCAGGGGCGCCTGGGNCTAAAAAAAAAAAAAAAAAAAAAAAAAGCAAGTCTGAGCAGAAGTTCGGAACGTGTGACACGGTTTCTCACAACTCCCTTTGTGTGAAGGGAGCTAAATGAGCTTGGACAGGCCACCAGCTCACGGGGTTCGTTCAGTGCTTCCTCCAGACTGTACTGGGGGCTCCTCCCATCTGCCGTGCTCAGAATCCTCCCAAGGGGGTGGGAATCATGACCCCCGTTTCAAAGACGAAGATACTGATGCTCACACACGTCAAAGTCACACTGAAGATGGCTTAGCTCCTGAGTCCCCGAGCCTGAGGTCCAGTCCCATCTCTCTGACACTAAAGCAGCTTGCTCCGGGGGTGGACTCCCCTGGAATAGAAGGGGAAAGCACTTTGTATTGGGGGATAGCTTTTGTGATTTTAGGGAAAAAATAGTTTTCTTTTAACAGAATTCCTCTGAAGAAGTGTTAGGAAGCTATATTCGTTTGCTAGAGCTGCCTTAGAAAGTACCACAGACTGGGAGCCTTCAAAGAACAGAAATTTATTCTCTCGTGATTCTGGAAGCTAGAAGTCCAAGATCACAGTGTCAGCAGGATTAGTTTGTTCCGAAGTCTTTCTTCCTGGCTTATAAATGAATGTCTTCTCCCCGCATCTTCATATGGTCTTCTTGTGTGTCCTATATAACTGTGTCCTTATAAGAAGGAGGAGATCCGGGACACAGACACATTGGATTAGCGCCTCCCCCGCCCCACCGTATGACCTCATTTTACCTTACTCACTTCTTTAAAGATTCTGTTTCCAAATACAGTCACATTCTGAGGTACTGGGGGTTAAAGCTTTAACATATGGATTTGGGGCAGGTGCAATTCAGCCCATCACAGATGCCATCCATCTTATTTTCTTCCTCTGCCTCTTTAGTATTATTAATATTGGAGAGGCAAAGAGGTTTCCTGAGCCCAGAAACCAGCATGGGCAGGGCTCTGGGGCGCCGGAGGGGACCTGCATCTCTTATAACCTGACACAGCTGGCACAGCGGTCCATCAACTGCAGCCCAGACCCAGAACGAACAGCCTCATACACTTGAACCTGTTAACCCATTCCCAAGACACAGAGTCAGTGTTTGAGAATAAATAAAACATGAGATGTTTCCCATTGTCACTGTTTTCCTTGACATTGTTGGTTATATCCTTGTGTCTTGATTTAAAATAATATTGATATGGACAAATAGCATCACTTATCACATCAAAGACTGGAAGCAACCTCGATGGCCAACAATAAGGTTTAATAGGGTCTTTGGAAGCCTTTGGAAACTATTCTGTGCAAAAATATTTGCGATGTAGAGGATTCTCATGATAGATGACATGAAAAAAAATGGTTACGAGGGACTACGTACAGTTCGATTCCAGTTTTTTGAAAACAGATTATTGTATGTATATATATATTCATATATGTTTATGAGCGTGTGTGTGTGTGTGTGTGTGTGTATTCATCTGGAAAACTATAATCCAAAATACTTCACATAGCTCTCTCTCTCTCTCAGTGATAGGATTGTGTGTGTTAAACTTTTTTCTTCTGCTTTTCTTAATGTTTCATGTCTTCTGCAATAATATGTATTATTTTTGCAATCAAGGGAAAACTTTAAAAATATGATCCCTGCTATACACACTCAGTTTACAGAAAAATCATCCTAATGTAGCCTTTTTCATAAGGATCTCCCTTACAGCTTCTCATATGGGACTGCATTTATTAAAAATGTAGTTTACTTGTTATTTTCCAGATACAACTGCCAGCCATGATTACCTGGATTCTAGAAGAATTTTTGTGGCAGGTCTGAGAAACTCTTCTCTCTCTCTCTCTCTCTCTTTTTTTTTTTTTTTTGTCTGACTCTGTTTTTCCATGAAAAATATTTTTGGGGGCGCATGGGTGGCTCAGTCAGTTGAGCGTCTGACTTTGGCTCAGGTTATGATTTCGCAATTCGTGAGTTTGAGGCTCATGTCAGGCTCTATGCTGACTGCTCAGATCCTGGAGCCTGCTTAGGATTCTGTGTCTCTCTCTCTCTCTGCTTCTTCCCCATTAGTGTACTGTCTCTCTCTTAAAAATAAACATTTAAAAAAATTAAAAATAGTTTTGGTGTAAATTTAGAGAAAGAGTGGTGCCCCATAGGCACAAAAATGGATAAAGGGCACTAAAATAATTAAGTGGGCTAGCTTAACGTGTCCGAAGTATCATCTGAGCAGACCGAAAAAGAAACAGGATATATCTTCATAGTGACTTTGTTCATTCTATTTCTCTTTATTTATTTGAGCGATCCTTTGGACACACTTCCTTTTCAATAAAATGTGCTCTCATTGACTGAATATCCCTACCATGTATTCTTTTATGAAGGAGAGGTCTGTGGGAGATATTGCTCTGACTTAGAAGTCAGTATTGGTCACCATGCCCACCTCTTGACATCATTGGTTCTCAGATCTCTCAGGCCCTGGAGAGGCTTCATAAAGGGTCACCCCCCCCCCCCCCCCCCCCACACCCCCCACCCCCCCACACACACACACACTCACCATTACAGAAATGGAAGTAGCCTGGGACTTTGGATTGGACAAGCTCCAAGTTGGAGAACCCTTCCTCTACATGGCTCATGAATTTCTCCCAGCAACATCACCATAGTTGGTTACATGAACACTTCCAGAGTAGAACTTTCTACCTTGTGAGCTATGCCCTACTATAATTCTCTTCTGCATATAACTTGGATTCCTCTGACCCCAGTACAGAGGTTAAAAATGGAGTCACTTAGCTCATGTAACCCAAGAAAAATCCCCAGGTCCCACGTGGCCCAATCTTTGTGTAGAGTCTTATCTTCAAAAGCGGAAATAATTACAGTGGTAACTTGAGGCTTTCACTATGACTCCCAAAGAATATTCTAAGGGGTCCAGTTTATAACTCATGGTAGCATTTCTCAAATCCCTAGCATTTCGGGGCACCTGGGTGGCTCAGTTTGTTAAGCATCCGACTTCAGCACAGGTCATGATCTTGCAGTCCATGAGTCCAAGACCCGCGTCCAGCTCTGTGCTGACAGCTCAGAGCCTGGAGTCTGCTTTGGATTCTGTGTTGCCCTCTCTCTCTCTCCTGTTCCCTCGCTCATGCTCTGTCTCTCAAAAGTAAATAAACATTAAATAAAAAAAATAAAAACCCTAGCATTTCCCTTTCCTTATTTAAAAAAATTTTTTTAAGTTTTATTTATTTATTTTGAGAGACAGAGAGGGAGAGCACAAACAGGGGAGAAGCAGAGAGAGAGGAAAAGAGAAAATACCAAGCAGGCTTCATGCTGTCAGTAAAGAGCTTGACTCAGGGCTCGAACCCATGAACCAGGAGATCATGACCTGAGCCGAAATCCATAGTTGAACGCTTAACCAACCGAGCCGACTCAGTGCCCCCCTTCCCTTCTTAACTCTTATACCCGCTCGTTACATCAGAGCTTCTCACTCACCACCCCAAACCCAGGTCTCTCTGAGAGCAGATCACGTGCTCTTTCGGGAGCTTTTCTCCCTGTTATTTCTAAGCAGTATACTGTCTGGTTTACCTCAATGGCTGTTTCCTCTCTAGCCTTTTGTTCACTACCCAGACTTCCCACAACAGAGCAGAACACAGGAAGTGTCTAAAAAAACCTATCTCCCTCTTTTCCCATTCCACCTGGACCTATTTCTCGATTTCTCAATGCCCTGATTTACATTAAAAAAAAAAAAAAGCTAAGGACAGGAAAAAGGAGAAGTTGATAACAAAGACAAAAGTCCTGTTTATGATATGGTGGGGGAGGGCTAAAATTGGTCACATGAATAAGCCTTGTGCTCATCACAATAGTGATTTCTCCATCTGCCACCCCGAGACTATAGACCCCCACATAGTTTCTGTAGCTCTTTCTTCCTCCACTGTCCCCTTCCTCTAGATGCTCACAAATAAATCCCATCAACTACCAGTTGGTGTCTATAAGTTCTCTTTCCACCGCCTGTTCTAATTCCCTCTGACTGGTGATGCCTATGGATAAATACTTCCCTTAGTACCACATTGGAGGATATTTAAACAACATGTTCTGAGCCCCAGTGATTGAGAGTGGAGCCTACACCACGTACTTAGAATCTCAGCCTCTGCATCAGCCAAGCCGGGCTTTGATCCCAGCTCTGCCCTCTGTGAGCTCTGTGACTCTGTGACACCGAGCATGTCCCCTAACCTCCCTGGATGTCAGCTTCCTCATCTGTAAAATGGGGACAATCACAAAATTCTAACATAAAGGTTGTAAGAACGAAATGAAATTTAATGAACTCCAGTGAAACCTTTAGCGCAGAATGTTGGTTGTATGAATGCAATGATATTTTCATTTTTCCTTTTAGCATCCGTTTTTGAGAATATGGGCAGAAGAAAAGAGTGATTTTGCTAGAAAATGAAGAGGACCCGGTATAAGAACAGAGATCGGCAAACTAAGCCCACAGGCCAAAGTTGACCTACCACCCCTTTTGAAAACAGTTTTGCTAACACCGAATCACACTCATTTCTCTATGTCCGTGGTCACACCACTGCTACAGAGTTGAGTCATCATGATAAAGACTGCACGACCCTCACAACCTGTAAGATTTATCACTTGGCATTTTACATAACAAGTCTGCCAACCTTCATTTAGAGCATAGAAACAGTGACTTTTCCACCTGGCCTGCCCCTGGGGAGCTGAAGCTCGTGAGGCTTTCTTGATCAAGTGAAGGGGTTAGCTGTAGTCAAAGATGTTTTGCACTTTGGAGTGAGCCCTCATCAGCACCTTAATTACTGTTCTGTTCTGTTTTCACCAAGAATTTGCATCTACAGCAATCAAGAGTAAGGCACTCTTCCTTCAAAGTTTGGCTCATCCTTCTAGAATGACAAGGAATGGAATACTGCACATCTGATAAGGCCGTTGGGATGAGGCTGCCAAGGACTCACCCATATCCATGCTTCTTTCTAGGTATAAGGCTAGAAGACATGTCCCAGTTTCCTTGCAGTAAGAGGGGGCCAAATCTTGAGTTTTTGCTGATGGAATTAAG
Organism: Crocuta crocuta; assembly: GCF_008692635.1. Taxonomy (NCBI): domain Eukaryota; kingdom Metazoa; phylum Chordata; class Mammalia; order Carnivora; family Hyaenidae; genus Crocuta; species Crocuta crocuta. The sequence continues at coordinate 4,930,062 of NW_027529442.1, read as the reverse complement.
GGGAAATATGTCATCATTTCCACACCCTAGTTAAGCACCCCTCATTAACCCAGCATACTGTCTCCTCTTCCTTGCCTGGAGGATACAAACAACCCCATGGAGGGCCCTGATGTTTAGAGCAAGCTGTCCAAAAGAACTTTCTGGAACAATGGGAAACTTCTATTCAGCACTGTTCAGTATAGTAGCATCTAGCCACCTGTGGCAATTGTGCACTGCATATGTGGCTAGCGCAACTGACGAGGTGAGTTTTCACTTTTAATAGGTTTAAACAGCACGTAAAACTAGTGACTGCCCCCATTGGACACTGCAGTTCTGAAAGATGGTAGATCCGAAGCCTGAGGTCTGGGTGGAGCCGAGCCCCTCCTTCCTTCCGCTTTCTCCACCCCTTCCCCTTCCTTCTCCTGTTCCCCTTGCGCTGGACTGTGTTGTGAGCGAGAAATAACAGCTCTTGGGAACGAGAATTGCTGTTTGGCTAGGCAGCCCTGACTTACGCATATACACGTCCTGGCAACCACTTTTATGAAGAGAGGACAATTCAGCCCACTACTCATCCATTTTACAAGCTCAAGGAATGCCAAGGAAGGCTTCTACCGAGATCGAGTTTTTAACCTCATCTGTGGTGGTAATTATCCTGTTTAAAAGATGAAAGAAGTGCTTCGTGGGCCAGAGAACAAGCAGCTTTCTTAGTAGCTTGGCTACAGTGATCCCAACGATAAGCTAGGTAGGAAAGTGCGGTTCTGCTCGACACTCAGTGTCGATTTTTTTTTACAACCACTTTAAACAGGGCATGTCCTATGCATGACAGAGAAAAAGCCATCTGGTTTGATGATTTTTGGCTTCGAAGAGGAGAACACGAAAGAAATGTGTAAGGTTTAATACTCAAGAGATCGGATTCTGTGCTAAAGAGGAAATGACTCCATGTCCAAGGAGGATTCAGCCAAGAAAGGGGCCAGACCGTGCTCTGGGCGGGAGGGTGGGGAGGTGGTTCTCAATGGGGCGGTGCGCGCAACTCACCGTTCCTTTCATTCATTCTAGTGACAGCAGCTCACTACTGGGCCAGGACAACCGGTCTCTCTTTGGTGTTTGGAGGGTTTTGCAAATTTCAGTCCCAACCTGGAAGGGCTAGGATGACACCCACCATCTTACCTACTCTGTGTAGCCCACTAGTTTCCAGGCAAAGCATCACAACACCTCTTTTAATGGGAAGAGGACCGCCCTTGTAATCAACCAGACCTCTACCAAAATTTCAAGTCTACCACTAACTTGTTTGGACAATCACTTCACTTCTCTGAGCCCTGTTTTCGTTCTCTTTGGGGATCATAATACAGTGACCTCACAGAGCTATAGCCAGAATAAAATGAGCTGTGTCTACAAAAGCAGTTAGGACAGGGCTTCATACAGTCACTCCCTCCGGGGATTGTGGGTTTGGAACATGTAATTCCAAGCCTGGCCCATCAAGGAGGGGCGGCAGGTGGTCCTGGAGTGAGGGTGTGGGTGTATGTGTTCATCACTACAGTGCTTCTCAAACTCCAATGTGCACTCAGATTGGCTGCAGATTTTATTTACATGCAGATTCTGAGTGAGTAGGATTCTGTAACTTAAATGAGTTTCCAGGCAATTTCAAAGCTGCTCGTCCCTGATACCACCTTTGAAGAATAGGAAGTTAGAGCCTTGTCCTGCTCTGTGTTTCTCTCTCCTAGTACCTCCATAGATGCGCTATCCTGCCTATTTTGTGTAGGTGAGGGACGTATAAGATGAAGGTGATGGAGAGTAAGCCCCCAGAAGGATAATCTAGGCAGATGAGTATAGACATCATGGAAAGAGGGATAGGTTAGAGGCTTCCAACCCTGGCTAGACTTTAAACTCACCTGGAGAGCTTTAAAAACTGTCCATTGTCAAGTCTCACTGCAGGAATACAGATTTAATTGATTGGGATGGGGCCAGACGTGACATATTAAAGGAAATCACTCCCCCGGTTATTCTCCTACGCAGTCAGGGTTGAGAACTGCTGGGCTAGACAAAAGAGGCAACTTTCCCAGCTGGAAAGAATCTGGAAAGGGTCTTATCAAGATATTAAATCAGGGTTGGTTTTGAGGGGCTGCTAGTTGAGAGAAGAAAAAAGCATCATGGAAATTGTAGGTAAGAGAAGCCAATTGGTTGAAACCTTGAAAAATCAGATCCATTTGATTAAGCTATTAGAAAAACACTAAATCTGCCTCGCCTAAAATGATATCTTCGCTCTGGGCCTTTGAAGCGATTTGTCTGTTGAGAAGCCAAGGGTAAATGGGAAACGTGAAATCCATGCCATTTTTTGGAATCTGAGGCTCTTTTTCTTTCATTAACATTGTGGATTTGATTGTCCTCTGTGCTCACAGAGGCTATTGAACAATTCTTATGGGAGCACAGAAGCCAGCTTTGGCTGGTAGCATTACCTAGGTCTCGGTCCAGTGGGTCTCTCTTGCTGGGGAGGGGGTAAGGCAGAGTGCCTGAGCCCAGCACAGAGACTTCCAACAAATTGAGACCGATGAGCATAGTTTTGCTGTGATGGAGTTTACGCTTCTGAAGCCCAGGTGTAGACTGCTTCTATGTCACCGGAAGCCAGCTAAGAATTGGCCCTTTGCCAGTTCTGACACAAAGCTCAGCCCCATTCCAGAAAGAGGTATGCCAAGAATCTGCAAATATTGTGGTTTTACCTAGAATTCCTATGTTTCAGGATGGGGACCACATCAGCCACTGCGCAACATCTTGGGCCATCCCTGTTAGACAGACCTCTCCTCCGGAATGCCTGTGCACACAGCCAGTAAGGACGTTCTCCCCCATTGCCATGCCCCTTCCAGTCTTCTAGTCTTTCGGAGTGGAGTTTGGCTCTGTCTCAGCTGCTCCACTCTAGGCTACCTGCNGCCTGAGGAAGACTCCTTTCCCCTGCTATCTCAGACTAGAGTCTTCCTGTGGAACCTTTCGTGAGCCAAGATGGCGTGAAGCAAGGAAGCGATCACCATTTCATAAATGCAAAAATCGCCTTCAGATTTCTTTCAATTAGTGAAAACAGGTACTAGTGTAGGTCTTTTGTAATAGAGAAGCGACATAAAGTGAGTTTTCGGAAAGCAGGCGAGCCCTGTATGGTACAAACCATTACCTGGATGTTGCAGAATGTATCCTGATGGATGCAGAGAGGGGCATGGCTTCTGGAAGGAAGACAAAAGTACAGCCTACGCAAACCACAGCTAACGCAGCTGGCCCTATGAAGTCCTCGCCTAAAGAGCCACACAGACAATAGCCCGGCTTTGTGACTGAACATTGGCATCACACAGGGAGTTCTTAAAATGCTCACATCTGGGAGCGCCTGGGTGGCTCAGTTGGTTAAGTGTCTGACTCTGGCTCAGGTCATGATCTCGCGGTTTGTGAGTTCGAGCCCCACATCAGGCTCAGCACTGATGGCTGAGAGCCTGAAGCCTGCTTCGGATTCTGTCTCCCTCTCTGTCTGCCCCTACCCTGTTCACACTGTCTCTATCTCTCAAGTATAAATAAATATTTTTTAAAAAATGCTCACATCTGGGTCACGCCCCTGGAGGTTCTGATTTCATTGGCCTGGGGTGTGGCCTGGGCATTAGGATTCTTAAAAGTTCTCACAGTTCATTGTTAATGTCCGGCCAAGTCCGAGACTTGCTATTCTTCCTACAGTGCTTAGGGCTGAAGAGCAGGAGGGAAGGGTTCTTATAAGCCAGGTTTCCTACAGTGCAGTTGCTATTCCTGTGTCCTTCTTGCTGACCCATGTAGCCTTGTGTTGAGTGTTTAAATTGCATCAAGTCAGCCCTCTCTGATTCTAACATCATAAAGTACAAGCATAGAAAGAAAGGTTGAGAACCATTGGATAATTCTGTGTCTTTGTGACAAAGAGGCCATTAAAATAGACGGATTGAGGAGGTCAGGGGAGAGGACTATTTTTGAGTTCGGATGGAGAAGTATCAGCTCCCTGCGTCAGATCTTGCTGGCACAATGCTTCTCAGGCATAGACCAGGTCAAGTGGGGGAAATCGGTGCCGGGAGGCTCTTTCCTTTTCATAGTTTGTGTTTATTTCACAGAAGGCACTGCAAGAAAATGATGCCACACCAAGTTGAGAGCTGAAGGAAAGGGGCATCCTTGAGAAGTTAGCAGCGGGGGAGAGAGGCTGGGAAATCTGGGGAAACAAAGGCAGTCAAGAGGGAAGGAGGTTCACTCACCTTCTCAAACACGCTGTTCCCTCAGACCCTTGGTGGTCCTTCATACATACTTTTAGGTAAATTAGAAGCTGCCCCTTGGATGCAACCAGCTCCCATACCAGGATACATGTCAGGTCTGAACACTTCTGTGTGTGTGTGTGTGTGAGAGAGAGAGAGACAGACAGACAGACAGACAGACAGAGAGGGAGTGATGGAGGGGGGTGGGAGAGAGAAAAAGAAAGTGCTTGACCAGAAAGCAATTCACCAAAAGTGATAAATGATCATAAAAACCTGGCACAAGAAAACTGGGCTTCATTCCTTCTGGAACCATCTCTCAACAGCACAAGGTACTAGGCACCCCACCTCACCTCAGTGAACGTTTGTTTCTTCTGACCTTCCTGGGAGCCTCCGGGTTCCAGCGTGTTACTTAGGAATGCATTTTGGAAACAGTAGGCTGCAACATTAGTATGAGGAATTATTAAAAGGTCAATTTTGCATCTTTGTGTTTTTATAGGGGTTCTGGGAAGACCAGGGGCACAGTATTATAAAGTCCTCAAGTGCATGGTTGAAGGGAGTAACAAAAGGGAAAACAAATATTTTTCTCTTGTTACGAAAGACTCATATGTCATAGGGGAAATCAACATGGAAAACTAGAAAGAAGTAAAAGCTGAAATTTCTTCTTCCAAAGGCATAATAGTATTTGTCTTATACGACAACTATTTATGCATACTTAAAGCCATTTTATTTTCAGATTCAGAAGTGTTTCTTAATGCAAAACAATACATGCTTCTTGCAGAATTTGAGAAAAGATAGATAACAAAAATCATCTATTTCTACCACTTTGGACAGCCTACTGTTCTAGAACTTTAAAAAGTCATAATTACTTATATGTTATATATATGTATATATATTACCTTTCTTACACAAGAAATCTGTTTATTTTATAAAAATTAGATGAGAAAAAGGTGAACTATTAATCCATTTGAGATCCAAACCCCCAAATAACTGATGACAGTCTGTAGTATTTTTTTGCTGTAGCCTCTGGACTTCTTCTTCTTTTTTTTTTTTTTAAGTTTATTTATTTTGAGAGACGGAGAGAGCGCACACACACCCTCACGCAAACACACACAAATGGGTGAGGGGCAAAGAAAGATGGGGAGAGAATCCTAAGCAGGCTCTTCACCCTCCAGCATGGAGCCTGATGCAGGACTTGAACTCACAAACTGTGAGATTTTGATCTGAGCCAAAATCAAGAGTCTGATACATAACCAACTAGCCACCCAGGTGGCCCCCGCCTCTGGACTTCGAACTATTCAAATGTGTGTGTAGTTTTGAAAGCATTAAGACGTACCAGAAATCTTTTGCAAATGTGAACCATATTGCTATTTTCTAACCTGCTTTCCAAATGGAACACTATTTGTACAAATTTCCCTATATCCTACAACATCACTTTCTAATGTCTGACTAGAATTCCATTAGAAGATGCACCATTATTTATTTAACAGACCCTCTTATGTTAAGTATTTAGATCACTTGTAATTTTTCTTTTTCCCCCCCAGAAAGACCGCTGTCCTGACTATCCTTTAATGTCATGTTTGTGGTTTCTTTGTCATTTAACTTTTGCGACGAGCTGTGTCAATGGCTCTGCAGAATTCTAAGGATTTTGGGGGGAGAACGATATACGGGTTCTTTGCATAGTATATTTTATCATTTCAAATATTTTTGCTCTACATATATTAGAATCTATTTATAAATTAAAGATGACTTAATGTCCTATGAAATACTGAGCCCACCAATGCTCTTTATTCCAGTTCTCTCCTGGAAGATTTAATTTCCTTCTGATTATGTCGGTGTCACGCTCATACAAGAAAATTTGTAGACTATGGAAGAGTTGGTTGGGAGGAAACAGAAAAGCCCTTTATAATCCCCAAACTGAAAGAGACTCATCTCTCTGGTCACCCCTGCCAACTTCCTCACCATCCATGGCTTTCCACGCTTTTTCAAAATACTCTCTGTAGACTTCTGATTAGAGGGATGCTATCACGGAGACGGCTGCTGTTCAGGGAGATTTTTACCCCCTTTGCAACACTCGGAATTGTTTCCGGTAGCTAACAGCCAGAACTGTGCACCTGGGTGAGGCTGTGCTGAGATACTATGGTCTTATTCCCTATTTTAAAAAGGACCATACGGACACATCCCTAATGATTCCTGCAGGTGTGTGGGACAGGGAGTCAAAGCCTTAACAGTCACCGATTTCATGTAAGAGAAAATAGAGAAGCCGAAATACATAAGACAGGCGTGTTCAGACCAAGGGAAAGGGACACAAAGAGCTTCTTGCTACGCCTCCCCCCGATTTGATGTTAGAAGACCTCGGGCAATGATTTTCCATTCAGATAAATAATTTTACATCTCGGATTCTAAAATGAACACATATTCATTATAGGAAATATATTTTAAAAGAAAAAAGAAAAAATAACCTTATTCTGTGTGTTTCTTTCTGGTTTCTTGATGCATATTGTAAGACAGATGAAAGCCAAATCACCTATCCTGCTTTTGTGTTCCCACTTCCTATATTAGGAAGTGTCTCTTCCCATGTCAGGGATCATGTATGAGGATTCTTCAAGTCCCATCAGTAACTGCACTGCCTTGAAAGATGAGGAAAGAGCACACGTCAGAGAGGTCTATGAAGGGTAAACACAGCAATATAAAGCAAAATAAAACTGTTTACTGTTCACCTGCAGCTGACAGTGAGAATGAGTTTTCCTTCCCGTGTTACTAAGCTTTATCTTCCTAAGCAAGATAAAGTGGTTGTTGACTAGAGAAGTAAAATACTGCTTCTCAAACGGGAGCCTCAGGTGTAAATAAGCCCATGGAAAACTAGTTCCTGTTCTGAGATGATAAACCAAGGGAGACTCATTCCAGGAGGGGATGATTTAAAAAAATTTGGGGGTGGGGGCGTGCTTGGGTGGCTCAGTCGGTTCAAGCATCTATCTGGCTCTTGGTTTTGGCTCAGGTCATGATCTCATGGCTCGTGAGTTTGAGCCCTGCACTGGGTTCTGCGTTGGCAGCACAGAGTCTGCTTGGGGATTCTCTCTCTCTCTCCTCTCTCTCTGCCCCTCTCCCACTTGAACTATCTCCATCTCTCTCAAAATAAATAAATATAAATATGATAAAATATTTTTAGTTTTACTGCTTTTCTTTTTTGTGAGGTTTTTAAATTTATATTTGAGAGAGAGAAGGAGATGAGTGCAAGCAGGGGAGGGGCAGAGAGAGGGAGACACAGAATCCAAAGCAGGCTCCAGGCTCTGACCTGTCAGCACAGAGCCTGACGTGGGGCTCAAACTGACAGACTATGAGATCATGACCTGAGCTGAAGTTGGACGCTTAACTGACTGAGCCACCAGGTGCCCCTTAAATTGAAGTATAATTGACATGCAATGTTGCATTAGCCCCAAGGGGTGTTTTTTATCGCAGGTGTCTGGGGAAACACTTGTTGCTCTGAGACATGGAATGGGGCCTCATGCCCATGGCTTGATCAGACAGTATGGGGAGACCCCCACACCTTAGCATCTCTTCTTTATTTTTTTTAATTAATTAATTTTTTTAATAGTTTATTGTCAAGTTGGTTTCCATATAACACCCAGTGCTCATCCCCACAAATGGCATCTCTTCTTTAACCGAGAAACAAAAGTTAAGTGCCCAGCTCACTCAAATGATTTTCCCCAAGAGCATTATTATTGTCACATCCTTCAGCAGCCACATCTCTCCAGAAGCAAGACATGGGGCAGGACTATTGCCACTTGCCCTTGCACTTGCCTTCCAGGGAATTTGAAGACGGTGCTGCTTCCTCAGGATACATTTCTTCCATCTGTGGGACACATGTAATGCATTGGTTTTGTGTCTGACCTTTGCTAGGAATTTTCATAATTAAAATACAAGTAGGCACTATCCACAGTGAGAACATGGTCCTCCTGACCCACATGCGCCAATTAGAAGGCCATGTGCAAAGGAGGGCTGCAGGAGCCCTGCTGAGAAGGCCAGCTGAGCCTCCCGCACCCGTTTGATTATGACCAGAGGCTTTAATAGCCACCACCCCTGCCCCCCGCCTCCACCAAAGCTACTGCTTTCTATCTAGTCATTTAACAAACATTCGTCAAGCATCTGAAATGAGCCGGAGCCTATGCTAGGCCTGAGCAAATAAAGAGATGAATGAGCCTTGGCATTTATTCTCTGCAAGTATACCATCTACTGGCATTGGAGGGTGTTGGGTAAATAGATGAAAGCAATATAAGAGTCTACCTTTTAGGTCACTGAACACTGGAGCGTCTTTCTCAGGGCTAGGATCATGGTGAAGTGAGTGAGGCAGGGACATGTGAGCACAGGGTGGTATCTAGTCTTTATTTAAAACGTTGACGTTCTGTGCATCATGGGCTTTTTTTTTTTGCATCAGTTCTGATTCCTTAAAATACTGCCTCAAAATATTGTTTATCTCAAGCGCTGAGTTTGTTGTCCCGCCCCCAGCCCCTGTAAATTTCACTTGTCACGTGCCCCGCCCTTGTTCTTGCCTGGATTTCAAATTAAACCTCACCCTCTGGGCTTTGAGGATCATCAGCTAACCCCGATACTCAGTGAGCATCCACGCTGGGCTACCCTATTCTTTTGAGTTTGCGAGATGAGTAGACTGGCCTTACCGCTAATTACGCTGGCACCCAGCTTTTCTTCACTCAACTTGGATGTCTGACGTCGAAAAACACTAAGCCCAAGGAATTCTCTTTTTGACGATGACAAGAATGTCTTCTTGTGACAAATATTTATGGAGCACTTACCATGTACAAGGCACCATTACAGGCCCTGGAGGTACTGAAGGGAACAATGTGGGTCAGCGCAGATAAACAAGATCATCTGCTACACGTGATAGGAGACAGTGTGCATGAGATGTTACAGTAGGGGTGAGGGACGTTCTCCCCGGGGAGGCGGTATTTATGCCGAAACATCAGGGGTAAGTGGGCACCATGGCCTGTACCTCTCACACTAGCGACTTTTTTTATTTTAAAGCTAATCTTTAACGAGCCCTTAGTTTGTGCTGTTATATAACAACTGTACCTGTCCCCACTCATCTCCCTCAACAACAGTGTGAGATTAGGACTCCTGTTACATCTTTATTTATGTTTGTTTGTTTATTTTTACTGATGAGGCAGGCTCGAAGTCAATTTGGAAGATCACCAGCTAAGTGATAAGAATGGGCACGTGGTGGTGGNGGAGCGTCAAAGCTTGCCTGCCACGATTCAACAGTTACTTAATAAGCATCTGGTGTATTCCAGGCGCTGTACAATTAGTTAGGGGCATGTGTCCCCGCCCCTCCTCCTCGTCTACCCAGCACTTAGTGCATAGATTCCATGCGTGTCACAAACTTCTAACGTAGTCCATTTTGGAGGGTGATGGGACTGTTCTGTAACTTGATTGTGCTGGCTGTTACAGGTCTGTACAAATTTGTCAAAACCGGTAGAATTGTGCACTCAAAAGGGTGAATTTTACTCTGTAAATTACACCTTCATTAAAAAAAAAAAACCCAACCCACGGCCCTCTCCCTCCACCCTCTATCCCAGGCCAAAGCAACAGGGGAGGTTCAGGTGGTCCCTGCCCTAACTAAGGCTCGGGCGAGGGCAGAGCGTTTGGGGGCGGGCCCAGGTGTGGGCCCAGAGTTAGCCACGGCGGGCCGGCGGGGAGGCAGGGGAAGGAGAAAGTAGGCGCAGCCGGTGCGGGGGAGGGATGGGAAGAGCCCGTGGACCGCGGGGCGAACCCGGGGAGGCGGGGGGATGCCGGGAGAGAGGGAGGGACCTGCGGGCGGGAGAGCGAGAGGCACAGGCGAGGGAGGAGGGGGAGGCGTGCGCTCCGGAGCGAGCCGGGGGCTGCGAGGCGGAGACAGACAGGCCACGGGCCGCCGAGCGTGCCCGCCCAGGCGACCTGCCCTCCCGGCCGCGGTGCGGACCGACCAACCGACGGCGCTGCGTGCAGGAGGCGCCCGGCCATGTTCAGCCGGAGCTCCCGGAAAAGACTCTCCAGCCGCTCGGTGAGTGTCCCCCACCTGAGCGGGGCCGATCTCCGGGTCCCCCCGGGCCTCCGCGAGCGCCCCTGCCCGGCCTCCCTCCGCCCGGCGGCCGCGCACCTGTGGCCCCAGGTAAGCCGGCCCCAAGCGCGGGGGCGCGTCCGGGGCGCGCGGGAGCGCTCGAAGGCGCGGAAAGGGTTAAGTCCGGATCCCCAGTCTGGGCGAGAGCGAGCCCGGGAGCCGTGGCCCTGTGTGGGGGCGCCCCGGAGAGCCCCCTCCCTCGCCTCTTCCCTTCAGGCAGATCGGAATCCCAGATTCAGAGCTCCCCCGTCTAGCCTCCTGGAGCGCTAGCCACGGACTTGACTTTGGGCTGTCTTTGGGGCTATCCTGTGCTGCCCCCTTCCCAGGACCAGCAGCCTCGCCCTAGGCGAACGCGCGGTGGTAGCTTCTCCCGGACCCTGGGGAACTGAAAGGTCAGGCTTTTGTCTCTTACAAACCCGTGACCAAGGTGTCTAGGGGAGACAAAGCTCCAGCCATGGCCATTTCTCGGCGGCTTGGTGGCCACACCAGAGGTAGCCCGCCTGGGTCCGCACCCCCTTGCTCACAGGAGAGAGACCACCCCTGGGGCACCCGCAGCGCCCCGCCCCAAGGCCCCCACAACGGAGAGGGACTTTGGAGTCAAATCTGATAAGGCGGGGTGGGAGGGCCAGGTCGTCCTGCCCAGGACGCCAGTGGGGCTTTGGACGGAGCCCCCGTGGTGGAAACATAGTTGTGTGGTCTTTTTGTTTTGAAGTTGACCGGACTGGGGCGGATAGAGAGAGGCCAGCCATGTAACGCCTGCGGTGACCAGTGCCCCGGGTTCGCCTTGCATAAATGGAGGTAGGATGCCTTTTTTCCCGGATTCCTAAAGACATACCACTTCCGGGGAGGAAACCTGTATATTTGTGTATATGCTTATGTACATAGATACATTTATCTCCTTTTGTAAATCTCACTTGTAAGTCACATGGAAAGAATGCAAAGCCTGTTCCTTTAAGAGTGGGGCTACATCTGCTCCAAATATCCAAGGTGGAAGTGGTGGCCAGACACTGGGGGATGCCGGGGAGCTGGGCTCAGGCTGCCTTTCCCTGATGGGAGAGTTTTCGGTCCCTCCTACCCACACTCTGTGGATCTAAGTTGCCAAGCCCCAGACAGTTCAACTTGGGCACGGCAGTGTCTACAGGGGCCACCGTGCAGCGTGTGGAGGGCACCCTGGACCAGCCGGTGTTTTCCAGTTGTGTTTTCAATTCAGCCCCTGTAACTCTGGGTCCCACCCACAAATCCACGACTGCCCGCCTGCACTGTGTCAACCCTCTTCCGTGGCCAGATGTTTCTTATTAATGTCCCGTGAATGTTGACTTCCAGGCAGCCCCAGCCTGGATTGGAATGATTATGTTTGGGAGATGCGGGATCTGGGTGCCCTCCCAGTGCATCTGGCTGCTGGGGCTCTGGTTGGGAAAAGTTGGGGGGCAGGCTTGCTGGCTCTCCGTTTGAGGATGTAAAGAGAAGAGGTGGATCCTTCTTGGCAACTTCATGAAAAAGGGAAGCGAGTGATGGGAGCATATTCCCTGACATCCCCACACGCTCTCCCTTTGATGAGTGCATCTTTCCCCTCTGTCTCCACCACTCAGACGGCCCTTTGAAGAAGGCTGTTTCTGGACACGGGGGGAGGGGGGTAAGCCCGCTTTGATTGCATGTTACCCCTCTGTGCATGCTTCTCTACTTTCTCCCAAACAGTAAGGCGTGCGGGGCACCCAGTTCGAAGGAAACTCCCAACCGGCTCCTTCAGAAATTAAATGCTTTTGTTCCTGCCTCTGATGGGTCTGGCAGCCTCCTTGCCTTTGTTTCAGGGCACTGAGCACAGCCCTTATGGCTTCCAAGCATTTAATAACTTCTGTGTCAGAGGCAAGGCTGGGCGACCTTATAAATATGGAATGGGCAGCCATAGGCATCCATCAGTGCCGGTGTTGTGGCCCAAATGACTGGCACTTTGTGTGGCCCAAATGTGAAAGGTGATACATGCAATAGGTATAGGAACCTTCTTTTGTAAATCAAATCCATTAAGGCAGGACTAAGGGCCTCTTCCTTTCTGATCTATATTGTGCTCTAACTAGGAGGGCTGGGAAAAGCAGAGTCATGAACAGGAGAGTGCTCCTCAGCTCCTCCCCTACTCTGGAGCCTTTGGGTCCCCTTCTGCCCAGAGCCCTGTGGGGTAGTAGTTCAGTGTGGGGTCCTGGCCTGGTGCTCTTCCTTTCTGTATGACCTCTGACCTCCAGTAAGCCTCTTACCTGCTCTAGTTCTTGGTTTCCCTAACCGTCAGGTGGGCATAATAATGGCACTTAACTTAGCATTATCGTAGGGATGGAGTGAGATCCTGAAAATCTATGGCCCGGTATCAGGGCACTCAGTACCTATTAGCCATGTTTGTTAATGATTTTGAGCTTCCTCTTGACTTCTGCTGGGTGTTGCTAGCCCATTTGAGGCTGCTGGGCGTCCGGGTCACTTGAGCCTTTCATGACCACAGCTTCTTGGAGAACCTTCGGCCTTTTTAGCCCAGCTGATTTTGTGAGTGTTGTATTTTCTGCCCATTAGGGAGCCTTTCTTTTGGAAAGAGACCCTTTCATTAGGCTGAGATGGGTTTTCGTGAAGAAGTCGTCCCTCCCTCCCCACCCCCCCCATCGGCAGCAGAAAGACTTCACTTTGGCTCCATGAATGGGGTTTTTATGGCCATTCCAGCCATTGCTGGAAAGGAAGCAGCCCCTTGCTTTTGCCCCCTCCTTTTCCCCCATGGGCATACTTTCCGGTGACCTTTGGGAGAAGAGGGACAGCCATTTCTGGGTTACAGCACAATGTTCTTTTTTGGCAGTTTGGAACCCACAGTGTGCTCCCTTTCTGCTGCCCTGACGGAGTCTGTGAGGCCCTGGGAGAGAGCGTTGTGCCTGGGAAGGAGCCAAAAACTGGTCTGCCATAGGCCGAGAGGCTCCCTTTGCTCTGACCCCCGGGAGAGAGGATTTCCCTTACCCCAGAGTACCAAGGCACCCTAAGTATGACTGCTTGGCCTCTCTGTGAGCATCTCGGCTTCTACATGGGTCCCCTCCCACCCATTGCCCACCCGCAGGCATCTCCCAAAAGCAGAACTGAATCATGGCACTGCATCCAACACAAAGGCACTAGCGGTCTAGGGAGGAAGCGCGTTGTAAACAAGCTTTGCTTCCTCCTCTGCTGCGGTGGAGGGAGCTGAGGCTTTGAAGTCCAGGCGGAGCTGGCCTGCGCTCCTGCTCTGGCTTGCCCAAGCTCTGTGACCTTCAGCAGATGACTTAGGCTCCCTGAGTTTCATTTCCCTCCACCGTCAACGTGGGATCTCTCTGCTAAACAAATATTTGAGTGCCTGCTTTGTACCCAGCACTCTGCTAGTGCTGGGGGTACAGCAAAGAACACAAGAGCCAGGATTCCGGCTCTCGTTCCACAAATAATGACGTTTTAGATAAGGTGGTCGGGAAGGCACTCTCAGAGGGGACGTTTGAGCAGAGACCTAAATGAAACCAGGGAGGAGGAGGAGGGACCCTGTTGATTCAAGCCTGGGGCAGGGGCCAGCCGCATCACCATCTCCCAGGAGCTTGCCAGCAATGCAAAGTCCCAGGCCCCGTTCTAGACTTGCTGAATCTGAGTGGCAGCTTCAACAAGATCCGCGGCTGATTCCTGTGCACGTTAAAGATAGAGAAATGCTGAGTTAAAACACTGAGGACCACAGGGGCGCCTGGATGGCTCCGTCGATTAAGTGTCCGACCTCAGCTCAGGTCATGAGCTTGCAGTTTGTGAGTTCGAGCCCTGAGTGGGGCTCTGTGCCGACAGCTTAGAGCCTGGACCCCGCTTTGGATTTTGTGTCTCCCTCTATTTCTCTCTCTGCCCCTACACCACTTATGCTCACAGGTGCTCTCTCTCTTTCTCTCAAAAATAAACCATAAAAAAGAATAAAAATATGGAGAAAAAGCCATTTGGCATGGTGTATGCCAAATTGCTCTCTGTGCTTTAGGGCTTTCTCTGTGGGAGGCAAGATGCCCAAGTTCCCATGGACGACGTCTCTTCCAGTTCATGGAGATTTTCCCGAGTTGCGATACTCTGGCCGCATTGGTATTATCACCCATCCCTGTAGGTGGCAACTATGCGGATTTGTAGAATTTCTAAGGAGGAAAGGCCTCAATGGATTTTTGTGTCTTGGAGAACAGGAGGCTCACACTTGTCAAACACAGCGCTCTCCTCCACCTGATGTAGGGCAGGTGGGGAGAGGTAGGCTCTGTTCTCTTCAGGTGACCTTGTCCCCAGGAAGCGGCAGGTCAGAGCAGCCTGACGCAAACCTCACAGCAGCTCAGCCTCAGGGGAATTTTCATTAAGAGGAAGATTCAGGCATCTTCGTGGACCGCGGGCAGAACAAAATCATTAATAACTAAGCTCTTAGTGCATTATGAGACTGCATTCTCAGTGGGGGTTCATTGGGCATGCTTGTCTGCAGCCACTTTGAGCAGGGAGAGAAAAATAGCCTTTTTTTTTTTTTTTTAGTTTTGCAGTGTACATGTGCCCCGTGAATGCCTAGGCACTGATGAATAAAAATAGTAATCATAATGCCGATACCATCAGCCATGACAAGGATGTCAGAGCTCTGTGTGTTACATACATTTCTGGTTCGTCCTCATCAGCCCCTCCGAGGTAGATCCGGTGAGGAAACTGAGGCTCAGAGTTGTTAAGTAACCTGTCCCAGGACCCCTGGCTGTGGAGAATGAGCTGGGTGGGATTTAGCTCTCAAACCCAGATTCTTTTTCTGGTGACTCACCGCCTCTTGTTACCTCTGTTGAAAGGCAGAGGGCTCTCCGGTCACATCCAGCCTGCAGGTGGATTTTCTCTGGTTTGCACAGTGTGTTAAGAGGGCTTTTTATAACGTTAAAATCCAGGTTTCCAGCTTCGCTTTGAACATGCAAAGATGTGAGGGCGAGGAGCCTACTTTGCTCACTGGCAGCCAATGAGCGCTCTCTCTTTAGATGGTTGTGACCTTGGCTTGCAGTGATCTCTGACATTCCAGTTGCCAGTCAAGGGTCTCTTCAAATATTTAGGTGGCCTGACAGGTCCTGGAAGGGATTGGAGTTTGTAAATCCTGAATGAGCATTTTCATCTCTCAAAGAAATGATTTAAAAAAAGATCGGAACCTTCTATCATAGTAGCTACTGTTTTAAAAGCATTGATCCTGCCTGGCCAGTGTCTTCCATCTGTCATGTCTTGGACTCACAGCAGTCTTTGGAGACGGTGCAATTATTTATACCTGTTTTAATAGACAAGGCAACTGAGTCTCCATGTTTAACAATTTGAGACCCTACAGCCAGCTAGGCGATGGTATTCCAACCTTGTTTGACTGCAGGATCCTGTGTCTGGACCAGGACTTTTCAAACTTGGCTTGCATATGAATTCCCAGGGTGTCTTATTCAGATGCAGATTCTGATTGAACAGGCTGGAGGCAGGGGCCTGCCTGAGGTTCGGCATTTCTAACCAGCTCCCAGGCGATGCTGCTGCTGGTCCAACGACCGACCGACCGCACTTTGAAGAGCAATGGGCTGGACCAGGGGTCGACACATCATGTCCTGCTGGCCAAATCTGACCCTTCGCCTGCTGGGTATGGCCCATAAGACATACATGGTTTTAACATTTTTTAATGGTCGGGAAAAAAATAAGGCGTTTTCATGACCTAGGAAAATGATAGGAAATTCAGACTTCAGTGCCCATAAATAAAGAGCTCTCTGAACGCACTTACACATCTGTTCACATATTGTCTATGGCTTGAAACAGCGATAGAGTTCAGTATTTACAACAGAGGCCGTATGGCCTCCAAAGCCAAAAATGTTAACACTCTGGCCATTGATAGAAAATGTTTGCCAACCACTGGACTATACCACTGTCTAGGGGAATATGCATGTAGATTGTCAGGGTTTTAGAAGAAAGGCAGTGGAGACCCTTTTGGAATCAGAGCTAGAGAAAACGTCCTCTCCAACCCAGATGAGATTGGTGCGGAAATCAAAGACAAGCAAAGAACCAGGGAATAGACCAAAGCCATTTCTAAAGGGCGTGTGGAGACGAGGCTTGCAAGACCAGATCAATGAATCGCCAGTGGATTCTAAGCTCCTTGTAATCCCTTGAACGTTTCAGCTTTGCTGATAAATGTAGATTCGACCTGAGCATTAAAAGGCAGGCTTTCCGAGCAAGCCTCCCCGAGTTGCGCTTGCCTGAGCAGTTGACGTGGAGAGCCCAGAGCAGTGGCAGCTTTGTGAGGTGGTTTTAATTATGCAGGGCGGTTTGTGTCTGGACAGCCGGCGGGGACGCTGGCCCCATGCAGCCGCCCCAGAGACAGTGCTCACTGGGTCAGCCAAGGCGGCCTTGAAAAGCGTCTTGTGTTGATGGATGACTGGGCTGGAGATCTGGGGAGACGCCCGCCTGGTTTCCCTTAGTGGATTGTACTTTGGCTAAGACATGGGTTCCCACCGATTATTCTGCTTGGGGAGGAAAAACACGCTTGACCCACTGTCTTGATCAGTTGATGTGCCAAGAAAAGGGAGAAAAAGGCAACCGTGTGTGTGTGTGTGTGTGTGTGTGTTTGCACCCAAGACTTTTGCCTGGAGTCCTCACAGTAGGGAAGGATACTTATCCCAGAACCTTGCTGTTTGGCTGACCGTATGTCTTTGGCATTTGATAATCTCGATGGAAACTGAAACACCTTTCTCGTGAAGAAACCTATTAGTTTATCCCAAGGTATCCATATTATTGTCTCTGATTTCAAAATAAGGCATGGTCGTTACACAATACTTTTTAAAATCATGCACTCACACATGTATACATATAAAACTTCTATAGCACAGAGAAGGAAGGCCTTGATTATACTTTTGAGAGCAGGGGGGACAGCCATTGGGACAAAATCAGGCTGCTATCTGGGTTTTGTATAGCCTACTAGCTAAGAATAGTTTTAAGTGGTTGCGGGAGAAAAAAAGAATAACGTTTTGTGGCATATAAAAATTGTATGAAATTTAAAGTTTAAGTTCATAAGTACAGTTTCAGTGAAACAGAGCCATGCCCTTTCACTTAGTATCCTCTATGGTGGCTTTTGAAATAGCAGAATTGAGTAGTTGAGATGGCCTTCGTGGTCCAGGACTCCGAAAGTGTTTACTACCTGGCCCTGTTTAGAAAGTTTGCTGACCCCACAGCTAGAGAGATCTACTGCTCATGGCTAGCTTTTTATAGCCTCAGATGCCAAATTATTATGTGTTAATAAGATTTTAGACATGTGTAGCAACATGGATGGACCTTGAGGGTGTTATGTTGAGCGAAATAAGTCAGGCAGAAAAGGACAAATATCATATGTTTGCACATATAGGAGGATTAGGAGGAACTTAACTGAGGAACAAGGGGGAGAAGAAGGGGGGAAATGGTGGGGGAAAGGGAGAGAGGCAAACCATGAGAGACTCTTGAATGCTGAGAACAAACTGAGGACTCATGGGTGTGGGGAGGGGGGGAGATGGGCATGGAGGAGGGCACTTGTGGGGATGAGCACTGGGTGTTATATGGAAACCAGCTTGACAATAAACTATTGGTAAAAAAAAAAGTACATAATAAAAAAAGATTTTAGAGAAAATGTACATTCTATATGGTCTTTGATAGCATACCTTTTTTCATAATTAGAAGTATGTTTTGGGACACCTTTGCATGTCATTCTGTAAAGAATACAAAGATCTAATACATTTATTCGCTCTTAGAGTCCAGGATATGGGTTATCACGGAATTAAAAATTTTCTGTTCAAGGCCACTTTGGTGGTTTTCCATCGTTCCTGATTATATACTCTATGATGATAGCTTTTCTTCTGCTTCAACATAGTTGTGTGGCGCTCTTCTCCAACTGCCCTCCGAATGTCTGATGCCAAGTTCCACCCCTGCCATTGAAAAAATTTGTGTCTATTTATGTGTTCTTTGGGCTGAAACTTTGAAACATCTCAGCTTGTACAGCAACCTTGTAATTAATCCTTGTTTAATCACCCTGAGTGACAATTTGTACCCTATGAATAGTGAGAAAACACAGAGCGTTGATGTCAGTCATCTTGTTTTTCACAATAAATCTTATTTGTCTTTAATCCTGAAAGTGGTACTCACATTCTGTTAAAAGGTTGTCATTCATCCTTAAGCTTCTGTTGGTTAAGGTCAGTGGGATAAAGTGAGGGAAATTGGGGGGGGGCGGGGAGGGATGGGGGGAGGAAATCTAATAAATGTGTTATTTTGTGGTCTGTTGGTTCAAAAAACTGAAAGGTTATCCTTATCTCTGCCATTAATGACTACCCCAGAGGGAATTCCCTATGGATGGAGAGAGCATTCCCTAAAGGAGATGATTCCCAGATCATTGAGCATTTTGAGATCAAAAGGATTCTACCTGCCCTGTGTATGGGAGGGCCATGGGGGGAGATCTTTGGGGAGAAATGTGTACTTTGAGATAGCGTCATAAAAACTGTGAAGCCTATAAGGGCTTCTTTTGGAGCATTATAGCTGAGTGGTTAAAGGGAAAGGCTTTGACAACATTTTGCTGGGATTATAGTCTTGGTTCTGCCTTTTACTGGCTAAGAATCCTTAGAAACGTGACAACCTTTCTGGAGCCTTTCTTGGTTTTCTCGTCTGAAAAATGAGATAATATTATATACTCTTACGAGGTTGTCTTAACGAGGTTGTCATGAAGATCATGTGGGATAAAGCAGGTAACATGCCTCATTGTGCACCGGCTCCACGTGTTTGTGGTTGAAAGAAAGATGAGTAGAAACAGGACTGGATAAGGAGTAAGAAGGTGTGAGTTCATGGCCCTGGAAATTGGAGATTCTGTGACCGAGAACAAGTCACTTTCCCCTCCACCAACTGCCATGCTTCGTTTGTTAAATGGGCGTGATGATTCTTGTTTTAAGAACTTCTGTCAGAAGGGTGGAGTCCCCTCCACACACACAAACACATGCACCCTACCGCCACTGACCACGTGGGAGTTCAGGTTCAAAGGGAATGAGAATTCCATATGGAATAGCAGATTCACTTAGCTGGAGACATACACACTTCAGGTGAAATGGAGTTAAGTAAAATGGAGCCCTATGCCCTCACCGTCTATTTTCTTAAATGAGGTGTTCATAGGATGTTGGTTAAGACCACTTACAAACCATCACAAGAAGATAACGTTTAAATTTTGCCCCTGGGGTCAGTATATAGCAAGGTGCCTTTTATGTTGTGCCTCGTGCCCACCAACCGCACCATGAAAATTCATGTCCAAGGTGAAAACCATTCATCGTCAAGGCAGTACTCAATCCATGTCACTCAATCCTGCTTAAGAAATGTCCATCTCTGTGGCTTCTGGTATGCCCTACCAAACACTTTGACGTGCATGATCATTAAGCAGAAGCTCCCTTTTCTAAGGCATCAAAAACAAGGATCTTTATACCATGCTTGAACCCAAGATCATACCCCAGAAACTCCCGAGATACGATCTGGCTGGTACCCGTATTGTGTTGACACGCTACCAGCTTTAACATTTTCAGTAGTTGCCAGCATCTGGTGTGTTGTATTTGAAATCAGATTTGGGTTTTCCTCTGGAACAGTGAGAGTTTTGACGGATTCTGGGCTCCTATTCCTCCCTTCCTTTCTGATAGGAACACATGTGTTCCACTTTTCTGCAGTCTCCACCATTCTCCGTTGTCTTAGACCTGCCCTCTCTTGCTCATTGACATCACTGACTGGCTGCTATAGACCTCTCATTTTGTGCTACTAATTTGGAGAAGCAGGTGGGCCCCTGTGCGTGACTGGAAGGCTGGTAAGAATGGCAGAATGGAATGAAGTCACCCCTTGGCAGGGATGAATGTGCTGAGCCAGTCGCCTGAGCAGTGAGATCCTCCCTATCTGGGAGATGCTCTTGGGAAGGAGCCCACGCCGTTCACGATCTGCCTTGTGCTTGGCTTCTCTCATGCGTGGCCATGGCCCCTTTAGAACAGTTTTCTGAGACACCTATTTTATTTTCCACTTGATAAGTAGGTGAGACCTGGGGAGGTTAGGTCCTACACCCGAGGCCACACAGGCATTCAAGTAATGGAGTCAAGTTGAAACTGGGTCTTGAGGGCTCAAGATCACAGGCTCTATAACCGAGAGAGTGTTCAGCTCTGGCAATTTGACTCTTGTCTAAATACCAAACCATACCTTGGGGAAAGCACTTCGATTCTCACTGGTCTGGGGCTGAGGTCAGACTATTGTCTACACTGCACAGAACATACGAAGAGCACTGGGCCCATTGGTTTATTTATGGATCGAGTCTCAAAGGTGAAACTCCATAAAAATCGAAGGGTGTGCTGTTGAGCTTATTAGGGTGTCTGAAAGATGAGAGATGGGCTACTTGTCATTTCCCCATCAGATCTGCAGACGTCGAAGGGGGCTCCCTTCAGCTTGTTGACAGCCTTGGTGTTAAATCGGGCAGAGGAGCTTGTGAAAGGCGGGGATCTGCGGAATGCCATTGGCATGTTTCCTGGAGGAAGTCACCCCACAAGAGGCCAAGGGAGGGAGAGCACAGAGCATCCCTTCTGCAGCCAGCTTACAGTCCACAAGCTAAAAATAAACAAGGTGTCCAGTCTCTGGACCTGGGCTTTGGAGCTTCCATCCCCCAGTGTTTTACAGATCATGGCACCACGTTGCAAAACCGATGAAAGCACATTGGACGGCTGGGAGGCATTTAATGAGAGTGTTGTTTGATTTTATGTTTGGTAAACTACTTGGTGATGCAGAAATTGCTTTCACAACTCTTACAAACTGGCTCATTATGTGTACGTGTAACATCCAGAGCGGGTCCTCCAAGTTGAGTGCTGAGGAATTAGGCCTCCCGGGGGCTTATTATAAGAATGCAGGTGTTTTCTTTCTCCAATGATACTATGAAATTACTCTGATAATATAATTTCTCACAGTCTTTTGTTCCACAATCAGGCACCCAGGAGTATATGCCTGTCATTTGCATCCTTGAAGACTTGGCCTTTGGAGCTTTTCCGGTGACTTACTGAGTTGTTTAGAAGTCATAATGACAGTCCCCTTTCATCTCCATGAAGCCCCAGATTTGGAGGCCATAGAAAACAGGAAGGTATCTATCATCTTGGGTTTGGGAATATTTGAAGCCAAAGGGAAGGGCAGGTAAATAGGTTTTCGTGGGTTCTGGGAGGTGGAACAGCTTGATAGATGTATCCAACTCCTGGGGATTTTGGAGAATTTTGTTTTTTAACTTGAAAAATCCTGGTGACAACAGCATTTTAAAGCAGGTTGGTTTCTTATTTTTAAAGCACTTTTGATCAAATTTTTGGATGATAAATGTAGCATTAGGGTGTGATTTCCTTGTGGTGGTCTTTTTGTGTAGAGTTTTACAGAATTGTATTCGTTTTCTCCACCTGCCAAGACAACTTAACACAAACTAGGTGGCTTCAAATAACAGAATGCCTTCTTGTACAGTTCTGAAGGCTCCAAGTTCAAAAACAAGGTGTCAGGACTGTCGCTTCTCTCTGGAGGCTCTGAGGGAAAACAATCCACTCCATGTGTCTGTCTTAGCTTCCTGTGGCTCTTGGCAGTCCGTGGCATTTTTGGCCTAGAGATGTCCTTCCCATCTCCACTTCTATTGTCAGATGGCATTTCCTTTTATGTCTGTGTCCCTTTCCCTTCTCATAAGGCCTTGCAATTGAATTTGGGCCCCCCCAACCCCGGATGATCGCATCTCAAGGCCCTTGACTTAGTTCCATCAGCCAAGACCCCATTCCAAAATAAAATCAAATTTAGAGATGTTAAGTGGATCTATCCTTTGGGGACCCACTGTTCATCCCATTCTAAGAATAATCATGGTAGTAAAGCATATACTATTTTGTATTCTTCAGCAATGCACCCAGCTAGGGCTTGCTAAATGTGCTATCTGGAAAAGCACAGTAGTGCCGGAGGGCTGGGTGTTGACTTTGGGACACCTTTGTAGGAAATACCTCTTTTGTCTCTTCGAGGCGGAGATAAATGCTTGCAACAGGCGGGGATTGTACGGGTGCTATTAGTGGATGGAATTTGCTGCCCATATTGATTAATTCAGCAGTCGAAATCAGTTGACCCCCAGGTCACCCTGTGAAGTTCATCTATCTTCTTTTAGCTTTTGTTGGGCTTTGCCAGGGAGAGGTACAAGCAATGAAGTGATAGTGTGTGGACAGTTATTTGTGGGAAAACTTCTGACCCCAGGGCTTTTCATTAATGTCTAGGTTCTTTAATTGATTTGTTTTCAAAGGGGGAAAAATGGGCTCCCTTAGGAAAGAAAATTCTTCATACTCCTGGAAATCGGTCCCATCTCCACAAAGTCCTGCCACAAGCAACTCCCTCCACTCCCCAGCTCCTACCACTTCTGTGTAAACCCAGCCAGAAAAAGTATAACGTGAATTGTACTTCCCCATTCCCTGATTTCCATTCTGTTAAATTCAGCATGAGTGGATCTAGGCTTTTCAGAATAAACTGAAATGAAGTGAAAGCAAATTACGACTTTTCTCATTATCATTATCACATTAGCTATCATTAATTGACCATTGACAATGTGCGCCGGATAGTCTATTTTAAGCACATTTCTTATATTCTTATATTCAATTCTTGAAACCCTTGATGAGGTAGATGCCATGATCCACACTGGTTTCATGGAAAGAACTGGGTGCTACAAGTTTCTTTCCCAAGGTCTCAGAACCGAGTTAGATCGATGGCCCTTACTGAAGTATGGGTGCTGGGGATGTCTCTTTCCTGCCCAGAGTTTCCCATTCATTACCTCCCGGTTGCTGCTTAGAATTTACATCTAGTGAATAAGGTGCTCTTGCTCCTCCTGGTCCAGAGAGCATAGTTTGGGAACCACTACAGCGCAGCCCTCCAGGGCTGACTATCCCACTGGGGAAGAGCAGATAAACATGATTTAAATAACTTGTCTACAGTAGCGGTCTATAAGCTTTCTTGTCACGAAGTAGCATAGATTACTGTTAAGAGATGGGTGCTGATGTTGAGGGTCAGGAGTTTAGACTGGGAAAAGAGAGCCTACCCCCCACTTAAGCGTTAGTATATTCTTGGCCGCCACCTCCTCCCTGTCGCTTAGAGGCCATGGAATGTAATAAAGTCATTTTCAAGCTCTCTCATCAGCTGGAAAGTAGAACCAGCCAAGGTCTGTGTCTGTAAAGATGACTAAACGTGAATGTGGTTCTAGCCCCCCAAGATGCTGAGATACGTTGTAAGGCTACGGAAATGAAATCGCGTGGTGCTAGAGCAGGAATTGATCCTTGAGGCCAATAAGGACACCTCCGAAACAAGATCTAAGCCTTTGTGCACTGTGGTGTGCAGTAGAGGTGACCTGTAAAAGCAGTTGGGGAAGGATTTAATAAAGGGTGCGAAGGCAAGCAGCTTTCCATCTGAAATTAAAAGAGATCCAAAACTTTTAAACTAAAAACAAAATCAAGTTTTCTTGGGGATGATAGCTTTACAAATTTGGAAAGTAAAAGGCATACCTAAATTCAAATAATGTCTATTTTTCTGTCCCCCACTCCATACCCTCTAACCACACTGGCCACCTTACTGGTCCCTTAACACAGCAGGCATATTTCTGCCCCAGGGCATTTGCCCATGCTGGGACCTCCCCCAGATGTCCACGTGATTTATTCCCTGGCTTCTCTGTGGACCCTTCTTGATCTGCTCTAGAATTCTTGATCTGCTCTAGAATTAATTAGCCTACACAAGAATTTCAACTCCATAAGCATCTTCTTTTCCATGTCGTTAATTCCGTAGCACTCAGAAAATGGTAATATCTGGCAAAGTTCCTGTTAGAATTTGTTAAATGAATGAATGGGTGACGGGGAACCCAGAAGTCATAAAGGAAGATGACTTTCACATGAATAACTTAAAAACCATCAAAAGACGAGAAAATTATTTGTGATGCCTGATATATGGAGACCTCATTTTTTCACAATACAAAACACCTCTCACTAGGAAAATGTGAAATGACTTCGAGGAAGATGGACAAAGACTGTCATCACGCAGATGTATGAGAAAGTATTGTTTCCTTCATGATGTTAGCATTTCTCATCTGTTATTTGTGAGTCCAGTGTCAATAGCTGTTAGAAAATAGATTTCTGTTGAATGGTGAAGTTTGTGTTCCATGAGCTTCAGCATCTGTTTTCCCAGGAATTATTAAAATAGTACACATACTCCTGTATTTGGAACTAAGCTTTGTTCATGTCTGTCGAGATGATAAAAAGACCTCTTAAGATTTCTTAGGGTTTGGCATTCTCCACGGGTATAAGCAAGATCCATAGCTATGATCGTGTGATCCAAGAAACGGCGGGAAAATGGTAACTGCAAAACTACAACAAAAAGTCATATCTGCATCTAGGGATGTGGACATCTGGCCACTCAGGGCTGCCTTTCGGTTTTCTTGTCACAGCACCTTGGAAGGGCTGCCACTGGTGCTTAATGGGTTGGAGATGGGGATGTTGAACGTGGTGTACCCTGAGAGCCTGGGCCATCGCAGTGAAGGTCTCCCTGCCCCAAAGCCAGTGACATTCTCACCCAGAGAGAAGTAATGCAAAGTGTTGCAAGCAGCAAATGCCCTTGGGAAGTGCAGAGCATACCTCTGATACTTGGAAACTTACTGACCTTCCCTGGAACTCAGTTTCCCTCCTCTTGAGATTGTGGCGGATAGATGATAGAATCAGGAAGGGCCCCGTCATCGTTAACCCATGGTGACAGTGTTACTAGGCTTTCCTGCTGAAATGCTAACTGGGGATATTTTGGCAAGAAGAAATTGAGGAGGCGTTCTTCACTTAGTCCCCTTGCTGGTTAAACCAACCATCTCCATTCCCTCAATGGAACCTCCAGTTACTAGGTCCTTCCTTAGAATGCTCTCAGTCTCTCATCCCTGTAGTTGGGGTGTAGGGCTGTATATTACCAGGAGTGAATGTGTTCATTCCTAAATCTATTCTTGCCTGTTATACTTAGGGTTGTAGATACATATGCTAACTTCATAAACCTATGAAATATGGATGTAAACAGAAATAAGACTTGTTATTTCTATGAAAATGAAGCTGAATGCTTGGAAATGACCCAGTGATGAATACTAAAAACAACCTGGTTGAATCAAGGTTTCAGAAAACTGATTTCTAAAGACTGGGAATGAGGCAGAAATGGTAAAAGGATGTAGATTTTGGCAGGGGGTGGGGGGGACATCCAAACTTGAAAGTTTGGAAAGACCACCCAACCAGAAAGTGAAGAAGATGTATTACAGGTTTGTTTGATGCATAAGATGAAAGATACTCTGTCTAGTAAACCCATATGCAAAATCTCCTCTTTCCTTGTAAGTTGAATGTATGGCTGTGCACTTCGGGAAAACAGTGAAGGAATGTATGTGTCATTGTTCTGTGATTCCTCAATGTGAGAGATGCTGCTGTTTGTCTCTACATCTATCACCTTCTTCCTTAGAGATATATCCTTTTTTAAAAAAATTTTTTTATGTTTCTTTTTGAGAGAGAGAGACCGCATGTGAGCAGGGAAGGGGCAGAGAGAGAGGGAGACACAGAATCCCAAGCAGGCTCCAGGCTTCAAGCTCTGTCAGCACAAAGCCTGATGTGGGGCTTGAACTTAC
Organism: Crocuta crocuta; assembly: GCF_008692635.1. Classification (NCBI taxonomy): domain Eukaryota; kingdom Metazoa; phylum Chordata; class Mammalia; order Carnivora; family Hyaenidae; genus Crocuta; species Crocuta crocuta. The sequence continues at coordinate 4,904,069 of NW_027529442.1, read as the reverse complement.
AAACCGCGAGATCATGACCCGAGCTGAAGTCAGATGCATAACCGACTGAGCCACCCAGGCGCCCCTAGAGATAACAGCCTTTAAAATATTGTCTGACATATAGGCTGAGAGTTAGAACGGTATTTTCCAGCCCTCCTCACTCCTAGGGGTTGCCATTTGACTAAGTTCTGCTCAAAGGCTTAGATGTTAAAATATTAAGTGCAGTTTCTGGGCTTTATGCCTTTCAAGGGAAAGCACTTATCCCTGCTTCCTGGCTGCTGAATTGTGGATGTGACCATTAGAGCTCAAGCAGCTAAATTGGACCATGAGGTGGAAGGCTTGTGTTTAGGGAAACAGAACAAGGCTGGCATTCATTCCCTGTGTTCCTGGTGCCCATAGAGGCACCATCGTAGCCTTCGATCACCTAACTCCAGGCTGTATTTACGTGAGGGAGAAATTAGTTTCTATCTTGTTCAGGCCATTACTCTTTTGGATTTTCAGTCAACCACAGCCAAATTTCATCCCACCTGGTTGAACTACAGAGGTCGGTTATGTTGGATAAAAGGCTCTATTATCTTAGCTACTGCCCAAGGGTCAAAAATTAGTTCAGACTCCTTTGGAAGGATTTACAACTGTCATTTCTAGTAATAGAATATGCACTGTGTTCCCAATGATGGAGGATCCAAGATCCAAGATCTTTTCTTTTTTTTTTTTTTTAATTTTGGGAGCGCTTGCTAAGGGCACGTGTGCTGTTCCAGAATACATTGTTCTAAGGTAGAAATGACGTCATCTGAAACCTTCAGTTTTCGTAAGTGACTCGAGTAAGTTCAATTACACAGGGTTATAGTAAGTACTAAAGCGAGAGTACTTCCTGCCCCTATTGTTCAGCTTCTCCGTGACTCTGCGCCATGCCATTATCTCTCAAGGAATGACCTGGAACATTCCAGGAATGTCATCATATAGCACTGATTTCACCCTCTGAAAAAGTGCATATGCCGTTTTGGAATGCATTTAGAACTGCTTATTTTAGGATTAAAGGGTATAGAATGAAGGGATACGATTAATCCCTTTGATAGCCCCTATCATTTTACCAGCACACTAGGCAGAGAGCCTGGGTTCGCATTACATACATGGAGAAGCATGCCGCAGTGCTACTGGATGTGAGTGTGGGCAAGGGGTGAAACCTTACCGCCTTTGTGTGAACAGAAAACGGCATGTGCCTTTTTAACCTCCTAATTAGATAATCACCACTCAAAAACTTTGCTTGCTGGAAAGTCTGCTTTGTGGGCGATGTTGCAGGATCGTTCCGTGTGAAAGGCTTTAAGCCGGAATTGCCTTTTTGATGGTTATTCCTGACCACCTCTTCCCCAAATTATCTGAGAAGGGTGTTAAGTTGGTAATAAAAAGATGTCTGAGAAAAAATTGGATGATGTTTTGGGGTCAAGTTTGATGTATGAAACACACTGGGAAGTTGACTTATAAAAAGCATATAGGGAATGTATTCACTCAAGAAAATTGATTTGGGTGCCTGGGTGGCTCAGTTGGTTAAGCGTCAGACTTTTGATTTCAGCTCAGGGCAGGATTTCACGGTTCATGGGATTGAGGCCCGTGTTGGCCTCTGTGCTGACAGCCTGGAGCCTTACGTGGGATTTTCTCTCTCCCTGTTCCTCTGCCCTTCCCCCATTTGTGTGTGCATGCATGCTTGCACTCTCTTTCAAAATAAATAAACTTTAAAAAAAGGAATTTATTATATTCCTACTATGGCCTCACAAACCATGAAAATTGTATCATAAAATTATATATTTTGAATTAGTTGGATGTCCTTCCTTGATGCATATACATACATGCAGGTATGCGTATATATCATGCATATGTCCTTGTGAGTATAAATGTGTGTATGTCCACATAACTTTTGTTTGTTAACACAGATGGTGGTATACCATAACTCCTTCCTCTTTGTCATTCAACAATAGATTTTGGAGAGTTTTTAGTATCAATATACATAAATCTTTAAAAAAGCCTTAAAAAAAACCCTGTTATATAGATGTCCCATGGTTTATTTTTACCGCTTCTCTACTGATGATCATTAAGGATATTTAAAATGTCTGGTCATTGTGAATGTTCCTTTAGTAGACATTCTTTTCTTTAGGTCATCGTGGTCTTTATACATGAAAATATCAATATACATAAATCTTTAAAAAAGCCTTAAAAAACCCTGTTATATAGATATCCCATGGTTTATTTTTACCGCTTCTCTACTGATGATCATTAAGGATATTTAAAATGTCTGGTCATTGTGAATGTTCCTTTAGTAGACGTTCTTTTCTTTAGGTCATCGTGGTCTTTATACATGGAAATATCTATTGGATACATTTCTAGAAGTGGAATCACTGAATCAAAGGTGTATACACATTTCAATTAGATAAATATTGCTGGAAGGAAAAAACTGGCTTTTGAAGATGTATCTGTCTGTGTCTGGGGGTAGAAGACTCATTTCCAATGGCTAAGCATTTTTGGAATGCCAATTAAAAGCTTCTTTTTTATGGTGCTAAATTGTACTCAACTGGAATGCCATTTGTATTCATTACTTTGATTTGCCAACCTTGAGTTTTTTGCGAAGCTACTAGATTGGATTTACCTTCACTGTACTGAGGTGGGAGCTGTTAAATATCTTCCTCCTGGTAGAATGTCTGTGGTGGGACGTGCTGCCCCCAGTCGGCTATTGATCACGCCCACCACACAGTCCTGAATGCTGGGCTCATCGTAACGGAAGTTCATGTTCTGCCCCAAGGTTGGGTAGAAGGAGGCAGAGGGCTGGGTGTTCATGATTTCCGTGCTTCTCTCTAATGCCCTAATTTTGTTTCATCTCATCTCTGGGTCTTGACTGACACATTTGTAAACATCAAGGGATTGAGTAGACAAGCGAGTAAAACCCCTCTTGCTCATTTTCCCCATCACAGCCTCTAGAAATCTTTTTAAAAATGAACCTTGAAACCAGTTTGAAAATCAGAGGTCACATGTACCTGGAAACCTTGTCTTCTGTCTCTGCCGTCTCCCCACTCTCCCCCCGACCACTGTTCCTTCTCATCTCAGCGGCTGCCCTTGCCCCCAGCAGCTTTCCCCGCATCCGCCTTTTCACCCCACTAATTGATCTTCCACACAGCACTCAGATATGAAGCAGTAGTTCTTATGAAATATTGAGCAGATACAAACATACCGATAAAATATGTATAAGGCTTAAACAATAGCAGCGCGGTGGGTGCCCGTGAGCCTACCACCTGGCTTTAGGAAAAAGAACTGTGTTACTAGCTTTTCTGATTCCACCCTCTCCCCTCACCCCTTCTGTCGAGAGGTAACTGTTCTCCTGAACTGGGAGTGTATCATCTCTCTGCTTTGCTTATGAGATTTACTCCACGTCTGTCTCCCCGATAGTGTTTTGTTTGCTTCTGCAGTTGTTCTTTGGAGTCAACGTGCAAGAGCTTCCCTGAAGCAGGTCCCCAGGAGTGGCCTTGCCATGTCATGGGTGTGTTCCCCGGGGGACTTTGCTAGACAAGGCAGTGTTGTTTTCCTGACGATGTTTGTTTCGGTTTACGCTCCCATCAGTGGGGGAGGTGCGCCTTGTTTTCCTCCTGACCCCCACGTGGTTTCGTTCCGTCTCCCCTGAGTCCTTGTGGATGTGGCTTCCTCTGCCTGGAATGATCTTTGTCATCGGCCCTTGCCCTGGGTGCTGCTCCTCTCGACTCCAGCTCTCAGTTTAAATGTCACCTTCTCCAAACACTTCTCCCCCTACAGGCCTTCACGTCCCAAGTCTGTAAGCGCTAGGGGCGCAGTGCCCACATCTGCCGGCTTGTCATTGCACCCCCCAGGGCCCAGCACAGCGCCGGACACATAGCAGGGGCTCAGTAAATAGTTGGTGTAAGGAATGAGTGGCTGAGTGAGTCAGGTCCTTTCCAGTCTACAGCCCCTTGGCCCGGTGTCAGGATATAGGATATGAGAAAGTTGAAGGGAACCTGTTTTATGTTTGCCTCTGGCTTTAAGGCAGTTTTGTGATGCAGATGATACCCGAACACCTTCTTTGAAGGGGTGTAGATGCTCTGCTACTCTGGTAGGGCAGAAAGAACATTTCTAACACTGGGTACCAAAACTGATGTCTGTTTGGATATTGGATAAACAGCATACATGAGTGGGGGGTTTTATACTTGCCTTCAAAGGAAGAAAGGTGAATGGAGGCCCTCTTGGGGTGCAGAATTCGCCTATACAGCAGCTAGCATTATGTGCACCAGAAAAAACACATAAGTGATCTTACGCGAGAGGCCCGGGCACATTTTACTCATGTGTCCAGATTCCCATTGTGAACATCTAAATATATGGGTGGGCATCTATTTTCTTCCTTTTTTTTTTCAGTAGAATTTTTTCTTGTTAATGTTTGTTTATTTTTGGGGGAGAGAGAGACAGAATGAGAGCAGGGGAGAGGCAGAGAGAGAGGGGGGGAGACACAGACTCCGAAGCAGGCTCTGGGTTCCGAGCTGTCAGCACAGAGCCCGAAGCGGGGCTCGAACCCACGAACTGTGAGATCGTGACCTGAGCCGAAGTCAGACGCTTAATGGACTGAGCCACCCAGGCGCCCAGCAGTTGCTTTTCTGCCTGCACTCGAGGGAATTGGATTCTTGAAGTCCTTCAAGTAGCACAAGGTAAGCATGTGGGAAGGGGCGGTGTAGCCACAGTCCTGGACAGACGGGGATGGGGGGTGCGGGGGGGCTGCCTTTGTTGATAGAAAGAAGTGCCCAGAGTGATCTCCATAAAGAATGAACTCCACGACACAGTCACTCAGCTGGCAAAGCCCTTCTCATCCAGGGTCTTATCAAGTTGGAATGGGAGGAAAGAGACATGTGCCCAGCATTCCTGAGAAATCCCGGCAGCTGGGGCGCCGCCCAGGGTGGGGGGTTGAGAATAGGCTGCAGCTCGAATCTGTTTGCTCAGCGACCAGCTCTGTAAACGTGGGCACGTGACCAAGCTTCTCTTTGCCTCCGTTTCCTCATCTGTAACATGGGGCTGTCAATACTCTCGTGACCGATTCCAGTGCAGAGTACGTGACAGAAGGAAGGTCAGCCATTTGACATAGTGACTAACACATAGGAAGTTGTTGATTTTTTTCCCCTCTTAATGGCTTATCTTTATTTTATACGTAAGGAGGCAGGGCCTGTGCAAGGGCGGTGGACTTTCTGGAGTATGTATTGGGCAGTGGCCCAGGACCCAGATCTGAGAGTGTTCACCACTGCTCTCTTGGACTCACCACTCTCTCCTCTTGAGATTAGCTAAGACACCTTAAGCCTCTATTAATTAAACTGTTGGTGTGAAGGGGCTACTCTTACTTTTTTTTTTTTTTAAAGATTCCGCAAGCCCTGTTTTGGTTTAATACATTTCTTAATCACTTAGAACTTAAACTGGGAGGATTAAAACTGAGGAATTGGCAGTAGCGTACAGGTACAAATGACTTTGAGGATTTGTTAAAAATGGAGCAAGAAGAACAGAGAGGCTGAGAACTGTCAGCATCAGCCTCCTTTTCAGGGAAGGAGGCTTCGGGGCGCTCTCTGTGGCCCTGGCTTGCTCGTTGACATGGGTGGCCCTCTCTACCTCTGTGGCCGAAAGGAAGTCCCGTTTTTGTGACAAATCAGCTCAGGGAGAAAAAGATAGGCAGGCTGACTTGTGATGGTCAGTGGCCCCGCAAGGTAGAAAAATCCCCCGCTAAAGCTGCGTACCTCCTACCAGCTCTCAGATCCCTTTAGGTCAGCCCTGGCCTTCGGCCGACATCCTTCTAGAACAGGGTTTGTTAACCTGGCCACCCCTGGATGAAATTCAGAGCCCCTCTGAACCTGGGTGGAGATAGTTTTACATCTTTTTTCCTACTAACCCTCACTTGAACTTCAGCGTTTCCCTCAATTGAAGACTGCAAACCACAGTAATTGCATCAGCAAAACCTGTGACTCTGTCCCCAATACAAATTCCAGATGTCTTCATGTCACATAGTAATCATGGAGGTCATCTTGAAATATCATTTACTTAGCAATTTGGCCGCTTAGAAATTATGGTAGTTATCAGACTTGCTGCTAGGTTTTCATGCATCATATGTGAATAAGTGTATTATCACCATCTATACCAAACTATGTGTTATAATTTACATATAAAACATGTTCATAACATACAGCTTACTTTATAATTGTATCACAGATAACTTACTTACTCTAAAACATATACTGCATACTTAGTTACATAGTATGTATACCATATATACTAACATAGAAGGATATAAATTGCTGTGTCAAATTGAAAATTTTTAATAACTGTACATTTTAATGTAAACTAGTTTCCCTTATCTGTTACATTTTATTTTACATTATTCGTGGGCTTCACCAGGTGCCCCAGAGGACAGTAAGGCACAGAGAGATGCAGAATTCTGTCACTTGTCTGGAGAGGGGAGATGAAGAGGAGAGGATACTGCCTCGGATATTTCGTTGTCTCTCGTTAGAAGTCCATGAACACAGCAGAGCCACTGGTTTCGGGGGAAGTCTGGCTTTTCGTAACCACATCACCGAGTAGTCTTTATTTTTGTTTATTTATTGTAAGCTTATTTATTTTGACGGAGAGCACAGGTGGGTGAGCAGGGGCGGGGCAAAGAGGACAGAGAGAATCCCAAGCAGGCTCTGTGTTGTCAGCATGGAGCCCACTGTGANGGCTTTTCGTAACCACATCACCGAGTAGTCTTTATTTTTGTTTATTTATTGTAAGCTTATTTATTTTGACGGAGAGCACAGGTGGGTGAGCAGGGGCGGGGCAAAGAGGACAGAGAGAATCCCAAGCAGGCTCTGTTGTCAGCATGGAGCCCACTGTGGGGCTCGAACCCACAAACCATGAGATCATGACCTGAGCAAAATCAAGAGTCAGATGCTCAACCGACTGAGACACCCAGGCGCCCCAGAGTCGTCTTTATTTTTAAACGAGACATTGCTTTTCACAGTGAGAGGCATTTTGCTATTCTGAGAGTTAAGTGTTTTATGAAGCATCTTTTTCTGTGATTTGCTCAGGACCGAGATGAGTAAGAGCTTCCGGGGTTTCTGCCATTCCTCCGGTTCTCAGACAAGCCCCCGCACGCACGCAGGGTGCCCTGGGGCTTCCCTCTTCCCTCCCTTCATGGCATGAGGAGCCCCTGTCCCCAGCTCTTGTCCTGATCAGAGTTCAAAGAGGTGAGCAGGCAAAACCAGGGCATCACTAGGTGGCACCATAAACACCTCAGGGAACCACCAAGTGCTGCAATCCATTCACCTGAAGGGACCAGGCCCGGCGGCTCCCTGTGTTTCACCCAAGCAGCACCGCTTAGAACATAGCTTCCCAAAGCCAGCCACTCCGGGCCCCCTCTGGGCTTTCAGCCCACTCTGGACACGGCCCCCAACCCTTGCCAAGAGGCCATTGGAGATGGAGGTTCTGTTTAGGAAGCCTGGCTCTGTCCTCAGACTGCCTCAGTTCCCGTTCCAGTGCCTCTCCTGGACAGCTGTGTGTCTTTGGGCAAGTTAGTGAACCTCTCTGGACTTCATTGTCCATTCCCGCACCTATGAACTCAGGGTGGGGATAGTACTCCCCTTGTAGGGTTGTGAGGAAAATGAAGCAGATTCACGCGAAGCAGATTCACATGTGTGAAGTCAAACAGCAATGTGTGACTCAGTTAAGAGCTGGCTATTGAAATTAGTTGACTTTATAATTTTGTTATCATCGGCTTATAAGTCTAAATGATTATCATTTAGAAAGGGAATTAGTATACTACATGGCAATGAGAAAGAATGAAAGCTGGCCATGTGTAGCAACATGGATGGACCTTGAGGGTGTTATGCTGAGCGAAATAAGTCAGGCAGAGGACAGATACCGTATGTTTGCACATATAGGTGGATTAGGAGGAACTTAACGGAGGACCATGGGGGAGAAGAAGGGGGGAAATAGTTGGGGAGAGAGAGGGAGGCAAACCATGAGAGACTCTTGAATGCTGAGAACAAATTGAGGGCTGATGGGGGTGGCGGAGAGGGGAAGGGAGGTGATGGGCATGGGGGAGGGCACTTGTTGGGATGAGCACTGGGTGTTATATGGAAACCAACTTGACGATAAGCTATATAAGAAAATAAATAATTAAAAATTTAAAAAAAAAAAAGGGAATTAGTATGGTCCACCTGGGTGGCTCAGTCAGTTAAGTGTCGGACTCTGGATTTAGGCTCAGGTCATGATCTTGCAGTTCATGGGTTCTCGCCCCGCCTTGGGCTCTGTGCTGACAGTGCAGGGCCTNAAAAGGGAGGGGGTGAGAAAATGCCAGGGAGGGGGGAAAAGACAAGTGTGAAAACATGACTGTGGCCTCAGAGAAAGAGCTGAGCTAATGATTCCCGTGGCAGATGGAAAGGGTGGGCCGGGGGTGGGGAGCTACGTCCCTCTCCACGGGGGAGGGTGAAAGCCTGCAAGACCACGGCGTCTGACTGTCCATGGGATCCAGGTCTAGGCTGGGGAAGGGGAAGCTGCGTTAGGAACATGAGAGGGGAGGCGGGCAAGGTGGATGACCAGGGTCTGCGGTGCTGGGCTGAGAGGTGGTGGGAAGCGCCAAGCTGTCACAGGGACAAAGAACAGCGGACCTGAGGAGTAGCCCGAAGGAGGCTGGAAGACCAGGCGGAGGCTGGAGGGGGCCTAGGGGCTGGGGCTGAGGAGTAGGTCCGGGTTCATGGTTGAAGGCATGGAATGTGGACTGGGGTATGGGTACCCAAAGGGACCTGATAACTTTTCCAAGGGCTATGCTTGTGTGGAGATGGGTTTTTGATAGCTTTTTATTGAGGTATGAACACGTGTAGATTAAACTGTGCGAATCACGCATACAGCTTGAACAGGTTCCCAAAAGGAACACTCAAGGTGTAGATCACGCAAAAGCATCACCCATCTTTCCTCAGGGCTCCCGCAATGGCGTGTATGCCATGCGTTGGGAGGCGTGCAGAAGAATAAGCTGGGAAGACTTGGTCGCCCCAGTGGGGACTTCTTCATCATGCTGGAGTCCTGAGGTGTGCACACATCCAGCAGCAAGGAGGGCTTCGTCGATGTTGCCCTCCCCTCAGCTATGGTTGGCGTCAGATGAGAACTTGGCCAGTTACATGCCCAACATTTCCCCATGAGGCAAAGATAGGAATTCAAGTAAGTAACCCGATAGAAAGGGCAGGGAACCGGTGTGTGCTGGGGCTCTCTTTCGTGGCAGCTGCTGTTTAGGTGATTTATATACACTCTTCCTTCAGTCCTCACAACAGCCTTGCAAGGTAGGTGTCCGTTTTACAGACAGTAAAACTGAGTCGCAGGGGTCAGCTCTTGGTCTACTTCGTACTGCGGTAAATGTCAGAACCAGCATTCCAGTCCAGGTCTGTCCGAGCTCAAATGCCAGACCACATTGCTCAACTTCTCATCTCTACTGCCTCGCCTATATGTGAGAACGAGGATATTTATTTAAAAAAAGATACTGTGGGGCTCCTGGGTGGCTCAGTCAGCTAAGCATCTGACTTCGACTCAGGTCATGATCTCATGGTTTGTGGGTTCGATCCCCGAGTCAGGCTCTCTGCTGACAACGGAGCCTGGAGGCTGCTTTGGATTCTGTGTGTCTCTCTCTCTGCTCCTCTCTTGCCCACACTCTGTCTCTCTCTCTCTTACTCAAAAAGTAAACATTAAAAAAAAAGATAGTGTGAAGGGATTTAACCCAGAAGAATTCGAGGAGGCTTACAGAGTTTTGTGAGGATCAAATGATAATATCCCAATAAACTTAGCAAAGTGTGTGGCACATATTAAATTGTCCCATAAATGCTAATTGCCACACCTGACAAAGAGGTATTTAATAAATGTTAACTCTTGTTGCTGTTAAGCCCTGAGGCTGAGAACCGTTTGTTCAGAATTCCTTATTGAGAGTGTGTCTTTAATGTTATCTCATAATGGCTACTTCTTGAAGCTAAAACATCTAATTGCACAGGCAGAGCTTTTTAATGATGATGCCTAATAAAAATAGAACCTGTTTTTTATCCACTGACTCTTTGATTGCCCAGTTAATTCACTTGATTTTTGTTTTCTGCCTCTGTAAGATAGTCTGTGAGTAGAGACCTGCATATTTTGTTTTAAAGACTGCGATTTTTTTTCTTGCCCTGGTATTCACACTTGTCTTCGCTACTTAAAATTAAAAAAGGGGAGAAAAGTGATATTTGAGAAAGTCATTTTAACATCATCCACTTAACAAGAAAAGGCAAAACTCACTGTAAGACATCTAATTTAGAATATTATGAAAGATTATCTCTGAAAAATGGTATGTGTTCATCCCCCAAATTTAAAGCCTTATTACTTTCACTTGAACTATCAGTAGTGATTTTTAATTAGATTTTTTTTTTTAACTCGCAAAGTTCCCTGACTCGAATGGAAAATGTCAGGATAGCTTCTGAAGAAAAAAAGATCTTTTTTATTCTTTGCAGTGTATAATCATACTCGTTTTTTCATGCTCTACCCCCCCCCCCAACCTCTTCTCAATAGCTGACATTCTAAAAATAATCTTGTGTTTGTAAGCTTCCTCAGTTTGGGCTAGGATGGTGTTTTTTTGAGGGGGGGGGGCAGACGTTATCACTGCATTTGGTTTCTAGTGATCGTCTCCATGAACTTGGGAGAATTCCCCTAGCAAAATCTTGTGAGGTCAGCCGGGGCAGATGTTTAACATTTCAGCAACTTATCTCCCTGTTTGTTTAGCATTTCTTAGCCTTTGAAGCTTCCCATAAATAGTCATGAAGTTATCGCAGAGGAAATCACCTAAGATGAATTGATGTGGTTCCCAAATGCAGGTCGAGTGCCAGATCCTGGCCGGTATTTCAGAAAGGTGGTGGTGGGAACGGTCTGCCTTGCAGCGAGCCCCCCTTCGTGGCATAAGAAACTGCACCGTCAGCGGTTTTCCTCTGACTAACCCTGTTGGACCTTCGAGAAGCCTCTTGAGCTTTGATTTCATCCTGGCGGGAGAGTATGAATTAAGCAACAAACAAATAAAACCGTATCTCTGAACTATAGAGTTAATATCCCAGTGGTATGAATGCTTCTGCGAGGATCTGAGGGAGGAAATAGCTCCACAATATGGCCCCTAACACACGCACACTCCTCACTGTCACCGTCAGTCACCTAAGGAATTCCGAACAGAAAAATACATGAGACTCAATGGACTGGATTGTCCTAACCACCTACCTCACCTTCACCATCGAGGCTGCCAGTTGTGTTAGTCTTCACTGAGAGTCCTCTCAGGCTGCCCTGTCAGCCCTAGAAAACGATGATAATGGAGCTCCTGGCGGATGATAAAGCATTAGAAAGGCCTTGGAGAGGCTCTGCCCTTTTCCCCTCCCTTACCCCCTCTGGTAGCAGGGACGAGGGCAGCGTGGGCTTGCCTCTGTGAGACTGGGAGCCACTTCAGAACCAGAATCCCTGACTCCGTGACCGGCTTGAAATGGAACGAAAGCAAAGAAAGGTTTCTGCATTCTGGGTGATGTGGAATATCACACCCAGGGAAGGCAGCCTTCCCCTAATTGCGAAGAGGGGAGCCCATCTGGGGAGAAAAGGAAGAGTTCCAGGTTGGATTAGGATGGGGTCGAGTGGCCTTTTGGACATTGTTAGGGCAAAGTTCTAGAGGCTTCTCTTGGATGGAGTCTTGTGAATAAATATGCTTAGGGCTTGAGCTAGAGATACTAGTCAGTAGTATTTAGGAAGTTGATGGTGGTTAGTTGAAGCCATGGGAACAGTTTGACCAGGGGAAGGTATAGACACTATACTGTAAGATAAAAAGTGTGTAATTATCGGTGAAGTGTAATCGAAGAGCACAATTACTGCATGTGGCTGCTGTAACACAGACCCCCTTCATCCCCAAGACAAAAGTTGGCTGAAATGAATTAGGAGTTGTACTTTTATGATGTGAGAAATAGGAGANGATGCCATCTTGTGAGACCCATGCCTTTCTCAGCTCATCCGTTGTTGGCCAGTACTCTTGTCCTCAAGAGAACAAGATGGCTTTTCTTGCTCGCCTCCCCATTCCGCTGCCCTGTACAGTCACTTCATCTGAGGTAGGAAGAAAGGAGATGGGATAGGAAAAAGCACTGCTGCAACTGAATCGTCTTCTTTCCCAGAAGATTCATCTGTGACTTCGAAGCACATCTCATTGGCCAGAATATGGTCACACGGCCACCCCTACCTGCATGGGAAGGTAGGAAATGTAGTCATTGAGTTTGACTTACTGCCATCTTGAGTGTAACATTACAATGCTGTCAGCAAGGCGTTGCAGCCAAAGGGATGAATAAGAACGAAAATGAAGTCAACTTTTGGCAAATATTTATTGAATGCTGACTGTGTGCGGAATATGTCAGCATTATTCCTGAAGAGGCTTTCCTCTCGTTATTTTAGAATCCTCTTCCAACTGGATCATGGACTCTCCTGAGTAAATGGTTTTTAGTAAGTACTCCTGAGTACTTACAATGGGTCAAGGACTGATCTAAGAGCTTAACTTCCAATATTGCATTTGATCTTCATCTACTGGCCTCTTGGCACTAGCACTCTTACATCCATTTTGTAGGCAGAAAAATTGAGGCAGAGAGGTTAAGTCTCTTATTTGGTGTCACACAGCAGGTGATACTGTTTTTGGTATTTTGGGCCCCATATATGCAACCCAGAGTCCCAACTTCTGCAGAGTCCCTTACTTTTTGGTGTCCAGTTCTTATATACCAGGTCATTTCCTGAGGTAACATAGATTCTTGCGTAAAGGCAAAGTGCTACTTATCTTTTTATTTTATTTTTAATCTTTATTTTTATTTTTGAGAGAGAGAGTGTGTGTGTGTGTGAGCAGGGGAGAGGCAGAGAAGGGGAGACACAGAATCGGAAGCAGGCTCCAGGCTCTAGGCTCTGAGCTGCCAGCACAGAGCCTGACTCGGGGCTTGAACCCACGAGCCGTGAGATCTTGACCTGAGCTGAAGTCGGACACTTCACTGACTGAGCCACCCAGGCGTCCCAAAGTGCTACTTATCTTTAAAAATCCCACCTAGGATTTACATGTCCTAAGAGAGTTTACATTTTAAGCAGCCCATTTTATATGAGAAATGGTGGATTCAAAGGAATGTATCTCTTAAAGTGGAATTTTCACCTGCACTAAACTGGGAAGCACTTAGGGAGATGTGGGTAGAAGGATTCCAGTGGAGAGAAGCCTGACCCTATTGGCAAGATGGCGGCAGTTGAGTTCCTATTGGACCAACTTGTCCTTGTGAAAAAGAATGAGAGAGAGGGCAATACTTTAGATAAGTGTGGACATTGTACCTTCCATTCGACTCCTGTTGCTTAGCTCCAGTGTGAACAGGAGAGGGAGGTCATGAATCTCTTGTTGCTTGCAGGTTTCAGCTTCTGAATCCCTCTGGTAATGTAGGCTCCTTGCCTTGCTGGGTGAGATGCGAGCGTTTAAAGATAAATATATTTTTTTAATGCACTGGTGCAAGCCGGCGACTTTAGTGTTCAGCCAGAAGCAGCGATGTCTGTTTGATCATGGGCAGAGAACTGCCGAGGATAGACTGGGAGGGATGGTTATCCTTCTCCAAGATGGCACCTTTTTCAAATGTGTTGTGAAGAGTAATTTCCCTCTCCCTCAGGGTTTCTCATCCTGGACACTGTTGACATTTGGACTGGATAATTCTCCATTGTGGGGGGTTATCTTGTTTATCGCGGGATATTTAGCAGCACCCCTGATCTCTATATTTAGGTGCCAGTTGGGGTGACCAAAAATGGCTTTGGCTATCACTACATGTTCCCTGAGGGGTAAATCTCCCTCAGTCTAGAACCACTGCTCTCCTTGCGTTGACCTTGTATGATAACTTCCAAATCTAAGCTTTCCTATGATGTAACTCCGCTCCATTTTTTTTCTAGCTTTATTGAGATTAATTTAATATGTAAGCTTTCCAGCCCGAATTTGTAAGACTCCTGTAACGCTGCCGTGGATGAGGTGTTTGGGGCTTAGAGAAATACCATGCCGTGACATTGGACAGAGACAGAAATCTACCTGGAACATACCACGGAATTATTGATCCATTAAATATGGAGAGCGAGTTGTGTGCATGTCACTGAGCTGTAACACCTGTATACAGCAGGATAAAAAGTAGGCATAGTTCCTGTCCTCCCCCCAGCCCCCCAGCTTCTTAGTTCTACTTCTTAGTGCTCACGAAGCATGAAATAACAAATTCGAGATTTCGTGAAATCGCAGCATGTGCTCTACAGGGAAGGATAGGATGGCCTGACCAAGCTGACCGAACCAGAGGTGATACTTAATCATTTAATCTCAAAGATGAACAAGTGATAATGCAGGAAAGGGAAAAAGAGTCTTTTAGGCACAGGAAACGGCATGTGTAAAGGCCCTGAGGCAGAGAGGAATGTAACCTGTTTGATGTCCCGAAAACCAGGGTGGCTGATAAGCAGAAAATAAGGCAGAGAGTGTGAAAGAGGAGGTGGAAGAATGCGTGGGCTATACCATCTTAGGGATTTAAGATTTTATCTTAAAAATAGTAGGAGGCTATTGATTTTACACGGGGGAGTGATATCTTTCGATTGGTACTTTAAAAGATAAATCTGCCACTGTCCAGAAAGTACCGGTTTCCCTGCAGACCTCGAGGGATTGATCTTGTCCCATACCAGTTGACCCTGATGGAGTCTTTTAAGGTCACCACTGTCCTCTGTGCTTGCGCCCAACCTCCAATCACCCCAGTCTGTGGAACCTTTTAAAACTTTGAATAAAAGAAGCAATTTCTGTCCATGTTCTCCCTTTGTTCTCCTTCTTTAAACAGTGATTGAAGCTGGGCTCAGCTCTCTGAAAACCCCAGAGAAGAAAATGATTTCCATAGCAGCCGTAACCATGGGAAACCTTCAAAATAGCTCCCATGCCTATTTTCTGCTCTGCTCTGTTGGTTGGCTAGAAGGGAGGGCTTCCATTTTGGTGTTCTTTGTGTCACAACCCATGTAGATGAGAGTTGTCTTTGCCTTTCCACATATATCTTATCATAGCATGAGAATCACAGGATGGCATATTTGGGGTGAGGAAGAAAAGACGGAGCCGCTGGGGTACCTTCATTTGTTCCTAAGCTAGAGAAACTCGAGTGCAATGTCGATTTAAAAGAGGAGACCTCAGTTTGCTTTTCCTCTTGCTTGTTCCCTCCCAGGTTGTGTGGTAGGTCCAAGTACCTCCCCTTTGAGAGGAATCAGGAGAAAACTTTTTTTTTTCCTTTTGGAGAAAGTGGTTTTCATCAGTTTCCCTTCCATTTTGCTCTTACAGTCTCTTGGTAAAGAGCCATTTTCTTTGTCACTCCAGAGATGCTCGGAATTCTTCCAGAGACACGTGATTCCCCTTTGGAGAGTTTCTGGCATAAAAACCAGGACCTTTTTGGGGGGAACCGAATCCCCGGTCCAGCGTCCCTCTCTGGGGTGGGCGCAGGGCAGAGACGAGCTGATCAGCATTGCTCTTGATCAACAGATGGTAACGGAGTGAAAGCATGCCAGTGACTCAGAAGTTACTGCTGCAGAAGTTAACAAGGAGCCTAGAACATCTGAGGATAGTGCGTGTTTTTGGAATTTGGCCAGGCCCCTGGGAGAGGCTCAGGAGGAAAGCCGAGAAAGGAAATAAAAGTTCAGGCGAGTCCGTGGTTGTGCATTCTCCTTTCCAGAATGTTTGAAAACCATGTCGAGAAATGCATTGCATAAGTTAAACCAGCTGCTGGCAGCTTTAATGTTCAGAGCTTTCCTGGGTCACCAGATAACAGGATCACTTCNGTGTGGAGAAAAGAAAACGGGGTGGGGGGGGCGAGGGGGTGGGAGGTGGATTTCCTTTATGCAACATCCTTATCCTAGCAGGGCGGCATCCTTTTACCTCCGGAACTCACTGTATAAAAAGAAATAACGACTGTTCCCGAGTCGGACTTACTCCCTGTTGTACTTGGAGGCTTATGTTTTCAAACAAGGCACCGAGGACTGGGCGGGCGGATGTCAGAATCATGGTGCAGGAATGTGGGAGAATTACCCCCGTTCAAGAGTTTGGCCTGGGCTTCCAGAGTTTTCCCATTGACATTCATGTGCCTGATGAGAGTATGCTTGTAAAGATTAAATACGATGACCTACGCAGCTTGCCTAGCGTATGCTCCATAAATGTCAATTAACGTCTCTTGTTAAACTTTTATAAGGGTGCTCTTAAGAGATGACAATCGAGTCTGTCTGACTGAACCATGTGGGGGTGGGCGTGTTGAGATTTCTTCGACAGCTTCAGTTTTCCTGAGACGTGTGGTGTAAAACCCAGTCACGAGGTCTGGAGTGGAGCCAGTCTCAGAGCAGCCCTTCCAGCCTCCAGAAGGAGGCGTTGGACGGTGTGCCTTGCTGGCCTGTGGTGGCCTCAGAGAGATGGGCTGGTCACCTGCTAAAATGCTGGTTCCCATGCTGAAAAAAACATGCTTGGCCACAATCTGCCTACTAACGCGTTATTCCCGTTAAGTCATTAATTTCTAAAAAATTTATTTTGAGAGAGAGCAAGCAGTGGAGGGGAAGAGAGAGAAAGGGAGAGAGAGAATCCAAGTAGGCTCCGCATCATCCGTGCGCAGAGCCCGATTTGGGGCTCGAACTCACGAACCACGAGATCATGACCTGCGCCGAAATCAAGAGCTGGTCGCTTAACCAACTGAACCACCCAGGCGCCCCTAAGTCATTAATTGTTAAGTAACAAACATCTCTATGTCCTTTAGAGTGTGATTTGGCTCCCTGAGAATTTTTTCAATATGCATTTGTCTTTCAAGGGTACCTTGAGAAATTTCCAGATAGAAGTTTCCTTTCTCCACTGCCTCTGTTTTTCAATTCTTGATGAGGAGAACATTTTACTTACATAATCTCAGAGTACACCACCTTTCTTTTCTGTGTCTTACAGAATCTTAGACCTGGGGAGACCCTCAGATGGTTCCTGGTCTGTCCAGTTGAGAAAACAGATTTACAAGGGACAGACGTAACTTTGCGTAGGAAAACATACTGAGTGACATAGCCCAGGACACCATCTGGGTGTACTGTGGTGATTTACAAACTAAGATCTGTAAATTCTATGTACGTGTTAAAACATGCTTTTTGAAGACTTATCAGAAAAATTATTGCACTAGTTATAAATGTAAAAATCATCTTTCATGACAAACGCTTGATCACTGTCAGCCATTTTCATTGTCTGAGATTTTGGTGGCTGCAGTTTTCCTCCAGCTAGATCCTAATCCATGGAGATGGGCACATGGGGGTGCGAGAGATGGTGGGGAGGGGACTGCGTGAGACCTTCCTCCTTTTAAGGCTTTCCTTTAACAAAGATGGATTTTGTGTTGACGACCACCTGATTCTAGGAGATTGGGGTTTCCTTTCCCTGTGTGGACGTTAGGTGGGGGAAGGTTCTGAATCCCAGGCATTTCTGACACCTAAGTTGGTGGCCAGCAGAGGAAACTCGCTAAGGTCCTCTTTCCCCCTCAGCACGATGAAGACCACAATACGGCTGTGATGAGGTTATTGTAAAGCCATTTAGCTCAGTGCTTGGGGACAGCTACAAACTATTAGCTCTACGATCAGCAACTGACTTCCATTCTGAAACTTGAGTCCGTGCTAACTCACAAAGAAGGCCCCCTCGACATCCCTTGTAATATGAACAAGTTATTGAACACTCTGGCCTCATTTTCCCCCCCTAATCTCTTAGCCTGACTGAATCAGACCATTCTTCGCCATAGGAAAGGATGTTTGTTGGTTGGCTTACCTGTTTTTCCCTAACGTCTTATGTGTCCATATTCAGATGAATCCTCTGATTTTTAGGCTATTTATTACCAGGGTCCTGATACAACCACCATATCTCCATATTTTGTTTCCACTCCTCTTATTTATCCTGGGGAATCTGAGGCCCGCAGCAGGGATACAAAAGTTCTATTGAAGACTACGTGCAGAGGAAAAGAACGAGAACTCTTACAGGAACACTGCAGAGATGGCGTCCAGCTGCCCTTTCTCACACATGGAACTAATTGAGCCTCTCCTCCTGGGGCCCAGGTGCTGCCCAAGGATCCCAGCGCCTGTCCGGTAAAGCTGTGGGATCCCACCTCTGTCAGTGCGGGGTTGGAGAGGTTGTGCCTTCAGCGTGGAGCTCTGTGATAAGAAAGTTGAACATGTTTGGGGAAAGATGACCATATGATCAATATATTACAGTATGTGAACCAGGCTTGATTATAAGCCACGGAGAAGCAGGGTGGCTCAGTCGGCTGAGCGTCTGACTTCAACTTAGGTCAGGATCTCCTGGTTCGTGAGTTCGAGCCCCATGCCGGGCTTTGCGCTGATCCCGTGGAGCCTGCTTGGGATTGTCTGTCTCCCTCTCTCTCTGCCCCTCCCCCACTCACGCACTCTGTCTTTCTCTCAAAAGTAAAGAGAACGTTAGAAAAAATGAAAACACAAATAGGCTACATAAAAGGTTCACCGAGGTGGTAGTTCTCTTTTTTTCGAAACGCGGATTTATTGATCTCGATCCTCGGCACTGCAGCTCCTCTCTCTGTCACTGTTCGCCCATTCTGAGATCCTACAGAATGAGGAAATTCTAATCCCACGTTCACACTTTTACGTTCTGAGATAGGGTTTCATGAGCATCACCTTCTCTGACCAAAAGGAACATGAATCCTAATACTAGAGCCAACAGAACTCCTTGTGGTTTTCTACCCTCTTTGAAAGCCCCTTAAATGACATTTTCATTTTGAATTGGCTAGTTCTCACTAAAGCATCTTACTTCTGTTCATATGGCTTTTCACCAGTGGACTTCAATAGTACTTATTAAGTATTCATTGCAAAGTACCACTAGTTCTACTTCTTAAGTACCATTCAAACAGGAGTGCTTCCTGAAGGTGTCGCTGTGCTTCTGTCCAAGAATAACTTGGATTTGCATGGCGCTCTCCAGTAGCCAAAACTCTTTTTGCATATATTATGTCATGATACCGGCGTGCTGGAATATTCTTTTGCTTTTGTTTTTTTATGATCACCGTTTTCCAGACGGTGAAGCCAGGGCCTCAGAAGAAGTAGGTGGTTCAACATAGGTGGGGTGTGGCAAAACCAGGACAGGAATCCAGTTCTGACTAAAACCAGAGCTCTGGCCTTTGCACCAAGTGGATCCTCTCTACTCCCACTAAGGTTCATATGGACCAGCGCGTCCGCATTGGAGAACCACGCTTTTTTTTGAGCACCTTTCATAGTCCAGTAGCTCATACATCATTTAGTTAAACCTGTCCACATCCCTCTGAAGCAAGTAGGAGTCCCATCTTACAGATGAGAACACAGGTTCAGAGAGCTTGTTTTGTAGCATTGAGATTTATTTCTACAGCCAATGCTTCATCCTGCCTTGCCATAAAATAGTTAAAGCCGGAGGCTGCATGCTCTGCTTGCTAAGGTGGGCAAGTCTATAAAAGATTTGGAAGAGTTACAAGTGCATTTGCTGAAGTTGGGGCTTTTACAAAGATAATCTGCAAATATTTGAAAACCGCATGCATCCATTAAAGTTGAGTGGCCAAAATAGCACAATATGGTGACCCTTATTCTTGGTCCCAGCCCATTGATTTTTCTTTGCTTGAGCAGAAGACTTAACTTTCTTTGAGAGCCAGGGATGGGGAAAGGGGTCAAGAGCTTTTCTGGAAGGTTCACGGGAGTGAGATTAGGAAGCTGTGCTCCATCTCTTACAACTCAGCCCTAATTGCATCAGGTTATTCTCCTTCTACTCTAGGAAAATTCCACAGTTGAGATCCTATATTAGCTATTGCCACAGTAATGATGTAACGAATAACCTCAGAGTCTCAGGGGGGTGCAAGACTGAGCACTTTTTTTCTGAGTCATGAGTTTGTGGGTTGACTGAATGGGCCTTGCCTCTCATGTCCTTCACCCTATTCTTGGGACCAGAGGCCGTCCTGGGTGTACCCCCTGCTCATGGCACGGGCAGAGGAAAAAAAACGATGGCTGAAAACCAATTGCTCGTAAGGCTGAAGTTTGGAGCTGTCACATCATTTCCAACCATTTGCTGTTTGCCAAAGCAAGTCATGTGGCCAGGTTAACGACCAGCAGTGGGGAAAGAAACTCCCAGATCAGTGCAAGTGTGGATGCAAAGAGAGGTGCAAACGGGGGCTAATATTTGACCTGCTATACGTACAGTTACAATAGGATGTATTTTGGAATTGACCCCTTTAAATCAGTGACTTGACAGTTTCTGAGTTTGTGGACCCCTTTGGGAACATGATGAAAGTCCTAAACATGTTCCCCAAGAAAATACAATAGATACCTAATTTGGCATTCGTTTTCCAAGGGGTCTCTCAAGTCTAACCATGAGCCTCAGGTTCTGATAGTTGGTAGCGGAGTCTTGCCCTGGATGGTAGCTTTTTGTTTCCAGGTGGGGAGTGAGGCAGCATGGTGTTATTCCAGGACATCCCCTGCTGCTGACCCCAGATCCTCCCAACAGCCCTTTGTTCCTGAGCGAGACAGAGTGTGAGTGGGGGAGGGGCACAGAGAGAGGGAGACACAGAATCCAAAGCAGGCTCCAGGCTCTGAGCTGTCAGCCCAGAGCCCAACATGGGGCTCGAACCTACAAACCGTGAGATCATGAGCCGAGCTGAAGTGAGCAGAGCCGAAGTTGGACGCTCAACTGACTGAGCCACCCAAGCGCCCCAGATCCTCCAACAACTCTTAAATGCTAACACAGTCTTGGATGAGGGTTCTTTTTTTTTTCTCCCCCAGAATTAATATAGCTTTTATCAAATTTTTTTGATCATAAAAAAAAAAGCTTCTCCAAAAAGCTTCTCCAAAGCTAACGAGTGAATAAATACCGCTCCAAGATGTTTTCATCTCTCCACAGCTAAATGTGAAGAGTAAGGGTTATAAAGTACTTGAAACTAAATCCGGTCAAATTAAAGAGTGATTCCTCATCGTGGTGAGCATTGTGCATAGAACTGTCAAATCATGAGGCGCCTGGGTGTCTCAGCCACTTAACTGTCTGACTCTTGATTTTGCCTCAGGTCATGATCCCAGGTTGCGCCCCGCATTGGGCGCCATGCTGAGTATGGTAACTCCTTGAGATTCTCTCTCTCCCTCTGCCTCTCCCCTGCTCTCGCTCACTTCTCTCTGCAGAAGAAAAAAAAAAAACCCTCCCAAGATTATTCTTTTTCCCATGTTTGTCTTGATCTTTCTGTTTGTTTTAAGTGATTCTGTCCTTGAAGAAACCATGGTGATATTAAATAGCTTTTATAAATGTCCTTAAACCCCCAAATAATTTGGGGGACAAAATTACTGTGGACATTATTTTGGGTCTATGAAGTCTCAAACTCTGAGAAGTAACCATTTAGACCAACTGCCCATCTGAATCTGAAATCCTGAGATTTCTCCTCATCCCCAAGGAATCATCCAGACTCTGCTTGCCTCCAGAGATGGAAGGTTGCCCGGCATGCCTGGTTGGCTGTGACTAGTGAATCTTTCTCCCTTATGTCGTGTGTGGTCTTTGTCCTCTTCACAGTCCCGGAAGAGATGGGTCATCAGCACACTGACCTCTCAGAGTCGGCCCAGTGTTTTAGCTGTGGAAGAGGAGCCCAGTTTCATTTCATCTGCCTATTGTTTCCTTAAACTCCTCACTTTGCAATTTTGTAATAATTTGACGTCCATCTGAAACTCAGGGACGCTTCCGAAATAAAACTAGCCTGTGTTGTGCCTGTGGGCCCTTCCCTGCCGGTAAGGTTGAATAGGCAGGGATGCGAGTGTATCATCTCATGGCAACAGCCCGCTGGCCCAGCCCCTGCTCTAGAATTCTTCTTCTGGCTGAGAACCCTGTAGGGTTGCTCTTTCGATTTTGGGGGGCCCATGTCCTCCTGTCCCACAGGACGTGGGTCCATTCCCTGGCCCAGCAGCTTGCCTACCAACCCTGACGTGCACTACTGAAAACCCACAGCAGAGGGCGGTCTCTCATGCTTAGCAAGGCGTCCTTTGCACGATGGTGATTTCCTTGAACAACCCATAAAAAAGTTTCTTTAATGAGGTTGGCTTCATAAAGGGCAGAAAAGTCCCTGGCTCTCCAAGAGGCCGTGTTTTATCTGCCTGCAGAGCCCTTTCACTGTTTGGGGAGCAGTTTCCCTCTCGTTCTGACCCCATCCCCCCTCACATCATTGGGGTTATTTGTGAAGTTCAAAGACAGACAGGGGTTGAGAGTCATCTTTCCAGTTTTGTGTTTGTTTTGTTGTTGTTTTCATTTTACCAAACACAGAACGTGACGGGGGCACTCAACACATGGTAGCCAGCCTTGCTGACGTTTCAGGCTATCTTAATAGCCCCTGTCTCAAAGGATTAGCCTTGAAAAGATTAGTACTGCCAAACATCCTTTTTCCCCCCCGCTTATGCCAGGTATTCTGCTGAGTCTATTTTATACACTATTTCATTTAATTGTTAAAAAAAAAAAATCTCATAAGGCAGCTCTGCTTGCTAACTGCCATTTTACAGACAGGGCGATGGAATCCTGAGGTTAAAGAATGTGCTGTGTGGCCTTGGGCAAGTCACTGGGGTTCTCTGGGCTTTGCCTAGTTGCTCTTTTGTACAACAAAGGCGTTAGGTTTCATAGCTTCCCAAATCCCCATTTTCCTCTCAGTTCCAGACAAAAAGCAAGTTAAAAGCACTGAAACCAAAGTTCTCGTGGAAATAAGAAATCTGTGTTGTGTGAGGGATGTGGGCGTTAGTGTCAATGGTGAGGGGCTAAGCCCGTGCTTTTGTCATCGGCCTAAAATTCCCCCAGATGAGCCGATGGCAAGCCAGGAACCCGGCAACCCAAGCATGGAGTCACACCCACAGGTGATAAAACGCCAAGGCCGGTCCCGTTTTCGCAATAATGTGCCTCCCTTCCCAGGTATTGGTAAAATGGGCGCCGCGGTCGTGTTTCTGAAAGCTTGGCCTGCCTTAGCGTACGCACCTGCTCTCCCGGAAAATGCAAAGCAAATTGTGAGCACGCTGAATCACACAGAAGAGATGACTCTCAATTTTGTTTTTCCTGATCAAAATTTATCAGAAAACCTGACTTGCCCCTCATCCGAAAAAAAATCCAAATCTCAGAAAGGAAACCAATAGAACTTTTGGTGGCTAGTCTTCATAGACGGAAGCATGATGCTCCAAAGTATCTACCAAGACGTCCTGTGAGCTTGTTCTGATGGTTTTAGATCTTTCCTGTTCCTATATGGGGACCCTGGCTGCTGGGTGCTGCTTAGCAGGAATGAGATGGAGGCGGGAGAGAAAAAGCCACACTCAGTGGTTCTGAAGGCACAGTGGCTTTATCTTGGTTCTGTCTAAACCAGGCCAGGCATGTTATAAGACACAGGGGGGATTATTTAATGCTTTGGGGGGTTTACAGATAGTGTGATGAGACGGAATCATTTTAGAGAAGTAAGGTATGAGTGAGAGGCTTCTTACTGGTGGATATATTACGCTGTACCATATGGAATTGCTGTCTGGTAGGGAAGGCCTGTGCTGGGAAAAATAAATGGAGAAGTCACCAGCACGTAGATGGTATTTAAATCTGTGAGATGACGTCGGGAGAGAAAGGATATAGGACAGGGGTGTGCCCAAGCCCTGAGGCATTGCCAAGTTCAGAGGATTCATAGAGGCGGAATCAGCAAAGGATTTAAGGAAAGGGGGAAAAATGTGTCCTTGGATAAATATTCTACCAGCTAAGTTTAACATAGACACAGACAGACACAGACACACACACACACACTGCACACGTGCAGATAAGCAGTGTTAGACGGCCTGGTCGCAGCATCCCTGCTTACAAGTGAATCCTCCCTTCCCAAATAACCTTGCCTGGCAAACATGCCATTTTGTCAGAGGAAACAGCAGGAGCTGCTAAGCTGAGATGATGATTCATTATCTGTTAATGGTTTCCCCCTGTGGTTTCTCTCCATCCCTCACAACCCCCCACCCTCTTTTCGTGGAGATTTCAATGTGCTAGAAAAATCCATCCCTGTAAAATCTCCCGAATTCCCTAGCCTTCTGGACTTTGCATGACATGCAGAACGTGGGAAGGTGGAAGGTCAATGCCAATCCCGTGCTAATGGCTGTCAAACTGTGCCTGAAATGTGGTTAACTCCTCTAGGTACACGCCTGTGATGGCTGGTTTTATGCCAAGTGGGCCAGGCAACGGGGTGCCCAGTGAGTGCTCAAACCTTATTCTGGGCGTTTCTGTGAGGATGTTTTTGGGTGAGATTAGTATTTAAATGGGTGGACTTGGGGCACCTGGGTGGCTCCTTTGGTTGAGTGCCCCACTCTTGGCTTTGGCTCAGGTCCTGGTCTCATGGCGTGTGGGATCAAGTCCCATGTCGGGCTCTGCGATGGCAATGCAGAGTCTGCCTGGAATTCTCTCTCCTTCTCTCTCTGCCCCTCCCCCACCGTGCGTGTGTGCACTCTGTCTCAAAATAAATACATACACGTTCAAAAATAAATGGGTGGACTTGAGTAAAGCAGGTCACCTTCCATTATGTGGTTGGGCCTTGTGCAGTTGGTTGAAGGCCTGGGTAGGAAAAATAAAAACCCACTTTCCCCTGAGTAAGAGAGAATTCTCTCACTGACTACCTTTGCACTTCATCTGCAATATTAGCTCTTCACGCTCAGTGATCTTCAAACTGGGACATAGGCCCTTCCTGGGTCTGCCACACCACTGGCTCACTCAGCACATTGTAGATTTCTCAGCGTCCATAATTGTGGGAGTCAATTCCTTAGCATGAACAACCCCTCATCTCTCTCTAGGTAGAGAGTGAGGGTATCCATGATTGCTTTGGGTTGCATACTTTTTACCACTATTCTGTACCATCTGTCTCTTTATTCCCCTGCCCTGCAAAGGCCCGGTCATGTACCATCTGACTCTTGTGCCTTGGAGATCTTTGTTTGTTCTGGGACAGCGTCAACAGGGGCGGAGGCCTTGGTGCTGCCTAAACATCCAGTGTAGATTTATTACTGAGCCCCATGCTGGGAGCACTGCCATTATTACATGGTTACGAGCTGCACATTGGCCAGGAAGGACGGGTTTTACCCCGTTCTATTGCCTATCTGAACTCTGCCCAGCACAGAAGTCGGCCGACAGACGGCCCTCTTGGTTTTCTTTCACATGCTTTGCAGATTGCTTCCTCGAAGTAGTGAACAAAAAGCAACAGAAGAACGAAGGAGTAGCATTGGATTTCCTTTGCTTGATCGAGAATACATGCGGGATCTGAAAAGGTGCCCCAAAGCATTTTCTAAGCAGTATTTACTATTTGTGTTGGAAGACGTCTCCCACATTAGCTCATTGAAACATCGCAGGAATCCATAGCGGGTGCAAAAACAAGTCTTTCTCAGGACTGAAATGTACTCAGTAGGTACCAGAATAGCTGCGCTGTGGTTCCGCTGCTGACTGACATTGCTTCCAAGCCAGCGTGGTGGGGAAGGAAGCCCAGGCTGGCTCCAGAGCTGGGGCAGCTGGGTCCCGGGGCAGCTGACGGACCAAGGCATGTCTTGCAGCACCTCCCTGGCACTGGCTAGGACCTCAGACGAGGAAGCTGGGGTGGAAGGTGGTGCGTGGTCAAGAGGCCCACTTCAAGGTCTCTGGGTCCAGATGACATAGAAGGGCTGACACCCATTCACTGGCCAAGATGCACCAGCAGCATCTGGCCCCCCTCTGGCTCCAAGATGCTGGGGGTTGGGGTCCTGATGACTAATGTCATGTCACGGGAACGTCCTTGAAAAACCTTAATACGGTTCTCTATGTCCGCCGTGATTCAGACAGCAGCATCTTTCACTAGCGATGAATGCATCCAACAAGAGAGTGTGCCAACAGGCACCACGGTCAACAAATGATTGGGAGAATTTTAGAACTGGCTGGAACTCAGTACATGGTGCAGCTTCTATCATTTAGCAATCTCTGAGAAGCAGTTTGCTTTTATGCACACATGTATGTTATGTAGAGAATAAAAGGGAATCCATTTTAAAAATTCAGCATGTATTTTTATATCAACTTGTATTGAATATAGTACCTTGAATATGATCACTGAATAGTCTGAATTTACAGAAAAGGAACTGAGGATATCTGAAACCAACGGATTTTTTTCCTCCTCCTGCTCTGCTCCTTGGAGATTTATTGATTTCTTCCCTGCATGGTTTTTATTCAGAGATGGGCACTAGCCAGTCAGACCTTGCGTCTTGAGGCTTATCCTATATTCTCCCTAGAAACCGCCTTAGTTAATACACAAATGGAAGAAGCACGAAATTAGACTAGCCAGGCACTGAGTAAAATGTAGGCATTTTTAGACCGAATAGTCTTTCTGTCTGGAACAGAAGATTCAGAAGCTCTGAGTATGTATACATAAAGACAGCACTCTGACAAGGCCAATGAGACTAACGTGAATGAAGCCAGGGATAGTATAGGGTGGTGATAAGAAACATCTGTAGAACCACATGGAGCTGGGTTCAAGTTCTGACTCTTCGTTTTACTCTTTGTGGGTTCTTGGCCAGTTGTTCAGTTCTTGGCCTCAGTTTCCACATCTGTAAAATTGGCATCATCATCATAATATCTACTGCACTGTTGGTTATCAAACTTAAGAGGAACGAGTCCTAGAAAGTGCTTAGCACAAAGCCCAAACACAGTAAGTGCTGAGAACATTTTTCTAGTTGTTGCAACTATTATTGTTACATGGTTCCGGGCAGTAAATAAGAGTCAGAAACGTTCAACAACTGTTTAGAGGTGCTTTGGTGCCCCTGTTTGTGGGTGACTATTGCTACTGATTTTCAGAATAGCGTGTAAGTATCCTTCCAGATGATTCATGTATTACCTGGAATTGACCATCAAAATGTCGCGGAAATGACCACCTTTTGCCCTACAGACCGCTCTTCCCAGGATGTGTTTCTGCCTTGGGAGGGCATAAAAATCCTAGGCAAGCCAGATTTTGGGGATTCGGGAAAGATCCCTACTGGCTCTAGAATGTGACCGGGACCAATGTGTTTGCTGCTGACGTCAGTGGCCCCAATTCTCCTCTTTGGTTGATGTTACTCACAGTGCCCACCTGCTCCGACTCGGCGCTCCGCCATGAGGCTGCTGTGACCAGTGGGATGTTGGCAGACCTGCTGTAAGCAGAGGCTTGAGAAAAGTGCAGGTGTGTTTCAGCTTCTGTTCTTGCCCTCCGACACCATCCTGAGGCTGATGGGCCCGCTTAGTCTGTGGCCCAGGAAAAGAAACGAGAGGCCCGTCAACGAGAATAGACCAGCCGAGCTCTGTCTAAACCAGCCAGCCCCCAGGTGCCTGAGGGAGCCCCACCTAGATTGTCTCCTTAGACACCCAGGAAAGAAATGGCACCAAGGTCTTACCTTCAACATTGTTATTGCAACAGAAAACTGGTAAAACCAGGCAGCGAGGAAACTCTGCTTTCTGGCATTCCATTTCTCTATGAAGATAATGCTGGAATCTTTGTCTTTTTAAATTTTTATGTTCAATAAAATTTTTTTTTGATGCCTTAAAGGGAATGAAGCTGCACGCTGACATGTCCTCAGGAGTGCCAGCCGGATTTCTAGTTTGTGGCAGGATGTCATTATTTAACGTCTGTTGGGAAATAAAACATGTGTACTCATTTGAAGCTGCTTTTAAGTGCCATCAACAATCGTCTGTAAGAACGAGGAAGAGGCTGGGAAGGGGGCTTTGATTGCCTGCCACATGCTGGTGCTGATGCTCAGAACAATGAGACCCCAGGTCCTCAGATCACTGCCATGTAAGATCTCTGGGGTAATCATGGCTGGCGGGGGCTTGTGCGGCTGAGGAGGCAGGGTGGTACCCAAGGGCAAGTCATGTTCACTGGAGAACTCCAATCCCCATGTCTTTGGCAGGGCCAATCATTTTTGATCACCTAGATCCATCGCCTTTGGGATGCTCGTTTTTTGGACCCATTTAGGAATGTGAGCATTCACTACCATTGTGCTTCCCACGCTGTATCCTCTGGGCCTACTTGGGAGTGAAAGGGGCATCTCCTACTAGCCTATGACTTTTCTGAGAACAACAAGTGGGCCTGATTCATTCTTTTTTGTTGATGAACTGTCCAGCTTATGGTTGGATTCCAAGAGTGGACAGATGGCCATTTGGATGGATGGACAGATGAATGAATGCATGTTATAACATTAAGTATTCACAAGGTACTAAGTTTTTTCCTGTTGGATGTATGTACTTGGGAAACTCCAGATAGAGGAAGAAGGCATGAGTGATACCAGAGAAGTTCTGTCATCTTTAGAAGCCTCAGTTTGTACATGGGGAAAGGGCAGTAATCAAAAAACTCCACGTCATGGAGTTGGGGTGAGAATTCTGTGATCAGGCCTCAAGGACTTGACCTTGTACTTGGCATACTCTCTGTGGCTAACAGTATGTTAGTGGGGGTGCTGGGGCTGATGGTGGAATTTATACTTTAAAAGTCTAAGTTATGCTTATAGACTTAAGACACCCCCCCCCCAAAAGAATCTGTATGCAAGTACTTGAATGGAGACAGTATGACATGGACCCAGTAGCAGTGTGAGTCCCAGCAAAGACACAGGTCCCTGAGGGTCCTGCTGCAGCTGGGAATGGCCGTGAGGGCCATCATGGGGCAGAGTGGTCAGAGGAGAGGCTCTGAAGAGTGGGTGGCATTTGAAGGATGGGTGAGATTTTCACAGTGGTACTTGATAGGATGCAGACTTTGGGTCTTTGTGGAATTCTGAGATGGTACACATCTGCCTGGATTTGTGAATTTGGGAGAGCTTCTTGAGGAAAGTGGACCCTCTGTTGGGCTTTGCAGAAAAATTTAAAAAGGACAGAATTAGAGGAGAAGAGAGGAGAAAGCTTTACTTTATTGCTTGAATCCCTTTGTATTTTACTCCTATATTCTGGATATATATATAATACATTGCAGAGTACATCCTGTTTTTTCTCTTCCTATTTCTTTCTGTTTCTTCCATTTCTTTCCACTCTTCCTAAAAGTTCACAGGGTATGGATTTGAACAGATCCAGGTTCTAATTTCAAACAGCACTGCTGCTTTCTAGTGTGGCTTCAGGAGATAGATTTTGCTTTCTGGGTCTTGATTTTCTCACCCACAAAATGGGAAAATAATTCCTACTTTGGAAGCTTCACGGGAGGGTCACTTCGAGGGCTCTTAATCAATGATGGTCACCACCATCATTCAATTTTTATTCCTCCTGCCATCCAAGTACAAGGCACCCTTTTCAACCTGCCTCAGGCCCTGGAGATAAACCAGGTTAGAGTCAAAGGTGGTTAAGTGATTCCGCATTACCATTTGGCCCGGCCGCTTCACTCAGGTTGAGTGGTCTTCTGTGGGACAGTAAGTTGCTTACCATCATATACTGTATGAAAATCTCAGGGGTATCTCCTTTGAGTATATTTCCCCAGCAGGTAGCTACACAGCACTGGAGAAAGACTTAGTCCCTTAATTTACACCCATCCCTGGTCACTGCTGGAAACTAAATATTTTGAGTATCACTCCTGGCTGCCACATTTCCAGGCGCTGATGTTCAGGACAAATGATTAGGAGGTAACTTGTCAATGCCTATCCTTGAAGACTGTAACTTAAGAGTCTGAAAACCTGTGGACTATGACCAAAGAGCTCAAGTGTGCAGATACAGGTAACAGAGATGGAGGGAATTGGGGACAGTTTCCATCAAAAGAGTCACTTTCTAGAAAAATTAAGTTCCTCAGTGGTTCTGGGTTTCTCAACTTGGGAGATAGAGGATTTCGGCTTGGATCAGTTCTTCATGATAAAATGACTAAATCCTACATACTTCCTTGTCCTTTGTGCATTCAATGCACAGCACCCAAAACTGCCCCTGACCATTTCCAGATGTTTCTGGTCAGATGTTGGTGGTGGAGAGGTGTAGTAATAAGGCCTTTGGTGGAGAACCGCTGTGTAGCCAGCCAAGCCGAAATAGTGAACCATGTTTTATGAATACATTGAAGAGCGAAATTCAAAGTAGAAAAAGCCACATAATAAAAAAAAAAAAAAGAGGTAGATTGAATTCGCTGTTCAATTTAATTCCTGACTTTAAGGCTGATAGTAGCCCTGAACTATTTCATTTAACTTAAACACAGCAGTTATACTGCGTCAGGGCCTCGACAAGGCCCTGGAAGGAACAGAGGAAGAAGAGAAGTTCCTTTGGGAACTAATGTTTGTCAACCTGCCAGGGTATAGGAACGTCTCTGGCTTCAACTCACTGGAGAGCAGAAGCATGGGCAGGAAATATCCATTTATTCCTCCTTCCCATTCTAGAAGGAATACAAGCGCACCTCAGAGATACCGTGGGTTCAATTCCAGACACCATAATAAGGCACATATCATAACAAAGCAAATCAAATGAATTTTTGGTTTCCTAGTGCATTTAAAAGTTAAGTTTAGGGGCACCTGGGTAGCTCCATCGGTTGAGCATCCAACTTTGGCTCAGCTCGTGATCTCACGATTCATGGGTTGAGCCCCACGTCAGGCTCTGTGCTGATGGCTCAGAGCCTGGAGCCTGCTTCAGATTCTGTGTCTCCCTGCCCCTCCCCTGCTCACTCTTTGTCTCTCTCTGTCTCAAAAATATTTAAAAAAGAGTTTAATAGCTTCATTCTAGATTGGTCTCCTGAAGCAGAGGAAACAAAATTCAAAAATAAACTATTGGGACCTCATCAAAATAAAAGGCTTCTTCACAGGGGCACCTGGGTGGCTTAGTCGGTTAAGCATCTGACTTTCGCTTAGGTCATGATCTCACGGTTTGTGGTTTCGAGCCCCGCGTCGGGCTCTGTGCTGACTGCCAGCTCAGAACCTGGGGCCTATTTCAGAGTCTGTCTCTCCCTCTCTCTCTGACCCTCCCCTGCTCACGCTGTCTCTCTCTCTCTCTCCTAGAAATAAATAAAAATATTTTTAAAAAAGGCTTCTTCACAGCAGAGAAAACATCGACAAAAGTAAAAAGTAAAAGTTCTATGGAATAGGAGAAGGTATTTACAAATGACATAATCTATAAAAGTTTCATATTCAAAATATATAAAGAACTTTTAAAATTCAACACCCCAAAAGTGAATAATCCTGTTAAAAAATGGGCAGACAACATGAATAGACATTTTTCCAAAGAAGACATATGAATGGCCAACAGACGTATGAAAAGATGCTCAGCACCACTGATCATCAGGGAAATACAAATCAAAACTACCATGAGATATCATCTCCCACCTCAGAATGGCTAAGATCAACAACACAAGAAGCAGCGGGTGTTGCTGAGGATGTGGAGGAAAGGGAACCCTCTTGAACTATTGCTGGGAATGCAAACTGGTGCAACTACTTTGGAAAACAGTGTGGAGGTTCCTCAGAAAATTAAAAATAGAACTACCCTGCAATCTAGCAATGGCACGACTGGGTATTTAGTCAAAGAATACAAAAATACTAATTCAAAAGGATACATGCACCCCTGTATTTATAGCAGCGTGATCTACGATAGCCAAGTTATGGTAACAGCCCAGGTGTCCATCAGCAGATGATGGATAGAGAATATGTGGGGCGTGTGTGTATGTGTGCTGGAATATTACTCAGCCATAAAAAGAATAAAATCTTGCCATTTGCATCAACATGTTTGGAGCTAGAGTATTTTGCTAAGTGAAATAAATCTGAGAGGGACAAATGTCATATTACTGATTTCACTCAGATGTGGAATTTAAGAAACAAAACAAATGAGGAAAGGTTAAAAAAAAAAACAAGAAACAGAGTTTTAACTCTAGAAACAAAGTGATGGTTATGAGAGGGGAGGTGGATTGGGGGGATGGATGAAATACGTGATGGGGAGGGGCTCTTGGGTGGCTCAGTTGGTTAAGCAACCGACTTCAGCCCAGGTCACTATCTTGCAGTCTGTGAGTTTGAGCCCCGCATCAGGCTCTGTGCTGACAGCTCAGAGCGTGGAGCCTGCTATGGATTTTGTGTTTCCCTCTCTCTCTGCCCCTCCTCTGTTCACACTCTGTCTCTCAAAATTAAATAAACATTTAAAAAAAAAGAAATAGGTGATGGGGATTAAGGAGTATACTCATCATGATAAGCACTGGGTGATATACGGAAGTGTTGAATCACTATAATGTACACCTGAAACTAACGTTACTTTGTAACTGAAATTTAAAAACTTTCTTTAAAAGTTACCTTTGCACCATCTTGTAGTCCATTCAGTATGCAATTACATTATATCTAAAATAGCAATGGTTAAAAATCAAATTTTTTTATTAAAAATATTTGCTAAAAAAATGCTAAAACTTAGCATTGTCTGAGCTTTCAGCGAGTCGTGATCTATTTGCTCGTGGAGGGTCTTATCTCTGTATTGAATGCCACTGACGGATCAAGGTGGTGTCTGTGGCAGTTTCTCAAGACGACAGTCAAGTTTGCCACACTGGTGACTCTTCATTTCAGGAACGAGTTCTCTGCAGCATGTCATACTCTTTGACAGCATTTTGCCCACTTTCAAGATGGGAGTCTGTCCTCACAAACCCTGCAGCTGCTTAGCCAACTAAGTTGACGTAGTAATCTAAGTCCTTTGTCATCATGTCAATCATCTTCACAGTGTCTTCACCAGATGTAGGTGACATCTTCAGAAACCACACTCTTCACTCATCCGTAAGAAACAACTCCCTACCCATTAAAGCTTTATCGTGCAACTCAAGCGATTCAGTCCCATCTTGAGGCTCCACTTTTTAATTTTTTTCTGTGTTGGTTCCGCACCCGGTGTGGAACCCAACACGGGGCTTGAACTCACCACCCTGAGATTAAGACCAGAGCTGAGATCAGGAGTCAGACACGTAGCTGACTGAGCCACCCAGGCACCCCCAGGCTCCACTTCTGATTCTAAGTTCCCTTGCTGTTTGCACCTCCCCTGCAGTCAGACTGCACATGTAATATTTACTGATTAGGTTTCACGAGGTTATAAATGGGCACTGTTCATGGAGTCCCCCAAACGATTACAATAGGAACATCAAAGATCACTGATCACAGATCGCCATGGCAAGTAAAATGAAAAAGTTGGAAATATGAGACCTGCCAGGATGTGACACACAGATGCAGAATGGCTCCATGTGGTTGGGAAAATGGCACCGGTGGACCTGCATGGTCTACATGTGGAGAATTACCACAAACCGTCAATGTGTAAAAGATGCAATATCTACAGGGTGCAGTAACAGTGAGGCGTGCCTCTAGACCTTTATCTGCTGTATCTGGGATCTTGTAAAGCAGTATTTACCCCTTGTAAGTTCCTAGTTGATGGGTTCCTCTTTTTCTTCACCCGTGGAGTAAAATTGGAAAATGTCATGTAAACAGAAATGATATTAAAAATGTTGAATAAATGCCATGGCACAGGTGCTTGGAATTCACAACCCTTACAGGCCCTCACCCTGGAAGTGGGCCTTTGGGGGCTCCCTGCTGTGCTCTGAGTTAACCCTTTGGTGGTGGGAAGGGGGCTGCCTCAGGGAGAAGTGGCCCTTCCAAGTATTTCAGTACTCTCGTGAGAGGTATGACTTTCCGCGCTTCTCTCCCCAGCATCAGCCTTGTGTGTCAGTCCTCATGACCCTCCTTTTCCAGGCCTGAGAAGACGTCCCAGGTCGCCACATTCTCAGCCCTGGGGCAGATCTCCTCCTTCCCAGGTAGGTTGCCATTTTCACCGCGGCAGCTAGGTGTCCTCATTAAGCACTGTGAGCGGCACGCAGCTTGGACATAACTGCTTCTGGAAGAAGTCTGTTGACCGCAAGACAAAGGCTGTAAGCACATTTCGTGAGGATGTACTAAGTTTTTAAGCCCAAACAAAGGGGTTTCTCCCCCATCAAGTACCCATTCTGTTCTTTCTCTCTTTAAACAAGCTCCCATGGTATTTTTTTTAAAAGGTGGTTTCACTCTCCTTTGGACCAGCTCATGTACACTGAGCCGACTCTCTGGGAATCTGTTCCCAGCCCCCGCGCTTAGGGTTTTTGCTTCTGTGGTTTCAAATCAAACCTCTGACGTTGGTCCAAAGTAGCATTTTGTGGTCACATGCATGTGAGCACAGAGCTTTGTGAAGTTGATTGACATTCTTGTTGTACAAATTGCTACCTTTTGAGATTTTCCTTTGGTTTCCTTTGGCAATATAACTTTCCAGTCTTGAGATTCTGGCAGCATCGGCCCGTCTGCTGGCTTTTGTGTGTTTAATGCTATAATTGCTTTGATATCTGTTCTTACCTCTAAGTTGGTTAGAATATTTTTTCACAGTGCTCTCTGTTTGCTCAAAGGAGACCATAAATCTATAAAAGTGTTTGATTTCTGTTCACTCGTTTATTTTAAGAGTAAAATAAATGGCCTTTGAGTGGAGCCTTTGAATCCATTTAATAATCATCAACAACCCAAATAAGAACATTAAAAGGAGTATTTATCCCAATCATAATCCCTAAATTCATATTAGCATTTGAAAGAAAAATGTACCTGAGATGATGGAATTACAAAATGGACTGTTTAGCAAACAGTTTGTTGAGTTGTGAGTCATTAAATCATCTTTGTTCATGGCTTTAGGTGAAAGCAAACCTCATTTGTCAACCGCCTTACAGAAAAGAAATTGGTGCCTCTAAGACTTGGTAATTTTAATCAAATCAGATCTTTATTGACTTGTATAGTTGAAGCTGTCTGGGAATAATTTTTGAACAGATAATTAGTCACAAATCAAAGCCTCAGCAAAAGGGGAGAGTCCCAGAGTAAAATGGAGACTACTTCCTAAAATACATAATACAGGTCAATTTGCCTTCCTGATATATATGTCAGATATATATATATCAGGATAGACATATCACATGTATATATATCATATACACATATACATATATATCATATGCATATATAACATTTATTTATTTATTTATTTATTTATTTATTTATTTATTTATTTATTTATTTTGAGAGAGAGTATGTTCATGGGGGTGGGGGGACAGATGGAGAATTCCAAGCGGGCTCCACGCCGTCAGCACAGAGCCTGATGTAGAGCTCGAACTAATGAACCTGTGAGATCATGACCTGAGCCGAAATCACTCAGAGACTTAACCAACTGAGACGCCCAGGCACCCCTGCCCTCCTTTTGAAACTAGGAGAGGGACTTATGGGTTCTTTCCTCCTGGTCTTTTGTGCTTCTTAGACTTTTGTCGCTTTCTGTTCCCAGTGTTCCTGTTGAAGCATTCTGAGGATCACAGGGGAAGTCGGGGTTGGTGGGGGATTCGTACATGGGAAGTGGTGTCGGATGGAAAAGAAGATGTGATTCAGGATGGAAGGGAAGGGAGGGTGGGAATCAGAGGACCAGCGGCCAGTCCTCTGTCTGGCTCAATTTCTGGGGCCAGCCCCAAGCTCCATGTAGAGCCAGCTTGGCAGATAACTTTTTTGGTTACGATAAACCAGGACAGAAGTTCATACTGGTGGTAATAGTCACAGCAAAAGCAGCTAACGTTACCCAGTGCCCCCTATCTGCCTTTCAATATGCCGGGTGTTCCACTGGATTATCCCCTTTAATCCTCAGAGCAACCTTAGGAAGATGCAATTTATCATCTTCATTCTCCTCTTGAAGAAACTGGGGCTTAGAGTTAGAAACACTGAGTGATCAGGAAAGTAACACTAGAACTCCCCTATGACCCAGCAACAGCACTGCTAGGAATTTACCCAAGTGATACAGAAATGCTGAGGCATAGGAGCACACGTACCCCAATGTTCATAGCAGCACTCTCCACAATAGCCAAAACATGGAAAGAGCCTAAGTGTCCATCCACGGACGAATGGATCAAGAAGACGTGGTTTATCTGTACCATGGAATACTACAAGGCAATGAGAAAGAATGAAATCTGGCCATGTGCAGCAACATGGATGGACCTTGAGGGTGTTATGCTGAGTGAAATAAGTCAGGCAGAGAAGGACAAATATCATATGTTTGCACGTATAGGAGGATTAGGAGGAACTTGACGGAGGAACAAGGGGGAGAAGAAGGGGGGAAATGGTGGGGGAGAGGGAGAGAGGCAAACCAGGAGAGACTCTAGAATGCTGACAAAAACTGAGAACTGATGGATGTGGGGGAGGAGGGGGGATGGGCATGGAGGAGGGCACTTGTGGGGATGAGCACTGGGTGTTATATGGAAACCAATTTGACAATAAACTATTTGCATAAAAAATAAACTAAAATAAAATTGTAGACATTAAAAGAAAAAAAGAAACACTGAGTGAAAAGAAGGAATTGTTAAACTGGAAAAGGGGGTCTGTTACCTGTACTTTGCATCTGAAGTATCTGTAGGAGACTATTTGAGACCATCTCCATGGTGAAATTCCGATCTGAACATGACCAAGAAGGCACAAATGGAAAAATGGAAAACACTTTGAAGTAGACTTCTACTATGTGGGAAAGGGCATAACACCAAGTTAAAGAGGCTGGAATTGATCAATTTTTTTTTGTTTTATTTTTATTGGAAGACAGAACTTCTAATATACTAACATGTGCCACAAAGTTTCTGGAAGGAGGTTTAGTATATTTTCCCCAAACTTCCTCCCTCTCTTCCTTCCTTCCTTTCTTATTAACTTCTCCAAACATATAATGAAGCACCTTTTGAGAAACGCAGATGAAAGTGTAGAATATTTAACGAGAAGGAAAATGATCTAGGTGCCTCCTTAGTTTCACTCCTGACTTTCCATAATTCCGGGTAAAATTTCACTTTTCTCTGCCAAAGCTTTGCCTCTGCACCTTGGAATGCCTCTGATACTGTGTTACAGAATTATGTTCCTGTGAGTAGTTAAAGTGAAAATTGAAACATATTTCATTATGGACACTAGAGTGATATGAATGCATTTTGTTGAGAAAAATGTTATAAGAACATGTTGTCATTTGTTAGTGGTGCCCCCTGAAAGAGGCAGTTTGAATTTTCTTTTAGTACCTAGAAATTTAATAATCCAAACTATCAAAACCAATTGTTTTTTCTTCATGCTCGGGGTGTCAGAAGGGACATTTTGAAAAGATGATTGAAAAGGTTGGGTTCTGACACATGTGACCTTGCATAGACTCCAGTGCAAGCCTTGGGCAGAAGTTGGTAACCTTGCTTGGATGCAGAGACCCCAAATTCCGAGCTGGAGTCCCCCAAAACTGTGGTCTTGTTCTTGGGATGGAAAGCTCCTAGTGACGGTTAAACCCTTCTGAGAAACAACATGAGTGCAGCAACTGGACAGGAATGATTTGTACAGTCAAAAAAAGAAAAGATCACACCTCCCAGAATCCCATGGGCCAGAAGAGCCTGGACCAAATTAGACATCACACGGAGTGAGGCAGCCATATTGCAGAAACACATCCTTGGATGTTCTGTGGATTTTTTTTTCTCTTTTTCTTTGAGGTATCAGATGTACAGCCAGAGGAGAGAAGACATTTCTCTAACGCCAAACAGGAGAATGCAGCTGAGCCTTCAGAAGTGAACTGTAAAAGGCACAGATCTGTGGAAAGAAGAATATGTTTTCTCCTCAGCGAGGTTATGTATTTAGCAGCTTTTTGATTGCACTTGACCTCTGAGACATGACTGTAGCCAACTTCTGTTGCTGAAAGTGAAAATGGCAGTGAGGGCCACACCGGCAAGGCCGCCGCCTCACTGACAGTCAGAGCTTCAGCGCCGGTTAGCAAGAATGTAAAATATCTTTCCATCCCAACAACACCAGGCTGGTGGTGGGTTTTTGTTTTTGCTTTATCCACCCTTCCTTCTTTTACAGTTCATTGACAATTCTGCTCATGCTTTAAAATAATCTAGGCTCGGAGTGAGGCTTGCATCGCGCTGATTTTGATTACTCCCACATACCGTATTTATTTGCCATTTAAAGCATCTTTGTCTGGAGGAGATTGAGTTTCCGCAGCGAATGAGCTCTGCCTGGTGAACTAAGGAAAGGTGAAGGGGAGGCCAGTCCCTTCGGAGGAGCCTATTGTGTGAGGAGGCCACCAGGGAAGAAGAGGAGAAGATAACATTCAGAATGACCCAGGGGGCTTAGCTGCTCACTCAGACCTCACACTTGTTCTGGGGCTTGATGGATGGGCCCCCAGGACTGTCCTTAGTGTACAAAATACACAGCACCCATTGTTTCCCTCACAGCTGGGCCCTAGATGCAGTTCACACACTCCTGTCCTGGGACTGGGGTCTCCTTTCTCGTGTCCCTTAGTGACATGAGGTGCTGACTGACCAAGAGCTTCCAAGTTTCCCAGGAGTTCAAGGACCTGGGTTTGGGGGGCTCCCTGGCCCATGAACAAAACATCAACATTCTGGATCAACGAACTTCATACAAACACTGCACTTGAACAGTGTCATGCGGGCCATGTTGGAGCCCGTGGCAGAAGGGGAAGAATCAGTACTACTGATCTTAATACTATTTAAATACCATGATGACGTCACTCTTTAGTGTCCACTGTTTTGCATCCAATTCAGTTTTTGAAAACACAGCATCGAAACACCATTTTCTTGATTGCTAAATTCTGTGGTGCCCTCTTCAAGGTTGCGTCCAAGAGGAGTGCCTCACTGGGCACCAAGTTCCACATGAATGCTTTTTTTAAATTATTATTAGAAATGATTCTATAATAATGTCGATAATGTCATTTATCCTACATTGAGCACTTACCTCTGCCTCATGGCCTATGGACCTCTTTGCACCATGCGAAACATTCATAACTATTAACTGATGAAATCGGCCTAAAGGTAGGTAGCAGGATTATTCCCATCCTAGAAGTGAAGACATGGAGGCATCAAGAAATTAGGCCATTTGCCTGCAGTCATCACCCTGCCGAGAAAGGCGGAAGCAGGATTTTAGCCCTGGTGTTTATAGCTCCACTTCTCTTTCTTAGTCTCTTGTCACTGAGGGACTGAATTTTTTTCACCCTACTCCATGTAGGTTGATTTTGGCCAGCAACTCCACGTTTTCCACGGCCGAAATGTATTGTGTTGGTTTTTGCCCAGGAGATAAAGTGTCAAATTGACAGTGAAGTCTGAAATAGGAGATCGCGGAATGCATGTGGAAGTCCTTGATTCTATTAATCTGTGGGAGAGGGGTAGATGGGTGTCAGTCTACTCTCATAGCCTTTGTCATGGAGTTGGCTTTTGTAAAAAAGGCTTTAATAATATTAAAAAAATGTAATATCGAAAAGACCTGTGTGCATATTGGTTGGTTTTTCAGTGACATTTTAGCAGAGTTTTCCTTGCCTTTATTTTTGCTCAAATACATTCATTTTGGAATTCTTGTTAGGAAATCTGGGTCTTGCTGGAAATTTTACTCCTCCCGCTCTGTAGACCTGTGATGTGTGGTAAGGTAGCCAACCACCACATAGGATCTTTGAATACTTGCAGCGTCGCTCATCCTGGCTGAGATGTGTTTTAAGTGAGAAATCACACTGGACATGAAGTCTACAATGGAAACTACTCACCAATAATTTTTTTATGGATTACCTTTGGCAGTGGTATTGTGAATCTACTTGTGTAAATATCATATGCCAGTAAAATTCATTTTGAGGGTTTTAATTTTTAAATACAACTAGTGAAAAATGTAAAGTCATATAGATGAATTGCATTTATTTCTGTTGAGATAGTTCTGCTGTAAACTGTTGCCTTTTAACTATCCCATTTATAAGGCAAGAGATTGGTGTGCTTTGTTTTGTTTTGTTTATAACTGGTGGAGGAGCGAGTAAATTTTGCCAAAAAAGCAAAGAGAAAAACTTTGAAGCTTAAGACTTGGGGTCAATACATAGCTGTTGCTTCATTAAGGTGACTTCACCTCCTGGGGACATGTGAATTCTTTAGGCTCCAGCATTAATTTATATTCCAAGAGGCTTGTAAACAGTGTGCCTATCTTTCAGAGCAGCTGCCTCTAAATGACTTCATGAGACTCTGAACTTGTTGTGGTGCTCCTGAAGGCATTGGATATTGAAAGAGTTGACTTGCCAGTGTTGGCCAAGTTCAGAGCTCTGCTGCATCTTTCTCAGTTATGTTGCAGAATGGTTCTCTGAGTACGATGATCTACATCTTGGCCTTCAGTCCTTTGTTTGCAGGAGAACCTGTTGACCCTGATGAACTTGCAGATTCCTGCAGGCTGCATCCTGGAATGTCCAGCTTGGCTTCTTCGAACCAAGCACACCAGCGATATTATTTCTAACCAAGCCCTCCACCCTTCCTCTTCATTGTGACATGGGTATTGGGCTCCCTCTTCACTCTGTTTTGGGAATATCTTTCCTCTTTCCAGAAAGCATTCATCAGTAATCCAATCAGTTTCCCTTTCTCCTTCCTTTCCATATGCTCTAGATTCTAATTTACTTCCAAATACGTATCAGCCACCCTTAGCTCACCAAAAATATCCTTCTAGTTCATGAGGGCAGGAGCTGGGGAGAGGAGAGACTTTGTTCACTCCTCTTAATTGTCCTAGGGATCAGTGAAGTTTAACTTGAAAGATACCTGAATTCCCCTTTGAAGTAAATGAGATAATTTTCCAGCAAATGTTAGCTTCAGCCCTTGATAGAAGGTGCTCCATAAATATTTAGTGAATGAATGAATTTCTGTCCTGTTTATACTCTTTGGAGGCTGCATGAACTTCCTGTCACCAAGGATCCGAGTCTGTGGTGCCCTGAGACACTTATTAGGTTACTGCTCTACTTGGAGGAATTGAATGAGGGCTTTAAGGCCACGTTATAGAATGTGCCCTGATGCAGTAAATAAAAGCAACCTCAGGAGTAAATGAACACAACTTCCCCTCCGAATTTTCTCTTTTCCTCTTGGACCCCACATGTGGCCATTTGCTATTTTCCACTCCTGCCTTATAATAGAATTGTCTTTGTCTGGACTCTAGGTTGTAGATATCAGAGACCAATTTAAAAACTTTTTTTTTAAAATGTTTATTTCTGAGAGAGAGACAGAATGGGCAGGGGAGAGTCAGAGAGAGAGGGAAACACAGAATCTGAAACAGGCTCCAGGCTCTGAGCTGTCTGTCAGCACAGAGCCCGATGCGGGACTCGAACCCACGATCTGTGAGATCATGACCTGAGCCAAAGTCGTATGCTTAACTGACTGAGCCACCCAGGTGCCCCATTTTTTTAATTTAGTTCTTTATTTATGTTTTTATTTATTTCTGAGAGAGAGCAAGAGAGACAGTATGAGCAGGGGAGGGTCAGAGAGAGGGAGACACAGAATCTGAAACAGGCTCCAGGCTCTGAGCTAGCTCTCAGCACAGAGTCTGATGCGGGGCTTGAACCCACAAACCGTGAGATCATGACATGAGCCAAAGTCGGACACTTAACCGACTGAGCCACCCAGGTGCCCCACCAGAGATCAGTTTTAAAGGGGTTTATAAACCAAACTGAGAATGAATTGGTTGGGGTTATCACAATACCCAGACAAGGCTGCATGCCAAGGCTCGAGCAACATCATTAGGAAATGCATCTCTCTATCCCTTAGCTCTACTCTTGGTTTTGTCTCTACTTTTGTGAGTTAGATGGTAGGCCATTGTTAAACCCCTTCTCATTGCTGCCCCCCCGCTCCCCAAGCTTCACCCAAGACCTTGGCTTTCCAGATAGCTCCAGCGAAAATTTTGGGGATTGACCCTAATTGGATTGTGTGAACTGTAGCCAAACAGATGAAATGCTTGGATTTGCCATATCTGGGTCACATACCTCCCTTGATCCGTATCCCAGGCTAACCTCTTTTGAACTGCTGGAGTGCGGAGAGGAGAAGAACGTGGCACCCCAGAGCTAGTTCAAGGTCAGCGCATCATTGAGAGGAAGGAAAGGTGCTAAGGAGGCAAAACACATCAAAGCATGGCTATAACAAACTACATACGAATCCTTTTTCTGGTTTGGTAAGGGGAATGGCTTTGCCACACAAACCACAGCCCTCCCCTACTTCCAGAATAATTACTGGGGGGAGTTCTTCAGTCATCAGCTGGCGGGGAGCCCCCGATCTGTGAACATACTCTGCTACATTACACACAGCAGGTTTTTAATGATTGTTCCAGTCAGCATAATAGTGCACCTACTGTGTGTCTCACACCATTCCGTCACAGAGCACCTGCTGTTGTGATAATTACTCAAACTGGCCTTTTCAGCACAGCCTGCTGATGGAAGATCATGAACCTTGAGGTGATAAGAGGGTCGCTCCGAATCTGACCCTGCCATTGACCAGCGCTATGGATCTGAGCGAGTCACCACCCCCTCCAGTCCTCATTTTCTGCGCTTATAAAATGAGGCTAATCCAGTACCTTTTAGAGCAGGTGTGACGATCAAATGAGATGATACAGGTAAAGCGCTTTGCACAGCAGCTGGCTCAGAGTGAAGGCTGATACACAGTCATTAATGTAGTCATTAATATTCATATTTCTTTGTCATCAAGTGTTGGGTGACCGTTAACATCCACGCAGTTGGTGTCTCTTAAAGTTTTGTCGTGTGCTGGGTCTTTTACTAGACTCGGGATGAAGATGAAAAAAGAACAATTCTTGTCCTTAAGGAATTCGTCGTCTCTCGGTAGAGGCAATCATGTGAAGTAGATAATCAAAGGTAATGCTTATAATTCCATGGTCCAGGGGGTTCAGTCCCCAGAGCTGTGTACAACCAAAAGCAGCTTATTCAGATATGTGTGTAATTCCCTGTTTTCCTCTGTCAATGACTGCTCTCAGCGAGCTGAGACTTGCAAGCCCCTTCGTTTCATGGACCTTGCTGAGCCCCCCTGCCCATTCCCAGCCATGCCCTACAACGGTGACTCTCTGATGATACCATTCACCTCTTTCCCGTAGATTCTCCATACAGTCATTTTCTCAGCCAAAGAGACTCTCTCTATCCCTGTGTGGCTTGAGCAGTATCTATTATTCCTTTAAGATTTAACTCAAGCACTATCTTCTATTTTAGGCCTTCATGGCCTCTTGGCCCCCAGCAAGCTATATGCACCACATTTGGATCCCTCTGAGGATGTGATTGGAGCAAATCATGATTTCCTGTATTTTCTCTGGCATCCTGGCACCACATGGGATGGAGGGAAAGTGGCCATTCCTAGTGACAAGCCAGAGGCTCCTCCAAAGTTGGAAGTCCTCTATGGGGCATTTCAAACAGGGCCTCCACCTGGTAAGTGATGTTTTCTGGTGTAGGTTATGAAAAGATAATAAAGGCAGAAGAGTGTTGGGTGAGCACCACAAAGCATGGTCTTTATCATGGCTGGGCTAGCATTGAGGTAGGCTTTTAGCTCCTATGGGTGGTGGGGAAAGCTACTTGACCCTTAAACCTCCCTATCATGAAAATGGATGTGCTAACAGAAGCCATCTCAAAGGGTTGCTAGGAGCATTTTATGAAACAGTGCAGGGAGAACCCTTGGTACAGTCTCCAGCACCCAATAAAGTCCTCTATAGTAGTGGATGCTGTTATTAGGAATGTGAAAATATATTTTAGCGAGCTCCAGGGATTTTTCAACATGAACCACCGCCAGCAGCAGTGTTCTTCAAGGAAGTGGCTTAATGGTTTCATATGATAATAAGGAAGAAGGAAACAAAGAGCATGTTCGTTGCAGAGAGGGAACATGATTTTGTTTTGGTTGTTGTTTGCTTTTGTTTTTCACACCTGTTTTCTCAGGGGATTGGGACTTAGCATCTCGCCAAAACTTGACAGCAAGTAAAATACGT
Source organism: Crocuta crocuta (assembly GCF_008692635.1). Lineage (NCBI taxonomy): Eukaryota > Metazoa > Chordata > Mammalia > Carnivora > Hyaenidae > Crocuta > Crocuta crocuta. The sequence goes on along the minus strand of NW_027529442.1, from coordinate 4,860,305 downwards.
AGTTTAAAGCCCTCAGCAGTCACAGCAAATGCGAAATCCAATCTCTCATTTGCTTTGGAGCGTCCGGACGGCAAGGACAGCTGGAGTGTTGCTATTTTTTATTTCAAATAAAAGAGTCAGCTCCTTGTTACCATAGAAACCACCAACCTAATTATAAGGAGTTTTGTTCACTGGATAAAAGTCATCATTTCTCTTTCCTCCCCACGCTCATACAGGTCTCCAAAATATTGTCCATGGATTTGATTCTAGATGAAGGGATTTGCTCTCTTTAGCAAAACGATCGCAGTGCACTGACCACCCCACACAGGAAAGAAAGCACGTGGGGTTGGCCAGAGCCTTGGAGAAGTAGTGTCTACAGCTCATTTTCTACTTTGAAAACAAGTTATGAGCATTTGGCAAGAACAAATTAGTGTTTTAAAAGTAACATTTAAATGAAAGATGATCCTGATCTGTCCTACCACTGGCTAGACATCCCCTTTCTTTTCTGAAAGTAGAAAGGTAGACTGTAGCTCTGGGACCTTCCTGTTCTAGGATTGTATACCGGGATTCTGAAACCAATCATATTATATATCATTGCAGTGTTTGCAGAAGAAATGCTAGACCAAGGGTTTCCAAGAGCTGAGAGGCTGTTTAATATCCATTGGGAGTGTACTAGAATGGTAAATAGTTCTATGTCCCCTTTAAGGCTCACCCAGAGAATGTGAGCCTTCTTGTGAATGTTTCTCTCTTCTTGAACTTGCTCTTCCATCTGTTTCCTGACCTTTATGCTGATAAGTACCAAAGTGGAGATTCTTTTTCCTTGACCCTGAGGAGGTGCTCCTTTAATAGTCAGCTGGTAGGAAGCTAAGTGGTAATGAGAAGGAAGAATCTTAGAGGTATTTCAGGCATACGGTTACTTAGGGGTTAGAGATTTGCAAATGCAATTAATACATATATTTTTTTTTCGGAAATTCCATTTATAGAATGTAACAGCTGTAGGTCAGTGCTGGCGTTGTGCACATTGCTTGCATTTTGTAGACACTGTAATGCTTAGTGACATGAATGTTCCGTATATGCATCAGGAATTTGGGAAGCTATATCAGGCTATTAGGGATGGAGAGGTGGGGAAGCATGCTCCACAGAGTGAATGGACTAGCATGGGGCCAGGTGAACGCCTGACAGTGAAGACAGGAGTCCTCGAAGAGACCGTTACCATGAAAAGAAGCTTACATCAACCTGGGGGTATTGGACAGGGTCAGACAAAGAGGTGCTAGGAACACCTTAGGCTCTATAACTGAGGCAATAACCTGGGCCCAGTCATTGTGTCCTTGGTGCTTGTCCAGAACCAGTCCCTTGATTGGGATGCAGGTGTCTTTGACTTGGACTTGCTCCTTGAGTGGTTTCCTCTGCTCTTTGTGCCGTCTCCCTCCTGCTCTTGATGGCGATGCGGTGGTGAGGGAAACGTTGGTGGCTCTTGTAATGAGCGTGGTGGTGGGATGATAAAAAGTTGTGATAATCGTGATGGTGATAATGACACTGGTGATATTGATGGTGCTGCACGTTTTGAGCCATTTCTCACTGCTGGCCCCTGTTCGAAACACTTTCATCTGATGCCTATTCTCTTGTTGAGGCCANAGCCAAAGTTGGACGCTTAACCGACTGAGCCACCCAGGCACCCCCAGATCGTTCCTTTTGCTCATACGTGCCATCAAACTATCAGCAACTTCATCACCTTTCCCTTTAGAACATATCCATGTGTGTCCTCTCTGGCCATCTCCCTGGCCACCTACCACTGTGGGTCACACTGCCTCCCTCTTTCATCTGTCTTACTGTCAGACCTTCTCCCTGGGCTCCCTCATTCCATTTTTGCCTCTTAGGGTCCATTCACACAGCAAGCAGAGTGGTCTTGTAAAATCATGCATACTACCTCTCCAGAACTTTCTTTATGTCTTCCCTTTACACTGACAATGAAATCCAAGACCTTAGGACCAGTTGGTCCCAAATGCCCATATTACTGGCCTCATCCCCTGCCCCTCGCCAGTTGCTTATTTTCCATTCATACCACCCTTCTTTCTGCTCCTTGAACACGCCCCCTCCTACAGTCTGGCTCCTCCCCATAAGGTTTAGCATGGCTTGTTTCCTTATCTCATTTAAAGCTCTCCTCCAACTCCATTTCCTCAGAGAGGACTTACCTGGACATCCTTGATTGAATGGCATTCGGCCTTTCCCTCTCTCTCATCTTCCCTCTATCCCATCAATCTGATTTGTTTACTTTATAACATATAATACTCTGTCATCATTTTATAAAAATTGTATCATTTATTCTGTCTCTAGGGGAGTTTTCCTGTCTAGAACATCAGCTTCATAAGGACAAGGACCTCCTCTGAGTTACTAACCTGTGTACACTCATGGTCTAGAGCAGTGCCTGGCTCCTAGCAGACGAACCATCAATACTGGCTGAAGGAATGAATAAATGATAAGCTTGTGTAATTAAGAAAAATATATCCAGGGCACCTGGGTGGCTCAGTCGGTTAAGCCTCGAGCTCAGCTCATGATCCCCCACAATTCGTGAGTTCGAGCCCCGTGTTGGGCTCTGTGCTGACAGCTTGGAGCCTGGAGCCTGCTTCAGATTCTATGTCTCCCTCTCTCTCTGCCCCTCCCTTACTCGCACTCAGTCTCTCTCTCTCAAAAGCAAGTAAACATTTAAAAAAAATTCGTAGGATTTCTATTTTCCTCTTAGGGGAAACTGAGGCTTAGATAAATTATACTGTAGATGCTGCAGAGAAAAGCTAAAGACTTCACTTGTAACTCATTTGAAGCTCTCAAAGTTCCAACTCTGGCAGACCCAATGCAGTGTTCACCCAACTATGTGATCCTTAGCATTGGCGATGTGCAAGATGTTAGAGAAGGTTCATAGACAAGAAATGGCCATTTTTTTCTTAAGTAATCTCTCTGCCCAATGTGGGCCTCAACTCAAGATCAAGAGTTGCATGGTCTGCTGACTGAGCCAGCCAGGCACCCCAACAAGACACTCCTATTGAACCACAGTGTGAATTTGCTTTTTTCTGGCAATGCAATTAAAATGCTCTTAAAAATTTTATTCAGCACTGATTTAATTTACATGACATACAGTTCAGTAATTTAAGTTTTGTGATTCAGCGTCTTCTCAATGTATTCACAGAATTGTGCACGCATCACCATAATCAATTTTAGAACCTTTTTATTGCTCTGAAAGGAAACTTCGTGCCGAGTAGCAGTCATTTCCCCCCTCCCTAGCCTCAGACAACCATGTCTGTATTTACTGTCTGTTCTAGATTTGCCTTTTCTGGTTCTTTCATGTCAATGGACTCCAGCAGTTTTTTTCTATATATACAATTCGGTATCCGGCATCTTTTACTTGAGCATAACATTTACAAGATTCTTCAGTGGTTTAGCCTGAATCATGCTTCCTTTCCTTTTTATGGTTGAATAATACTCCTTTGTATGGATAGATCCCATTTTGTTCATTCGTCATCCAATGGATGAATATTATGGTGGTTTTCACTTTTTGGCTGTCGAGAGTAATGGTGCTACAAACATTTTTGTTGTGCAGGTTTCCTATGCAAGACCTATGTTTTCTGTTCTCTTGGGTATACACCTAGGAGAGGAATTGCTGGTTCACATGGTAACTCTGCGTCTCGTGTGTTGAGGAACTACCAACCGTTATACAAAGGGTTGGCTCCATTGTACGTTCCCAGCAGCCATGTAGAGTTGTTCCAAGTTCTATGCATCCTTCCCACCACTTGTTATTGATTACCGTTTTCCTTACAGCCCTCTTAGAGGGTGTGAGTCAATTCACTTTTGCATTGCCCTTAAGAAAGACGTTAGGGGGCGCCTGGGTGGCTCAGTCGCTGAAGCGTCCAACTCTTGGTTTCGGCTCAGGCCGTGATCTCACAATTGAGAGATGGAGCCCTGGTGTCAGGCTCCATGCTATCAGCTTGGGATTCTCTTTCCTCTCTCTCTGCCCCTCCCCAACTCATGCTCACTCACTCTCTCTTTCAAATATTTTTTAAAAAATCTTTTAAAAAGAAAGAAGTTAGGCCCTCAGAGCTGTCACCAGAGAGGCCACAGGGTCTCAGTGGAATTTCATAACATGATTTGACATTTATTGTATTTTGTAGTAACAAACTACTTTCCTTTTATTTATCCCCTGTATGTTAAAGTGAGAGCATTACATAGACATAAAAAAAAAATCCAGCTTTATGAAGGTATCATTTGTGTACCATACAATTCACTCATTTGAAGTATGTAATTCAGTGGCTTTTAGTACATTCATGGAGTTGGGCATCCTTCACCACAGTCAATTTTCAGATATTTTTATTACTTTAGAAGAAACCCCCACACCCCTCAGCCACCATTCCCCCAAATCCTCCTCTACTCCAGCCTCTGGAAACCAACAGTCTAGTTTCTATTTCTGTAGATTTGCCTGTTCTAGATATTTCATGTGTTTGAAAAAAATGGTTAGCTTCCATTGATAGCAAGGTGTATTGGTTTTCCTATTGAAATACAAAGTTTCCTGTTAAAATAAACATATTAAAAAATAAGATGAACAGTAGTAAATAAAATAAGCAGCATGTGCATAAAAGGTAAAAATGACTGTAGTGCTCAGGGGTGGGCGGGAGGCAGGGCAGGTATCCTTCTAGTAGGTTGCTTTTGGCCAGGGTTTGAGAAATGGTGGGTAATCAGTGCCCTTAGTCTAGACTGGTCAAGAGAAACCATTCATCTTTGGACTAGTGCGCAGGGAGACTGAGTGCCTTCTAAGCCCACACAGCCACATCATCAAAGAGCGCTGTCCACTCGGGAGCCACGTGACCTTGTGCATCAGTGCCTCAGTTAGCCAAGCTAGCCCAAAGGGGACAAGACCTGCCTTCTACAGTTGTAATAAGGACTAAATGCATGACACGTGAAAAACATTCAGAACACTGCCTGCCACAAATTGCATGCTCCTTGTTTGCTACTGTCCAATTTCAATTGCGGCCAAGAGGAAGCTCTGACTCCTTGACTCCTCCTCCCCCCCACCCCCCATCTGATAACTTCTTTGTCGCCTTCTCTCTGCTTTGCCTTCCAGAGCAGAGAGCTTTACTAGAAAGATACCCACCCTCCAAGAGCCAGGCAAAGCCTTCTGTAGTTGAGGATTTTTGAGGAGCTATGTTAGAACCATCTTAGCTAGCTTTCAAGTCAGAAACATATTGCCCTTAACCAAGTTTACAAAACCACACACAGGTTACCTCTTTCTGTTTTTGCACATTTCATCAAATCAAACCCTGAAAGCCAAATTCCACGGGGGTCAAGTGCCTTTGTTATTAGTTCAGCAAGTAACCCTTAGACCTGGACGTCTTTCCCTACCCTGACATTCGGAATGCATCAGCAGACCAGAAGCACGCTAAATGATTTTCGGAAAATCATTATACAAGTAAATTGGGATTTTAAAAACGCATTTTAACGTGTTTTTCTTCAGTCAGATCAACCATATGTTAAAGTCAGCTCCACCTATGGCAACGGTTTTCATCTGAGGCTTATTATAGCTTAATAAAAGAGCGTGTGGGTGGGGAGCAGAGCCTCCTGCTGAGCTGCTAGAAAATCGGAACTAAATGGCTTTTGTCTTTTTTGCCTTGTTGATCGAAAATGGTTCGATTTTTGCCCACATTATGGACGGGCGAGGCCAAGTCACCATTCCTGCAGGACTGAAGCTAGACTCTGTAGGTTTCCAAGGAGACGGCTTCTTTCAAGGCAGAACCCAGGAGGTGAGAGACGGACCCAGGTCTCAGACTGCCTGGGTTCTAATCTCAGCTCTCCCACCATTTCATAGCCGTGTGAAAATTAGAGTCTATTAATCCCCCGAGTTGAGGTTGCTCTTTCATCTGAAAAAGAGGGATGGTAGCACTTAATGTTGCACGATTGTCACGGGTCAAATGAAATCATCATGTGCAAAGTTCTTCACGTGATTTTTCGTAACAGAGCTAATTTGCCTGACATTATTGATGTATATATGCCACTCCTGCAGAATTGGACTCCTCTGGGCACATCTGGAATGCCACCTGATGTCTGGTCTAATTGCATTTCATTTCCATACTGGCCTCCTTCCTGTTTCGCGAACCTACCAGTTTTGTTCTGGCCTCAGAGCTTTGCATTTCCCGCCCATCTACCCCGTCTGCCCTTGCCCCAGCCCTTGACGTGGCAGCTCCTTTGCTAACCTTCAGGCCTCCCCTTAACGTCTGTAGCTCCACTCAGGTGCTCTGTCATCTCATTTTGTTTCTTCCCTTCATTGCACTTGCCCCACCTGAGACTATCCTGGTCATTTATTTGTTTGCTTGTCTACAGTCTGTCTCCGCTGCTAGCACGTACGCTCCAAGAAGGCGCTGACCTCATCTGTCTCATGTGGGGTGTAATGAATGGTGTCCTGCTAGTTCAGTGGCTGGCGTGTAATAAGCACTCCTTGAGTATCTGTTAAATTTCATTGTACAACTTGGAGTTGATAGACAGGGTTTCATAAGCAGTGGGACATGAAGCACTGAAATAAGTCTCATGGTAAAAAACCTACCATGTTTTACAAGCCTTGTGTTCTGAATTTCAGTTTTCCTACTCACTTGGCCATTTTGATCCGAGTTGATGTCCTCAGGAGGAAGGCGTACAGGATGATACCAGTAATTGATACAGGCAAATAGGACTGGTTAAAGGCTATCAGAGGAGTTAGTTTTCATCCCAGAATATAGGCCGCCATATTTCACCTTTGGTAAAATGGCAGCCAGATGGATGGACTGTGTTCCCACCTTTTCAGCCACTTAGTAGATGTGTAACAAAAACAATTGGAATGATGGTGAAAATTTTACAGTGCCTGAATGATGTAATCATTTAGGGAGGAAGAACGTCCTTTTGGGGCATCAAGGTCAGTAGATCCTTGCTCTTCTCTTTCTAGTGTCCTTAGATTGCTGGGGATAGTCTGAAAGAGGTAATAAAGATATTACTAATTGCTTACTATAGTAAATGCTATAGAGGAAAAACACTTTTTTCTAATAAGAAAAATAATTGTCACAGCAGACCTGCTTGAGATTGGATGATCAAAATATAGGAATGGATCCCTTAGGAAAGATGAATATCATTTTTTATAATTTGGCTTGAAAAATAGATACTCTGATACCCTTATACCAGTTTCCTTTTCCCTCCAGTGCTACCACAAGGCAGAAGGAACATCACTGATTCTTTTTTTTTTTTTAAGTATGTTTATTTACTCTGAGAGCAAGAGAGAAAGAGACAGACACAGACAACTTGAGTGGAGGAGGAGCAGAGATACTGGAGAGGGGGTCCCAAGCAGGTTCCACACTGTCATAGCAGAGTCCAGTGCGGGCTGTACCTCGTAAACACTGAGATCATGACCTGAGCTGAAATCAAGAGTCAGACGCTCCACCCACTGAGCAACCCAGGTGCCCAGATCTTCAGTGATTCTTTAAGCACCCAGTTGATATATTTTTTCAAGTGGGTACTGTGTGCTTAGCTTTCTATTACTCCAGCCTGCCTTCCCCTTCCTGTTTCCTCACCAACTGGGATAGAAATGAGCATCATGTGGTCCAAAGCTGCACAAGGACTTTGGACCTGCTGGATGGCCACCTGCCATGTAACATTAATAAAAAACAAAATCCTCTTGGAAGGAAATGAGGACAGTGGTGACTTCTGGGTCACGTCCTTGGCTGAGCACAGGCTTGCCTTCAATGCTCCAGAAGTCTCTGGAACAGATCCTTAGTGTTGTTTGGAGTCACACAGGAAGGTAAAAGTTTTGTTTATTGGCCCCCTTTCCACCTATTTGCCAACCCAACCAGGGCCATCTTAGACTTCAGATGTGGGAAAGCAACACCTTGAACATACATTTTGGCCACGTCTTCCCAAAGACACAGTGTGTGTATTTGCTTATGGATGTTTATTGCTTTAAATCTTGTCCTGTTTCAAAGGTATTAATTTATCTGAGGACTGTGCCACATCATCTGAGTTAAAACACTTCACATGGATCTAACCACCATACTAAGAGAGTGGCACAATTTGGGGGCACAATTCCTTTTTCAGAGGGGGATATTGAAACTGCCAGAGATTGTGCTTACTCCTGGTCACGTGGGTAGGAATCACACAGCCCTTTCTCTTAACTACTGTGCTTTCTTTCTCTTCACAAATGTCACATGCTCCTTATAAATACTTAGATAATAGGGGATAAGAGTAACTAAATTTAAAATTACACCTGCAAGGGGCACCCGGGTGGCTCAGTTGGTTAAGTGTCCGACTTCGGCTTAGGTCATGATCTCACACTTTGTGGGTTCGAGCCTCACGTCGGGCTCTGTGCTGACAGCTAGCTCAGCGCCTGGAGCCTGTTTCAGATTCTGTGTCTCCCTCTCTCTCTGACTCTCCCCTGCTCATGCTGTCTCTCTCTCTCTCTCTCTCTCAGAAATAAATAAAACATTTAAAAAAATTTTTTAAATATTACACCTGCAAGTCATTGATAATTCTACTTAGCCCCTTGTAAGTTTATTAACCACTGTTGAGTTTTTTACTTTATAAACTCAGTGTGGTTGTGTGTTTATGTCTGTTTATATAAAATACCCAACATGGGTACCTTTATGTAAATATGTGGTTATGGGGTGTCTGGGTGGCTCAGTTGACTAGGCACCTGATTTTTAATTTAGGCTCAGGTCATGATCCCAGGGTCATGATATCGAGCCCCTGGTTGGGCTCCACCCAGAGCATGGTGGAGATCACTTATGATTCTGTCTCCCTCTGCCCCTCCCCCACACTGGCACTCTCTTAAAAAAAATGTGATAACGTCCCACATCAATATATATCTACATGTTATTTAAAAACAGTGTAATATTCTGTACATTATCTGTACCATGATTTGTTTTTATCGTATCCCTATTCCTGGGCTCTCCCTGCTCCTTCCCTCCCAGATAAGAATAAGCATCCTATGATCCTGTCTTCCACTGTCCCAAACTACTGCTGCAGATATTTCTATACATAAGGGTTTTGGAATTTGTCATTTCTATAGGATAATTCCTAGAGTAGTATCCAAACTCTGCCATGAAGGATAATTCGGGATAATGATTGCAGGCAATCAGACCTTCAAAGAAGATAGTTGCTGTGGTGAAGTATTTAGCCTGCCTCGCTGCTCCCTGGCTTAGTAGATGCTGGTTGACTGGTTGTCTGAAGCCTGAGCAGTGCGGTAGGGAAGAGAGAAGTTGAAGTTTGTGTTATAATAGGATGTGATCATAATAGACCTGTGCTCAGCATAGAGGACAGAGGAACGTTGCCCCACCTGACTCCACCTGAGCATTGGATGGATGGAGAGGGCAGAGGATGATCAGTTTAGGCTTCCAGCATGGGGTGTGATAGGCTGAGTAGCCAGTGATAGAGCCAGAAAAATAACCATGAGCTGTTATCAGAGAAGGTTTGATGCCTGTTACTAAGAATATTTGGACAGCCCTCTGGATTTGATTCCAGGTCTCCTCTGGAAGGAGTCCTTGGAAAAGCTGATTGGCGTTGCAGAAGATTCCTGCTGCCTGGGGGCTGGCGGATGGCTGTGTGGGAGACATGGTTGGAGAAAGAGAGATATGATGGAAGGAGGGTGCAGTTTTCCAGGTGAGAGATCAGGGGGGATCTAGATGCGTGCAGAGGGAGGATGGAAGGGCTGGGCTGGAGACTGTTTGGATTAGTGTCCTCCGCTTGGATACAGGACTAAGTTTATAGGAATATCTGACTCCTGGCATTCTATCCAGAATTGTACATAAATGGAAGATGTTATTAGGAATATCTACAATGGGAAGACTTGAATGTGGGGCATAAACAACCTGTAGTGTTGTATTTGTTTGTTGTGGCTAGAGTTATTACAGTTTCCAGAAGATCCCCGTGTGCGGGTGATCTTCCTGGGGTGATGAAAGTCTTCAAAAACTGGATTATAGTGATGGTGGCACAACTTGACAAACTTACTAAAAATGATCACTGTGTATACTTGAAAACAGATGAATTTTTGGAATATTGCAAACGATACCTCAGTGAAAATTATGAAGGGGAGAGATCCTCAGTCGAAAGAATATTAAAAGTCCCTGAATTCAGTGCATTGAATGAAGATGTGTTGGTTAATTGAGTATGTCATCTTGACTAGGCTTTGGCGCCCAGTTGTTTGGACCAAGACTAGTTTAGTTGTTGCCGTGAAGGCTTTTTTTTTTTTTTTTTTGAGATGTGTTTGCTGTTTACAATCAGTTGACTTGAGGAAAAGCACGTTGTCCTCTGTAATGTGGGTGGGGCTTGCCCTGTCATTTGAAAGTCTTAAGAGAAAAGCCCGAGATGCCCAGGAAGGAAGGGACTCTGCCCCCAGCCTGCACCGTAGAAACCCTGCATGCGTATCCAGACCGCTGGCCTGCTCTGTAGATATCAGACTCAAGACCGGAGTATTGACTCATCTGAATTTCTGGCCTCCTGGGCTGCCCTGTGCATTTCAGATTTGCCAGCCCTTACAGTTGTGTGAGCCATTTTCTTAAAATAGCTCTCTCTTTCCTTCCCTCTCTCTCCGTGCATACTTCTGCATATACACATACGTGCACATGTACATACGCAGTATATATATCCTCCTGGTTCTGTTTCTCTGAACAGCCCTGATGGATACAAAGGAAAATAAAAATATTTTGGTTGCTTTGGGTTTTTTTTTCAGTCCTTGTCATTCCGCAAAGCATACCCTGGCCTGTGTTCTTGTTCTGGCCTGGTGTGCCATGGGCTGCCATATTTAGGGGCAAGATAGGCAGAAGGAAGCCCTGAGGATTCCTACGTCCATGCAGTCAGATGTCAGCACCCCTGCGCTATGGGTGGATGGCCAGGCTGGGCAGCCCGGCCTGTGATGATGGTCTGAGAAAGGCAGGTGGCAGGTAGGCCAGCCCACTGACTGTTCCTTTTATAGCAAATGACCCAAATGAATTACAGGGAAGATGGCCCTTGGGTGGCTGTGGCTCTCAGAAACCTAGGTCCTCTCCATGGGTGTTCACTCTGATGTGTGTTTTGGAAGAAGGCCCACCAATGTAATCAGCTGCAGCTCGGACTTTTATTAGAGGTTGGCCAGAAACTACATGAAAATGACAGCCTGTCCGCAGCATTGGGTTCTCATCCCCTATGTGTCATGACTCAGTTTGGGTCCCTCTTGCAGCTTCGTGCTTGGGATGCTAATGGCATCTTGCAGCTTTTGCTATGACATGCAGGGGTGGCAGGAGGGAAGTCCAGGCAGACATTTCTGAGGAAAACTTGGAAGAGTGGAGCTTTCCATTATATAGAATGTTCTGGAACTTAGGTCCACAATGGATGTCAGTGGTTCAGATTTTATTGAATACCTCCTATGTGCCAGGAAATATGTTGGGTTTTAGGGCTACCGTTGGCCTGCGTGTGCTCTTAAGTTACTTGCATGCTTGCTGTTACTTGAGGGAACAAAGGAAAAGAACACATCTCATGGGAAAACTAATACTATATTCTCTTCTAAAACAAAGGACAGGGGTGCCTGGATGGCTCAGCCGGTTAAGCTCCTGACTTCAGCTCAGGTCATGATCTCGCAATTCGTGGGTTCAAGCCGCGCATCGGGTTCTGTACTGACAGCTCAGAGCCTGGAGCCTGTTTTGGATTCTGTGTCTCCCTCTTTCTCTGCCCCTCCCTTGCTCGCACTCTATTTCTCTCTGTATCAAAAATAAATATTTAAAAAAAATTAAAACAAAGGACAAAGACTATTGACCACTTACCTGGTTAGCCTCTAAAAGATGGCCCAGGTATGGTGGATGACGAAGTCTTGGATTGAGACCAGCCATGATCCATATGTATTGAGTATTGTTTGGGTTCCAGAATATTTATTGAAGGTTACAGAAGTTGGTGTAGTCCTGTAAAGTTGGTGTAGAGTCATATGTAGTCTCTGCCCTTTACTGGCTCTTTGATCTTTTGTAAATCCTCATTCTCTTTAAGGGAATGTTCCTTGTTCCTTCATCTATAAAATCCTTCTCCTTACAGAATTGCTGCAAGGAATGGATGAAATAGTGGCCATAAAAAGAATTTCTATAGAGTTCCTCTGTGCTGAACACTAAGAGTCACGTCATGTTTTAGCAGCCCATGGAATGGTCCCTGATCTTAGTGAAATTTCATTCTAAGGAGGGAAATAGATCTAAATAAAGCTGGGTATGTACTATTGTGAATGTGTGAGTGTGTGTGTACGTGTGTGTATCTGTCTCCAGAGACCAGTGTATTGAAGAAAGATGTTGTCACTAAAGAAATGGAATTTACCTTCTTTGAAGGTAATTTTAAAAAATCCATTCTTTTCACAGACATCGGAAAGGGATACTTGAAAACATGCCTTTTAAAAAACTGATTTTCCCCATCCCCTTTTCTCACACGTCACTGATCCCTCTCTGTTTTTGTCATCCAGACTTACTCAGAAATTCCTCAAAAAACACTCTCCCCCAACCCTCTTCCTCACGTCTCTTCAAACTCTCCTTCACACCCACTTTCTCTCACTTCAACTTTGCAAAGACCTAATCTAGTGCCCTCGTGAATGCAAACCCTCTCGGCCCTCAGACCACAGACCACAGATGGGGTGCAGGACAGGATAAGAGGTGAGAAAGAAACCAGACTGGCAAACCAGAACTCGTGTCGGGGGAGGGGGGGAGGGGAAGCTTGGAAACATTCGCACATTAATATTTATCTTGTCACTGGTCACCTCAACCTGATGCTATGGCCTTTCTTTGGGGAACCCACAATAAGGGCCCCCAGCTCTGCTTGGAAAAATGACCAGAAGTCTTTGAGTTGGTCCCCAGAGGAAGAGTACAACAGCACTGGGCTGGAATCATGAAGCAGTGCACTGTTTATTAGGGAAGAGAAAGAAATTCTTGGCATCTGGAATGTCAGAGACGCGGGAAGAAGAGATAGGAAATGTGTGTGGTGTGAGCTAGCTCCACACAGACGATCTCCATCCTCTTGGTGAAGATGTCTCCTGACACCTGCCACTTGGTTTGCACATGATCCCTCTCATGACCGCAGGCAGGTGGGGGAGGTCATTGTGGCCCATCTTGGGCCACTACCTCTGGTCCTTGAAACACTGCCAGTTGGCAGCGTCGTCTTTGTTCACGAAGGACAGTGTTGAGTGTTTATTTCCCAGGTGTCTCCATCAGATCACCTGGGTTCGCAGATGACAGAAACCTAACTTAAAGAGACTGATGCTAAAATACTCAAACAAGTAACTGAAGAGTTCGTGAGACTCAGGGATAGCACTGGCTTAACACTTGGACACAGGTAGTGCAATGATTTCAGTTGAATTCATTCTCTCTCTCTCTTTCTCTCTCTCTCTCTCTCTCTCTCTGTTTGTCCAAACAGACCCTCTTCTTAGGGTGGCAGAAGGGCCCAGCTCCCCTAGGCTTATATCCTATTAGCATAACGCTCCAGGGGAAGGGAGCTTTCTCTTCCAGTTATTCCTGCAGAAGATGCCACATTGGTTGTCTTGAACTTGAACTCTGGCTGGTAGGGTGGACTATGATGATTGGCCAATCCTGCCTCATTTGTCCTGGGGCGGGGGCTTCCCAGCGTCCTCAGACCTGTGAACCGAGAACGAGGAAGCAAGCCTCCCCGAAAGATTGTGGAGCTGACATGAACCAGGAGTGGGATTGGATCTCAAGAAGGCTGAACCAGCAGACGGCTGCAACATATAGTTTCCTTTCCATCTCATAGTGTAAGCCCTGAGAAAAATGACCTACCCGGAGGTAATGACCAGAGCCATTGTTAGGGCTTTTTATGGAGGGGAGAGGTGGAATGACTTCAGGGAATATATGCACAGCAGGAAGAAAGATTTGAAACGAAGCCCAGTTCCTTATGGGTTTTTTAGTATCTTGTTTGCTGAGGCGAATTAAGCAAGAAGAGAACTTGATTGCATCTGATTGCTTGTAAAAGTGTTCACAAGACATTTTATCACGCTGTTTAGACGAGTAAACAGCTAGGAGGTGAGTGCCACCCTCCAAAGTAATAAACAGAATGTGAAGGCCTTCCTTCAAACCGCATTTATTTATGCTTCTGCAAGTACAGCCTGTGTTCATTGCTTGAACTTAGGAGTTGCATTAACTCAGGACAGATGGCGCTTAATACTGACCACACATGAAGACAGGTGGCCCCAGGCTCCAAGTTCAGGCAGAAGGCAAGACAGATTTGCTTCCATATGGGATGAGTATCATTAGATGCTAGGACACCGCAGCTTGGGAAAGAAGCTGCAGAATTATCTTGACTTGGGACACAATATTGTTAATCTTGCTAATTTCCAATCACCATTGTTTTTGTATTAAGATAGGGCTTTACTTTTTACTAATGCTTTCAACCACATCTCTTATCTTTATCCTCATAAGAATCATGTGCAATGAAGTTTGTTTTTCTCCACTTTTACAGATAACTAGTATCTGATTCCTTATCACAAAACCATGCTGTATTGCCAATAGTTGAGCATTTGTGTCCATACCTTTGACTGAAAATTCGGGGCTCTTTCGATTGTTTCATAATTACTTGCCTGGCAGCCCTCCTCAGTTACTTCAGTGCTGCATTGCTTTATGTGCCCGTCAGTACTGGCATCAGAATTAAACTGTCCATGGGCGCGCCTGGGTGGCTCAGTCGGTTACATGTCCGGCTCTTGATTGCGGCTCAGGTCATCATCTCATGGCTCATAAGATTAAGCCCCATGTCGAGCTCTGTGCTGACAGTGTGGAGCCTGCTTGGTATTCTTTCTCTCCACCTCTCCATTCCCTCCCCCGCCCCTGCTCATATACGCGTGCGTACACTATCTCTCTCAAAATAAATAAATTAAGTTTTTAAAAGTACAGGAAAAACTAAGAGCTTTCCCCCTAAGGTCAGAAACAAGACAGGGATATCCATTCTCGCCACTGTTATTCAACATAGTATTGGAAATCTTAGCCTCTGCAATCAGAGAACACAAAGAAATAAAAGGCATCCAAATCGGCCAGGAGAAGCTCAACCTTTCCCTCTTCACAGATGACATGATACTCTGTATGGAAAACCCATAAGATTCCGCCAAAAAAACTGCTGGAACTGATCCATGAATTCAGCAAAGTGTCAAGATATAAAATCACGGCATAGAAATCAGTTGCATTCCTATACACCAATGATGAAGCAACAGAAAGAGAAATCAAGGGATCAATCCCATTTACAATTACACAAAAAACCGTAAAACACCTATGAATCAATCTAACCAAAGAGGTGAAAAATCCATACACTGAAAACTATAGAAAGCTTATGAAAGAAATTGAAGAAGACACAAAAAAATGGAAAAATATACCATGCTCCTGAATAGGAAGAACAAATATCGTGAAAATGTCAATACTATCCAAAGTAATCTACATATATTGAATACAGTCGCTATCAAAATAATGCCAACATCCTTCACAGAGCCAGAACAAACAATTCTAAAATTTATATGGAACCAGAAAAGACCCCAAGTAGCCAAAGCAGTCTTGAAAAAGGAAACCAAAGCAGGAGGCATCACAGTCTCAGACTTGAAGCTGTATTACAAAGCTGTAATCCTCAAGACAGTATGGTATGGGCACAAGAACAGACAGATCAGTGGAACAGAATAGAGAACCCAGAAATGGACCCACAAACGTATGGCCAACTCATCTTTGACAAAGCAGGAAAGAATATCCAATGGAATAATGACAGTCTCTTCAGCAAATGGTGCTGGGAAAACTGGACAGCGACGTGCAGAAAAATGAACCTGACCACTTTCTTACACCGTACACAAAAATCAACTCAAAATGGATAAAAGACGTAAATGGAAGACAGGAAGTCCTCAAAATCCTCAAGGAGAAAGCAGGCAAGAACTTCTTTGACCTTTGCCACGGCAACTTCTTACTCCGTATGTCTCTGGAAGCAAGGGAAACAAAAGCAAACATGAACTATTGGGACCTCATCAAAATAAAAAAGCTTCTGCACAGTGAAGGAAGCAGTCGTCAAAACTAAAAGGCAATCAATGAAATGGGAGAAGGTATTTGCAAATGACATATCAGATAAAGGGTTAGCATCCAAAATCTATAAACAACTTATTAAACTCAACACCCAAAAAACAAATAATCCAGTGAAGAAATGAGTTACAGACATGAACAGATACTTCTCCAAAGAGACGTCCAGATGGCCAATAGATACGTGAAATGATGCTCAACTTCACTCATCATCAGGGAAATACAAATCAAAACCACAATGAGAGACCACCTCACACCCTTCAGAATGGCTGATGTTAACAACTCAGGCACCAACAGATGTTGGCAAGGATGCAGAGAGAGATGATCTGTTTTGCCCTGCTGGTGGGAATGCAAACTGGTGCAGCCACTCTGGAAAACAGTATGGAGTTTCCTCAAAAAATTAAAAATAGAACTACCCTATGACCCAGCAAGTGCACTACCAGGTATTTATCCAAGGGATACAGGTGTGCTGTTTTGAAGGGACACATGCACTCCAATACTTACAGCAGCACTATTGACAATAGCCAAAGTATGGAAAGAGCCCTAATGTCCATCAATGGATGAATGGATAGAGATGTGGTATATGCATACAATGGAGTATTACTCAGCAATCAAAAAGAGTGAAATCTTGCTATTTGCAACTATGTGGATGGAACTAGAGGGTATTATGCTAAGTGAAATTAGTCATAGAACGACAAATATCATATGACTTCACTCACATGAGGACTTTCAGAGAGATACAAAACAGATGAACATAAGGGAAAGGAAACAAAAATAATATAAAAACAGGGAGGGGAGCAAAAACATAAAAGACTCTTAAGTATAAAGAACAACAGAGGGTTACTGGAGGGGTTGTGGGAGGTGGGATGAGCTAAACGGCTAAGGGGCATTAAGGAATCTATTCCTGAAATCATTGTTGCACTATATGCTAACTAACTTGGATGTAAATTTAAAAAATAAAAAAAAAGTACAGAAAGTTGCAAAACTAATGCAGAGGATTCCTGTACACCTTCCTTCCAGGTTCCCCTAACGTTAATGTCTTCCAAAATCATTTTACGGTTATCAGAACTAAGAAATTAACATACACACAATACTTCGAACTAAACTGCAGACCTTATTTAAAATTCAGGAGCTTTCCTATTGATGTCCCTTTTTCCTGGTCCTAGATCCTTTCTAGGTCCTCATATTGCATTTAGTTATTGTGTGTCCTTATAGTTTTCTATTCCAGCTTCTAACAGCTTCTCCGTCTTAGTCTTCATGACTTTGAGATCTTGGAATAGAACTTGTTATTTATTTCGTGGAGTGTTCTGTTTGGATTTGTCTGATGTTGCTGCATGAGTGGATTGAAGTATGCCTTTTTGACAGGAAGACCACCAATGTGATACTGTGCTTTCCTCAGAGCACTGTATCAGGAGCCACATGATCTCAATGTGTCTTGACTGCAGAAATGCCAATCTTGACACCTTGTTGAAGGTACTCTGCCAGATTTCTCCTGTATCAAGTTACCGTTTTTCTCTTTTTTGTTTTTTTCCACGCTTATTTATTTTTGAAAGGGAGCGCATAAGGTGGGAGGGACAGAGAGAAAGAGTGGGAGACAGAAGACCCAGGTAGGCTCTGTGCTGACAGCAGACAGCCCCATGTGGGGCTCAAACTCAAGAACCGTGAGGCCATGACCTGAGCTCATCATGACCTGGACACTTAACCGACTGAACCACCCAGGCACCGCACTATTTTTCCATTTGTAATCAATCAGTATCTCCTGGGGAGATGCTTTTGAGCAGCTTTACAAATATTCTGTTTCTTACCATAGTTATATAAACCCAACACTTCTAGCCTCCATTGATGATTTTTGTTACCAACATTTATTCCCGGGGCGATCGCCTAATGAACTTGACTAAAATTTAATAAATAAATTCTCCTTAGTCCTCTTACTACAATGCCACATTATATGGTGACACGCTGTAGCAGTACTATATATTTTTATATTTTCTTTTTCTGCATCTCATCACATGTATGCATTTTTTTGTCCACTCAAATTAATGTATAGTTCATGGCAATTTTTAAAATATTTTTAGAAAAAGAAAGACAGAAGATGCTGTTAGATGCATATCAGTGGCTTATAGAATTGAGAGGAGGCTGGAGAATTGAGCTTGGAACTCCAAGATCATGGAGGAGGACCCTTGGAAAAGACAACATTCTGCTTTTTATTGCCCACGGGAGTCAAAATTAGACCTTGTCCATTTCACTTGATGCTGTGTCATAAGCATTTCTGCGTGTTTGCAGTGTTCTCAGTTGCCATCCTGTAACACCTGCAGAGTAACCCCCAGACTACACTTGGGTGTTGGGGGCTGTTCCAAGTTTCATAGGGCATCCATTAAGAAGTACTTTCATGCTTGGTGTTTCTGAAGCTTGGCTGCAAACTGGAATATCCTAGGGCGTTTTAAGAAACATTGATGCCTGGGTTCTACCTCTCCGGGATTCTATTCTAACAGGTGTGGCTGTGGCCTGGGCATGGGGATTTTTTAAAATTCTCCAAACAGCCTAGTGTGTAGCAAAGGTTGAGAACCATTGATGGAGAAGCTTCTTTGCCAGTAATGGGTATGTTTTCTTATATGTGAATAATTCACGTATTCATTAGTTCCTATTGACCACAGATACTTATGCGATTTTCTATTCAGTAGGCATAAACAACAGAAGCAATCATACTCAGAGGCATTCAGAAGTGAGGATAGCCTAAGATTTCTTTACGGTATTACCATTTCCTGCTTACATGAATAGGGCAAGTTGTATGACTTCCTGTGTCTTTGTTTTTTCATCTGTGAAATGGAAAAACATTGTGTATCCCCTTCCTAGGCTCATGAATGATCTAAAAATTGGAATTCAGGAGTGCCTGGGTGGCTCAGTCAGTTAAACATCCGACCCTTGATTTCGGCTCAGGTCATGGTTTCATGGCTGGTGAGTTCGAGTCTTGTAGCGCAGAGCCTGCTTGGGATTCTCTCTCCCTCTCTCTCTGCCCCTTCCCTGCTCGTGTGCATGTGCTCGTGCTCTCTTTCCTTTTCTCTCTCTCTCAAAACATATAAATAAACTTAAAAGAATTATTGAAGGTCAGATGCACAGCTGTTGGGCAGAACCATTTTAGAGAACGATTTGGCAACATCTGGCAAAAAAGGTGATCTGTATCCCCTGCTCTGAAAAGAGCTTCAGGCCTATGGCAGTGGTTAAGTTCCGGGGTGAAGAGTTGGCCATGATGATGTTTTTCTGGGACTGGGCTTAACTTATGGAACAATGATAATGGTTCTCCAAGAAAGGGTTTTAATTTTTTTTAATGTTTAATTTTTTTTTTAATTTTTTATGTCTTTATTTTATTTTGAGAGACAGAGACAGAGAGTGAGAGGGGGAGAGGCATAGAGAGAGGGAGACACAGAGTCTGAAGCAGGCTCCAGGCTCTGAGCTGTCAGCACAGAGCCCGACGCGGGGCTCAAACCCACCGACTGTGAGATCATGACCTGAGCCGAAGTCAGATACTTAACCGACTGAGCCACCCAGGTGCCCCAATGTTAAATTTTTTTGAGTTCATTTACTTTGAGAGTGAGATCACAAGCTGAGGAGGGTCAGAGAGAAGGAAAGACAGAATCCCAAGCAAGCTCTGCGCCATCAGCGCAGAGCCTGTCACAGGGCTTGAACTCATGAACCATGAGATCATGATGTGCGCTGAGATCAAGAGTCAGACGCTTAACTGAACGTGCCACCCAGGTGCCCCAATTTTTTTTAATGTTTGTTTATTTCTTGAGCAAGAGAGACAGGGCACAAGTGGGGAGGGGCAGGGAGAGAGAAGGAGACACAGAATCCGAAGCAGGCTCCAGGCTCTGAGCTGTCAGCACAAAGCCTGATGCAGGGCTGCAAGCCATGAACTGTGAGATCAAGACCTGAGCCGGAGTCAGACGCTCAACTGACTGCACCCGCAAAGTGCCCCCAAGGCAGGGTGTTCTAGAATGCATGGAAGGTGTCAGCCCCGTCTTCTCTTTGGGAGATTTCCATGTGTGCTGTAGCCATCTCAGTGATTGGGAAGTTTCATTACCAGTTTTTTGGACTTTTTTTCCCCTTGTGTTTTAATTAAATACTGTTCTTGATTTTGTTTTCCACAACCAATACCGCAGTATGGAGTCACCTGCCTGACATCCTAAGCATTTGTTCATCTATGCCAGACTCCCAAGTGAAAATGGGAATGAATTCACAGAGTGAGGGTTGGTCAATTCAGGACCAGAACTGAGATGCTCTGACCATGTATCCAGTTCTTTTTAAATTTGGAAGCTCTTTGTTAATTACAAAGACGAGCTGTTACTATTGAGCCCTCACTCTTGGCTGGGCACAATGATGAACATTTCACAGATTTTATTGAATCCTTAAAACGTAGCCTTCAAGGAGTAGCTTGGGTTTGAAAAAAGTGTTCATTTTTAGGGTGAAGAAATGTACTAACAATAATTTATTCAGTTCTTACCATGTCCCAGGCACTGTAGAAATAGTCTTATTTGAACTCATTTCCTATTAACTTATTTGCTCCCAGTGAGGATAAGTAACTTGCTCGTTGTCATACAGCCCATAAGTAGAGTGCTAGGGACTGAATCTAGTCCCGTCTGCCCGTCGGAAGCCCGTTGGCTTGATCATTGTGTTTATTCCCCTTCAGTAGGCTGATGTCGGGTCCACTCGGTAAGTATTCAGGCACAAAAGACACAGGAAGTTTTTGTTGCATTTCAGCCCCAGCCAAGCACTTGACCTCATTGGCCGGTGAAACAGAAGCCGTGTTGTGAGTGGCTGCCCCACCCAATACTGACCTGTCGCTTTAGAACATATGCCTGTGAGATGGGGTGAGTGCAATCAGTGTTTTGTGAAGTTAAGTTTATGAAATAAAAAAATCAAATAGAAAAGGCTTTTGTGACTATTAACGCCAAGGTGAAGGAAGGTGCCTGTTGATTGGTACTCCAGAGAGAAGTGGAAACTTCAGGCAAACTCGGTCTGATTCCGTTGTCCCAGAGCTTTGGCAGTGAATCCTGGGCATGCCAGGAAAAACAACATCGTTCCTTCTTGTTGAGCATCCCCAGTGAGGTGTTTATTTTGCCGAGTGCTGCTACGTGGATCTTAGAACTGCTATTCCAGGTCTCTCGTTTAACCTTGGATCCTTCCTTCTGTCGCCCCTGTAACTTTGCAGGGCCCAGACACTATGTACCTAGTTAATTTCCCCCAAGCAGAAAGAGTGCCAAAGAATCCATGCCCAGCTCTGGGACAGGGTGCCTCCTTCCCCCTCGGGCCCCAGAACTCCGGTGTGCTGAGTTTCCATCCATCTGATGGAAAGCTCCCGAAGAGGCACGCGGCTTAGAGGGCACATCAGGATGGTGTGTGCCAGTCTCCACGCCTGCTGGGAAGCAGATGAGGGGAACTGACCGATGCTGAAATCGGTTTTGACAGATCTTTCATCTTCTTTCTAATTGAAAGCTGGTGTTGGAGGTGGTTCTTGGTGGTGCCTCTTGTAGAATTCACTTCCATCCCCCTCTGAGCTCTTGGGGCTTTCTTCTCCCACTGGCGCCTGTGGGCTCTGGCTCCTAAGGGATGACACAGGTGGCACATAGAATAGGCAGTCCAGCCATTCGTCATCCAGGGAGCAAGAGACAGCCCTCTCTCCTCTAGGTAAGCAAGGATTCTCTGGCTTCTGAGTGCTAGCACACCAGTAAGGAGATGAAATAAAGAGAGAAAAAACAAGATGAAAGGGCATGCGGAGAACCTCTTCTCTTTTTCACACACGATGACTGCTTGCTTTCAAAGTACCTTCCAGATGGGCAAAGGAAATGAACAGAAAGTGCAGACAAGCTGAATCCACACAGCACATGGGGATTTTAAAAGTTCAGCTCATCAGCAAGGAAAGCAGCGCAAACGAGCACAAAAGCGAGATACCGTTTTATGTATTAATTTAAGGAAGGTTTGTTGTTGTTTGAGTTGCCAGTGATAAAAGCACGTTGAAGGGGGCTGGTTAATCGACACTTTGAGACAGCGCTGTTGGGAGTACACTTTGGTTCAAAATTTCTGGCAAGGCATTATCAAAAGCCCGAAAAATATTCGTGCCCTTTCACGCAGTCATGTCATTTCTAGGATTCCTTGCTAAGGAAATCATCCAAAAAGAAGAAAAACACTGTAACACTTAGGTATTTCTTTTTTTTTTTTCTTTTTTTAAATTTATTTCTAGGAGAGAGAGAGAGAGACAGCGTGAGCAGGGGAGGGTCAGAGAGAGAGGGAGTCACAGACTGAAACCGGCTCCAGGCTCTGAGCTGGCAGTCAGCACAGAGCCCGACGCGGGGCTCGAACCCACGAACCGCGAGATCATGACCTAAGCGAAAGTCGGACGCTTAACCGACTAAGCCACCCAGGCGCCCCTACACTTAGGTATTTCTAACAGTTATTTTTTTTTATATTTACTAATTGGAAATAACATATAAGTATGTAGCAACAAGGTTATGAAACATTCTAGCAATAAGGCTGGAATATTAATATGTTGAAATAATGCAGCCCTTAAAAGTGAAGTTGACTAAGAATTTTATAATATGGGAGACGCTTATGATATATTCATAAGGCAGAATTGTGCATTTAGTTGCTTATCAGTTTTTAAGATAATGCATACACGTCGGAAAAAAAAAAAAAGAAAGGAAATTGACCAAAATGGTAATGATGGTTGTGTGTGGGTGGTGAAATTTTCTTTCCCTTAAAAAAATTTTTTTGTGTGTGTGTGTACTTAATTCTCCTCTGTTCAGCATTAACTGATTAATATTGATAAAGTGCCGATTACTGATTTAGGATAGCTCTATTTGTCTTAGAAGTATTTTTAGTTTTACAGAGACCTAAGTCAATGACAGTATTGACAGTTGCTTTTGCAGGGCTGCCAGGGAAATAGGAGTGTCTCTTGCTGAGGACTAGTGAACCCTCCTGTACTCTGTACTTGCCACAGTACCACAAAGGGAGAAACCATCATTCTCCATCTGTCGTTATTTCACGGTCTCGTGAACACCATGGACTCCAGGATACTTGGAAAAGAGCCTCTGGGAAATGCTGCTGGCAGTCTCATCAAAGTGCCAAGGATACCTATCAACAATGGGTATTAAAAATGCAAGAGCTGCACAGTGACTTTTACATTTCTAGGGAGGGGTACTTATTTTTAAAATAAGGAAGGTCAGGCGTGGGGAAGAGAGGAAGAAGAAGGAGATGAAGAGATTTCCCAGTAAACTCTCTGTGTCACACCCCGGCTTCAGGTGGTTGTCTTGGGCCTCCTGGATGACTGTGATGTGGAAACTGAGAGGTGGGTCCATGATTTTATACCTTATTGTGGGTTGTAGGTATCACCTAAGCGGTACCTGATGGTACAGAGGGGAAATTGCTGTGTCACATCAGAAGGGCTTGTTGTTGCGAATGTCCCACCTTGGCTCTGGGTCTTGCTCTGACCTTGGATGACTGTCACTGTTTGTGCCTTAGTTTTCTCGTCCAGGAAATTTGTAAAATTACAAATAGAGATTTGTAAAAATGATCTTTGAGTTCCCTTAATTTCCAGTGACTTTGTTGCCTGTATAAATTATCTGAACTTGGCAAGGGCAGGATACTCTGCTCGTATCCCTGAGGGCCAGCGTGCTTCTCTTCCGTTGGTTGAGCTGTGGCTTAAGCTTGAACAAGCAGAGTCACTTCATGGGAGTCCTTCTTGAGATATAGGAAGGGGCTTTGATAGCTTTGCACATGGTAAGAGGTAAAAAGTGTATTAATAAAATTGGCTATCATATATTAAATACCATGCCATGTCACACTTAATCCTCATGGCTCCCCTGAGAGGTAAGTGTCCTGTTACACTCATTTTACAGAGATCCAAAGAGGCTAAGAGCTCATAGAAAGTCACTTAGCTGGTAGGTATTAGAGTCTAGATCTAGTCGACTCCAAGATCTGTATACTTATTCTCCATCTATGTTCCTCCTCTCTCTCTCTCTCCCTCTCTCTCTCTTTTATTTATTTTTTTACTACTGTCATCAATGAAATTCACAAAACAGCCCAAGGCTCAAGTAATTCAAAACAATTCTACAAAATGGTGGCCATAGGCCATGGTATACCTGCAATGTGGTGTTTGGCCTGTATAGGCCTTCTTAAAGAATGGGGTCAGTAGCTAATGTTCATAAATGGGCAGTTTCACTCTGGGCTCATCGCCTTGCAAGGCTGGCTGGACCTCAGTAACTGGGGTCCCTTTCAGGTGGGCCATTTGTTATGCAGTTTGCTGCCTGCCCATCTGACCTGCCTCCCTTATTTACATTAGTTCTCAGATTGAAAGAAAAATTCACCCTTTGGAAAGATGCAAAAATGGGACAGCCAGTTCCCGCCTGATTATAATCCAACCACAGCCACAATAGCATTAAAAGCACTACAGATGTAAATACCTCCCCCTTTGAAAATAACTGAATACCGTGTCTGAAGATGAAAAGGTGCAAAACAATGAGTTATCAGGTACACGCTGTGCAAAAGGAGTCTCTCATGCCTCCGAAAGCCTTCACCGGAATATCGTCTAAAATGATGAGCTCATTTAAATTACGATTTTCTTTTGAAAACGAAAGATTCTGAATTTAGTGCTGCTTCTTAGAAATGGCCCTGATACACAGAGTGAAGTTGCCCTCTATTGACATAGCTTTCATCTTCTCAAGGCACCACAACAGCTACAGCAGTGTTGGGGACGGAGTGGTTGCAGTGTATATGGGTGCTGGCATTGCTAAGTGATTTCAGAGCCTGAGAAGCTTGGGTTCAAGCCCTTAGCTCTTGCTTACACATGCTCCGCATGTTTGGGACACCTGTTCTATCTCTCTGAACCTCGGTAATCTTTTTTTTTTTTTTTGTAAAATAGATGATTTGAGGTTGAAAGAAGCTATACATACACACATATATATGTTTCCATATTACCATCTATATCGTTTAAACACGGTGCCTGACACATGGAAATAATGAATCTTATTAGAGTTATTATTGTTCTCCTCTTTAAGCTTCGAGTTATTTCCTTTGTTTTCCTCTTGATCCTGACCTGCTCACTTCCTAATATCTCTTGAAAAGCTTGGCAGCATGGGAGGCACCAGTGCCCTAAGGTAGTTGACTTTCCTTCTGGTGAAATCAAACGCAGGAATAATTGGCCGGGTTCAGAAAGAAGAAGGGAAGAATCATTTGTGGGATGGTGTTTGGAAACCAGGCCAGCCAGCCATCGGTGAGGTTGCTTGATGGTGAGCTCCTGTGCGGGGCCGGGGGGATTCCGGGGGGAGCTCAGTGTCTAGGCATGGGCTGCTCTGAAGGCGATCCCTCCTGAGATGGGCTTGCTCCCTTCCGGGCTATTCTCCCACTAATTGTCCACACGTCCCTTCTGTGAGAGGAAGTAGATGGGAGGTGTCATTCCTTGGAGGTCGAGGATAAACACTTGGACCTTATTCTGTCCCTTCTCCTCTATCTTTCACGCCCTCCACTATGCAGTTCTCTCATTGTCTCCTGCCACTCTTTTTCTTTTTTTTTTTTAATGTTTTCTTTATTTCTGAGAGAGAGATAGCATGAGCAGGGGAGGGTCAGAGAGAGAGTGAGACACAGAATCCGAAACAGGCTCCAGGCTCCGAGCTGGCAGTCAGCACAGAGCCTGATGCGGGGCTTGAACCCACAAACCATGAGATCATGACCTGAGCCGAAGTCGGACGCTTAACCAACTGAGCCACCCAGGTGCCCCTGTCTCCAGCCACTCTTGTCACTTCCTTCCTCCTTTCTTACTGCTTTGTGCGGCTGGAGGGAAACGGCTCTCAACAGGATAAAGCCGCAGAGCTAATTTTCTTCTTGTCTCTCATGCTAAGGACGTGAGCACCCCATTCCTTACTGTCTTGTGGCAGAGACTGCCTGTCTCCTCCCCACCTCCATTCTCCCAGTCTGCTTGTATGCCGAGATTGTGGAGGAAACATGACATGGACTGCATTTCTTAGCCTCCCCTGCAACCAGATGGAGTCAAGTCCCTTGGTTATGACCAGTGGATGAAGGAACCTGCTGGGTCACACTCTCAGAAGGAGGGAGCAGGGCCTCCTCTTCTCCTTTGACTCTTTCTTCCCAGTGTCAGGGATGTGGCCATGGTGGCAGTGAGGGATCACTGACTTGTGGTGACACCACTGTGTAAAGCTAGGGGCATTCCAGAGAGGGAGGCTGGGTCCCTGAAACCATAGAATGTCCACATCAGCTCTGGGTAGCATCTACTGTTAGCCAAGAGCAAAATACACTGTCTCTTCTTTAAGTCACTGTTGGCTTGGTCTGTGTGATGACTGACAAACCGGGGTCCTGACAGAGGTGTGACACATGCAGTGCCTTTCCGTCATGACTGAAGATTTTGTGGAGATCCATGACCCTTGTGGTCACATGCTCCTGTGGGTGCATCCTGAGAGCTCTGGGCTGTACGTGGCTTGACCCCCAAGGCACTGTAGAAGACTAGGGAGAATTAGAGAAATCTGGATTTGAATCCTGACTTTGTAACTTGTTAGCTGTGTGACCTTGGGCAAATTAAGCCTCTGTTTCCCCCCTTGCAGTGTGAGATGATAGTGCCTACCTCATGGAGTTGTATTTTTGTAAAGCCCTTTGCCAGTTGCCTAGAACACGTAAAAGGGTAGAAATATACATCTCGTGGGGATATCCTTAGCAAACGACACTGAGATGGTTTCTGTATGACCAGAAAATCATTCGGTGTCTATGGGTCATGGGTGTTGATCCTGAAAAATGAGTCACCCGTCATTCATTGTTGGCTTTAATGATTGTAGTAAGAGGCCCATGATTGGGTCTCTCAGTGTTCTTCTTCCTTTGGTCCAATATTTGCTTCACGCCAAGTTCCCTGAAGTGATATTACATTTAATTGTGAGTTGGTTGTTTCTTGAGTCTTAACCATATTCGTCAGTTGTATAAGAACATAGGGCATTCTCATCTTAAAGCAAATTATCTCCAAAAACAATTGGGTTCTCTCTCATGATGTTGTTTTGTTACATGATGGTATTCCAAGCCTTATCTGTTCGGGTCAGTTAAGTATTTCTACCTTGAGGAAGGAGCCCATCTCTCTAGCATATTCCCCACTGTTTTGTAGGCATAGCTTAGATAACATTTGTCCCGATGGATGACCCATTGGGATCATAATCCCATCATTTTGTTCAACCGGATAGTGATAAATACTTACCGGGGGACGACCTTCAGCCTAACACACCTGTCCACTGTTTGCAGAATGTTGAAGAGTCTAGGGATTGGAGTATAAATTTTGAAGTTTGATTCCCTGGGGTCACATACCAGCTCTGTGCTTATTAGCTCTATGACGTCAGCCAGCTTTAATTCTCAGCCTCAGTTTCTACATCTGTAAGATGGGAAAAATAATCTGTGTCTCAAGGGCTTTTTCAGATAAAGTAAGTTATTGTGGTGGACTCTATCCCCAAGTGTTTTCCTCTCCTACTCCCCCAGAAGATTTTATGTATCAGTTCTGTTACTCTCCGGCATGATCATTTGATGTGCTTTGCCTAAATAATTATATGTGGAGGGATATGCGTGACTTCGAAGAGTGGTTTGCCATGTTTTCCTGTCCTTCTCCTGGCAGCGGTCGTATGAGAGGCTGTTCCATCAGTCAGGACTTGGGAGCGGAGACCATGGGGCAGTGGACATGTAGCCGGAGGGAGAATAAACCTCTGTGATTGTTAACAGTGAGCTGCTGACGTCACCTGTTACCATGGCATGACCTCTCCCATCCGCACTAAGATGTGTAGAACCCTTAGCTTGGGCCTCGCATGTGAAGTGTTCATCCAGCATGATCTGTCTGCTCGCCTCCTGGCCCCAGTCTCTAACTTTTTAAAAACGCCTGCAGTCTTTTACTGTCATTACCTTAAGGCATGGAAATGTCACTGGCATTGGCTAGTTTCTTCCTGAAGTTCAAGATTAGAACGACCAAAACATAAGGAAAGAAACGGTTATCAGGGTTCTGGGTCCAGGCCTGGTCACTGCTGGCTGGAGGGCCACATAGGGCATACCGCCTTTGTTTGTAAAATCTGTAAGCTCAGAATGGATTTTACATGTATAAATGGCTGGGAGAAATAAAAACATGGAAAATACTTTGGGACATAGGAAAATTCTTTGAAATTCAAATTTCACTACCCATACAGTTTTATTTACCCATAGCCTTGTCCTTTTGTGTACATGTTGTTTGCTGAGTCGGGTTACCTTACTACTTGGTCTCAGTGTCCTAATCTGTACATATCACATAATTAAAGAGCTGAATAAACTATTTATATGACACTGTATTTAAAAAATAAGAACCTATGATATACTATTAAGAGGGAAAAGCCTATATCACAGAGTGTTACTTGAAACCATTTTTAAAAAATATTTATTTATTTTGAGAGAGAGAATGTATGCATGCACAGGTGGGGAGAAGGGGAGAGAGCGAGAGAGTGAAAGAGAGAGAGAGAGGGGAAGAGAATCCCAAGTAGGCTCCCTGCCATCAGCAGAGAGACTGACATGGGGCTCAAACTCACAAACTGTGAGATCACAATGTGAGCAGAAATCAAGAGTTGGATGCTTAACCGACTAAGCCACCCAGGCGCCCCTGAAATCTTTTTGTTGTTGTTGTTTGAACACGTTCCTGGAAAAATCACTCAATACACACACACCCTAAAACCTTCAGTGATTCTGAGGGGTGGGATTACTGACGATTATTGTGTTCTATAAATCTGTGCACTTGAATGGTTTCTATTTGAGTCAGGTGCATTGAGGATATAATTAGAAGAGTTACTTTTGAAAAGGAATGAGCAACTTAATGTAAGCTAGAAGGAGCCATGAGCTGGAGGTGGGTGAAATAGGTGATGGGGTTTCAAGAGGCCCTTGCGGTGATGAGCACCGGGTGACGCGTGGAAGTGTAGAATTACCATGTTCTACACCTGAAACTAATATAACACTGGGTGTTAACTAGAATTAACATTAAAAACTTCCAAACCCAGAATTCAGACCACCCATCCCCCAGCACACGCACACAAAGATAGAGGGAGCATTTACCCCATTTAACGGTGTGTTGGGCCTCTCGGGGCCTGGTCTTGTGCTGAAAACAAAAGTTCTGTGCCAGCAAGTGTCTCCTTCAAATCCCATTCCATTATTTTATGTGCCACCTGGAAACAGAAACGGCCTGTACTTTCCATGCAGTTTTAGTGTGGGATCCTGAGCCTGGCATCACCTATGCTTTGGAGATGGTGCTTAGAATCGGTGACTTCTAGAACCTCCCCCAGAACCCTCAGACGCTTCCTGACCTGTGGGCTCAGCAGACATGTCTGTTCCAATGTGTCCCACTGTTTGGGCCAGTTCTGCTCTTTGGGAGCACCTTTCCAGGGCTCAGTGGCAAGACAACCAAATCCCTGCAACCTTTGGCTTTGAACATGAGGTGTTTATCCACAGACGTGTTGCATGGAGAGCTGGAAAGGGGTGATGGTTTGGACCTATTTGAGGGAGCAGACACCCCTGCTGGTGGGCAAGACTGGAGTTGGGGAGAAGGAGTGCCCGTTATCAGAGCCATCTGGCCCAGCCCTGGACTTTGCGCTCTCATGCAGGCAGCCTCCCCATTCTCATAGGAGCCACCCTTTTTATAAGTGGCATAATTCTGAAGCCTCCAAGATGAATGTGGCTTACACAATTCCTCCTTTGTTCTCCAGGGCCTGGACAGACCAAACGCTCTCCAGAAGGCATCTCAGCAGGTGTCCTTAGATACGTGTGCTTTATTTAGACCTCCTAAAGCTATAGCATTTAGTGGACAGCCTAGAGAGAAAACGTGGCACACACACACAAAATCAAGACCACAATGTGTTATTCAAGTCCATTACAGGGAAAGCGATTCGTCGTCGTGCATCCCTAGGTCCCACTGTGCTTTTGTTCCCACAATAAAAGACAGGCAGAGGCAATACCTCAAGGTGATCAGAGTCAAGTGTGCCTGCATTGTGGTCTTGGTGCTGCCTTGTTCTGGCTAAGTGCCCTTGGACATGGTTCTTAACCTCTGTCAATTTTTCCTTTGTTTACTGGTAAGAGGAAGCTGTGGACGAGCCCTTACTTCATGGTGTTCGAGACAACAACTGAGGTGTGACGTGAGGTATAGTGTTGCGTGTGGGACACACTACGTACACAGGCATTTCAATTGTGTATCTCTTTACACATCCATTGGCTCATATAGCCCTTGGAGCAGGTACAAAGGGCCTATTTGTGTTCTCCATGTTAGCATTGTCTGTTTTCTAAGAAACTGTAATGCCCAATGTTAAGTTTGGGGACAGTTGACATGTCTTAAATATTTTTTAATTAGTTAATTTTTTTTTTGAGAGCAGGGGAGAATGACAGGGGAGAGAGAGAGAGAACCTTGAGCAGGCTCCACTCTCAATGCAGAGCCTGACATGGGCCTCAACCCCACAAGAGCCATGGGGATTATGACCTGAGGCAAAATCAAGAGTCAGACACTCAACTGGATATGTCTTAAATTTCTATTTATTCCTAAGCTTGTTTTTTAAATCCAGAACTTTCTGCCATTCTCCCATTTCACCACGGGAATAAGAATAGTATTAGTAACCATAATCATAACAGCAGCAAATATCAGAGGTAGGCATCGCATTAAGTGTTTTACTCCATTAATCCTCATGATAACCACATGAAGTTCACATTTTTATTAGCCTCCTTTGGCAGGTTAGAAAAATGAGACAGAGTTTAAGCAACTCACCCAAGATTATGCAATGCATAAATGGTGGAGGTAGAGGTCAGTGGTGGACCAGTGGTTCTGGACCCAGGGTTCGCAGCCCCCACTTGAAGAACTTCCCAGGTAGCGACTGCTTGATAGTCTCGCACTTGAACTAGCCTGCCCCTTTCAGAAGAACCAGGCAGTAATGGTTGAGCACCTTCACTGCAAGGCTTCACCCTGGCCTTGGAAAGAAATGAATCATGCTCATTCCTTGAGTGCCTTTAAAAAATATATATCTTGCTAGATCTATGAAATGCCAAACAAAATGAATCAGATTTTTTTTTCTTTTTGGAAGAAGGTAAACTCTCTCCAGGTAGCTGAAGATAATAATTCAGTGAGTTATTTGCTCCTAAATCTTTGTGCTTCCATTTTTCAAACTGTCAGGGTGAGGGATTTCACTGGAGAATTCTGTGAGGTAAAGTTTCTCAACCTTGGTCACTATTGACGTTTTGAGTCAGCTAGTCCTTGGCTTTGGGGCCTATCCTGTGCGTTACAGAATGGTCAGCAGTATCCCTGGCTTCTAGATGACCCTCTGGATGCCAGAAACACCTTCGCCTCCCAGTTGGACGACCAGAAATGTCTCCAGAGATTCCCAGTGGTTCCCTGGCAATGGGGGCGAGGGTGGGGTGGGGAGGATGGAATTGCCATTAACTGCTGCTTTTCAGTC
This sequence comes from Crocuta crocuta, assembly GCF_008692635.1. Lineage (NCBI taxonomy): Eukaryota > Metazoa > Chordata > Mammalia > Carnivora > Hyaenidae > Crocuta > Crocuta crocuta. The sequence continues at coordinate 4,828,810 of NW_027529442.1, read as the reverse complement.
CCCACCAAAGGCATCTTGGAATTTGACTTCTGTCCCTTTAACAGTTGAACAGCATGACCATGGACAGGCCTCATGAACCCTCTCACCTCTGTTTTCTCATACGCATTCAGAAGGGCACACTTCCTGTCAGTGACTGGGAGGCTGACAGGAAGAAACCGAATTAAATTATAGTGAAAGGTTAATAAATACATGTATATTTTTTTAACTGTCCTTGTCCTTCCCGCTTCGAACTTCACAATTCTCATCATAATTATGGTTTGTGGTTTCATTCCAGATGCTAACATATGTATGCGATAAATCATTTTATATTTTTCTGGAAGACCATTCCTGGGAATGAAAGTTGAGAGTAATTTTTCTCCATTTTCTTTTTTTGCCCAGTTTATGTACTCCTTTTTTTCCCCCTTCAGATACAGAAAAGTCTTTTCTATTATTCCATGTGAAGGATTGCGTCAGAGAAACTCCAGGCCAAACCTTTTGAATATCCACTAGCAGTTAAGGAGGGAGCAAGTTTAAATAAGAGCTCCTGGGATTTAAGGTGGAATACGTAAGGGAACTTGCAGACAAAGGTATCCAGTGACAGAGTTCATTGCCAGAGCAGGTGATCGAATTGTCATTCCTGGAGACTGGTAAAACCTAGAAAGCCATTGATCTGGAACAGTCCGGAGAAAGACTTCTAAATGTGGAACGCAGTCTAGACCTTGCACGTTTACCCTTGAATAATCCACAGGCTCTACTCCTGGTCTGAGCTTCTAAGAAAGATTTTGGAACAGTTAGGCAAGTATGTTTCCTTCTCCTTCCCTGGTAGTTCATCCCCTTCTCTCCCTTCCCCTGCCTGCCATCACCACTGGCAAAAGGAGAACCCCACAAACCATTGGGTGAATTGTAGCGCTTGAGACCCCAATGAAGGCAGAAGGAAAAGCAAGGAATAGTTATTCCCCTCTTTGTTAGCAATGACTCGTACTTTGAATTTTTTTTTTAATGTTTTTTATTTATTTCTAGGAGAGAGAGAGACAGCATGAGCAGGGGAGGGTCAGACAGAGAGGGAGTCACAGACTGAAACAGGCTCCAGGCTCTGAGCTGGCAGTCAGCACAGAGCCCGACGTGGGGCTCGAACCCATGAACCGCGAGATCATGACCTAAGCGAAAGTCAGACGCTTAACCGACTAAGGCACCCAGGCACCCCTAATGACTTGTACTTTGAACATAAATTTTTATTGTTGGAGACATGGCCACACAGAGTGTAACACTTCTCCAGCAGCCTGAGCCTTGCCTGAATTACCACAGTGCTGAGTCACCTGTGCACCTTTGTAAAAAGATAGATGCTTGGACCCCACCTCCGGGGTTCTAATTCAGGAAGCTTGGGAGGTACCAAATAGCTGCATTACACACACGTTCACAGTGATTATCAGAGTCTTGATTCTTAAAAGAATGGACTTGGGGTCTTGGATGCTTCCTGCATGTCTTCTCATCTCCACAGCTGTAGTGATGATCATAGTACCGGCCACAAGGACTGGCTGAGATGATGGGGCAGATGATTCAAACCACGTGCTAAGCACAGAGCCCAGCAGAGCTGGGGCCTCGCTTTCCATTAGCTGGTACTACCACCGTCATCGTTTCTGCCTTGGAAACTTTGGGCCGCTCTTTGCTCCTTCCCTTAATGATTTCCTTCCTGATGATCCAAACCACTTCCTAGATCTCGATGAGTCCACATCTTCTTTGTTTCATGTGTAACCTCCCCCTTTCCCCCACCATCACCTTTTTTCTGTTTTTGTTCTTCTACATCATGTGCGGCCGAGACAACAAACGCCTCTTTACTGATCTTCCTGCCTCCTGTCTGCCTTCCTCTCTGTTCTCCAACGTGTAGCCAGAGCGATCTTTCAAATGTACGTTGGGTATCCCTCCCCAGCTTAAAACCCATCATTGCATTCAGGGTAAAACCAAACTCTTTCTGAGATTCTACGTGGCCTTGTGTGATCTGATTTGCCACCGATCACCTCCTGCAGCTTTCTGCCCCATCTGCTGTATTTGAGCCGCAGTGAGCTCTCGTTGTGTTTGGCTGTTCAGTCATGCCAAGTTTTCTTTCTGCCTCAGGACCTTTGCACAGTGCCTTTTCTGTAGCTCCCTGATTCTACACACAGTTCCCTCATTCTTCAGGTGTCAGCCATTATCACATCTTTAGACAGGCCTACCCAAGCCACCCCCCTTCTCAGTCCGTATTTTCTCCATCTTTGCGTCTCAGCCTCCTGGCTCTTCCCTTCACTGCATGAGGCACTTTGTAATGATTTTATTGATAAGTTTGTGTTTTGTCATGCTCCTTCATTGTCCTGTAAAAACCACGTGGGAAGTGGCTGTGTGNCCTAGTTCGATGCCCGCCACATAGTTTCGGCTCAGGAAGTGCACGTGAGGTAAGGGAATGAATAATAAGTGAATGGGTGAATGAGTTTATTTGCTTATGTATTCATTCCCTCATCCGCAGATGGAATAGTTCCTGAAGACAAGTCGTGAGCTGGGTGCCTGAAGGGAAGACGGGAGAAAGTGATGTTATCTAGGGCGCATGGGAGTGTTTTAATTTTTCCAGAGCGTTTGGGCTGATTTTACTTTTTGGACACGGCGAGTTGTGTAATTATGTCATTTTTCCTTTTCCACATCGGCTGTTACAAATTTAGAGCCAAATTTGTGGCCCATACATCTTCTCGGTATGCAGTTTAGCCTCCTTCTTGGATCCATTTTATGCCCCCGTCCTCATTTTAATTTTCCTTTTGTTCCTATTTTAAATTTATGCCATCTTGTATTTTATGTCTTTTCATAAGCTGCCTCAAACTCTCCCTGAAACAAGACAAAGTATATATCAATCAATACATAAAAACGTGAAGAGTTTTATGAGAAGCATAAATAAAGTGCTTCTTGGGGCGCCTGGGTGGCTCAGTCGGTTAAGCGTCCGACTTTCGCTTAGGTCGTGATCTCGCGGTTTGTGGGTTCGGGCCCCGCGTCAGGCTCTGTGCTGACTGCCAGCTCGGAGCCTGGAGCCTGTTTCAGTCTGTGACTCCCTCTCTCTCTGACCCTCCCCTGCTCACGCTGTCTCTCTCTCTCTCTCCTAGAAATAAATAAAACATTAAAAAAAATAATAATAAATAAAGTGCTTCTTGCCGTGGAGAGGTAGATCTTTCGCAGTTGGCCTCTGAGGGCCTCCGGGGAGGCAGAGAGGACAGGTGAGGGCCTTCTCCAGGGGAGATCTGAGCACTTAGTAGGCGCAGGAAATAGGACTTCAATGGAAATTAGTAAGGAGGGATTTAATTCAGGCAACTGGTTATTTTGACAGCACACTGGAGCTCTAGAATTCCTGCTGTTTTTTCCCCATTATCTTCTGTCTCTAGAAGTACCATATAATTTTCAAAATATGCATGAGGCACCCACTCTGCTATCTCTGAAAACTCTGTGCAAGCTTTCACGGAACTCTCTTCATGCGTCCTGAGCTAACAGAGACTTGGGTTTGAAGAGAAAGGGGTGGTTGGCTCTCTGCTTCTGTCTGGGGTCTCTTTTGTTTGCAGGGCTTCTGATTCAGGACTGGACAAAGAGGAGAATCAAAACCCTTTCCTGGGTAAGCCTGACTCTGTAAATAAAATGCCTGTAAGAGTGGTGAGCTCGCCCTTCACGTGCCTCTAAGCACTCCAGATGCCCCCATGAAGCTTTGCGTGTCTAGTTCAGACCTCTCCCCCGACTCGGTGGCTATCTCGGCATCTCTCACTTCTTGGAAGGTAGACGAAGGGAGCTTAACACGTCCAAAGTTGGGTCTCCCCTCCTCTCCTCACTGCAGCTGTGGCTTTGGCATGTGACGTCCTAATAGTTTCATTCAACGCATTTCTCAGGCCGAAAGCTTGGAGGTCACCTTTGACTTCTCTCTTCCTTTTACATCTTCCACTCAGTCCACCAGGAAGTGTTACTGGCTATGCCTATAAACTCTGCGGACTGTGGCCTTATCCCACATACAGCTGTTCCTGTCACTACCATCTCTGGCCTGGGTTCCAGCAACAGCCTCCAGAGGGGTATTTGGAAAACTTAAGTCAGGTCTTTCATCAAACGCAACGCTGTCTCCCATAGTCTAAAAGCCAAAGTTCCTCAGTGACCTTGAAGTCACCATGTGATCAATAGCCCCTTTCCCCACCCTGAGTCCCCCTTAGGTCTCACATACCAGCACACCCTCAGACTCACCGCCCCAGCGATGCCAGACTGTTGGCAGCTTCTCGAACACTCCGTGCCTGCACTGGCCTCAGGACCTTGGCGTCACTTGTCCCTCTTGCCTAGAATACCTTTACTTCCTTAAAGTCTTTGGTCCACCTGGACAATCTAGTATCCCATCTCTCCTTGGGATTTACAGTCTTTCTGTTTTTTTTTTCCTCCTTTCATGCAGAGCATTTAACTGTCTTCTAATACAGTATTTAGCTTACTTATTTATTAGGTCTATTTTTTTTTTTTTTGGTCTGTTTACCCCTCTCCCACCCTGCAGTAAATACAAGGACAGAAATCTTGTTTTATCCCCTAAATATGCCAGCAGCCCAGAGTAGTGCCTGACACGTAGTAGAATCTGAGTAATCTTGGTTGTTGATCAATGAAGCATTACCTCTTCTCAAGGGAGCATGCATTTCATCACTTAGCATCATTTAACCTGGTACGCTGTCCCGCTTTAGGGAATACTCTATAAAGTCTTAATTACATTGATAAATCTGGGGCAAACTCTTCCAAAGTAAACGTGGCTTAACAGCACTTCCCACGTGAACCTTGCATGATTCTTTAGTAACCTCTCTTCTGGAGCCTCCTAGATCCATCTGGAAGCCATTCCAACAGACATCCCATCCTCTCTCATAGATCACGATTTTCCTTTTTAATACAACTCTGGCTCCCCAGAGCCTACAGTCAGCCTCGAGATGGATTTCTTATCTCTGTTGCTTCATTAAGAGTGTACATGTTTGGTTGCCAGTGCTACAGTCCTCCACAGTGCAGTTTGTTGCAACAAAAGAAAGTGTTTGCCAAATGATTTGTCAGCATGTTCTAAAGCCACACAGGCGCTCTTTATGTAACTGGAAAATACCGATCTCTATTAGTGACAGATTAAAGACAAGGAAGGAAAATTGGTGTTGCTTTCTTCAAAGGACCTTCGGGGTTTGGTGCGAAGGTGGAGGGGTGGGGTGAGGAGAAATTGGGGACAGAGGCAGAGAGGAGAAAAGGTGTGGACTGTAGGTGATGGGAGAGAACTCTGGAACCGAGGAAACAAAGACTTAGCATTAGAGGCCTCGCTAATCTCTCAGACACCCAGCGTTCTTCAAGGCAATGACCTTTCCACACTGACAGCTGTTCTTGGAAGTAAAGTCTAGGGAAGAGAAACTCTCCTAGGCTTTCTGAAATGGCGGTGACGGGGGCTGACCTCTCAAGGAGCATGGTCCTGCCCNAGCAGGTCCTAACTGCTGGGGTTGGCAGCCATTTATAGGTTCAGCAGCTTGTGATCCTGGCTGCTCTTGCAAGTGACTCACCTACCCATCGGGAGAGTGCATTAGGCAAGCCGGGCCTCTTCTCCGTGAATAAATATTTGACCTCTTGATGTTCTCCAGGCGTCTTCCTAATTAGGAAATTCAGACAGATCTCAAAGAGCAAAACCAAACATGGCTGCCCAGCACAGGCCAGACCCCGTCTCTCTCGTGTTAAGGGCCCAGGCCCGTAGCACCCAGCGCTTGGGGTCTCGGAGCCCGCTCTTAGACTCGCCTCCAGGAAAAAAAAAATGTAATTGAGCTTCCCTTATGAAAACCAAATGTTTATCTGGTAGAAGGCTCGCTTCATCTAGCGTGCTTTTGGTGATGTCAGCAAGTGTAAATGCTTGGAAGACAGGCAAATATGTCTTTTCGGGAGGTGAGGTGGCTGGTAACCTGAATCACAGTTGTGCCGTGAAGGCTGCCGTGTTCCGACATTCTGCACGCCTGGCGCCCCCGCTGGTGGGGGGACCAGGAACGTCCCCGCTTGTTTACTCTGAAGCTATTTTGTGGTAGTGTCCCTCGGCATGTTTTCAAATTGACTGATTTCAAGAATTTACAGTTATTTGATCGGGGCAGTGTTTTAAACTTTTACGGTGTAGCCGTGGGGCTCGCAGACTAAACGACACTAAATGGGCTCATCCCACGTCACGTGGTATTGGGGTCCAGGCTCCCCTACTGCAAGTTCACGTTCTTTAGCTAACCGTTCTTGTCTGGATGAAAAGCAGCCTCCCTTTGACCCCTCCCCTCACCCTCGCGTCAACAGGAAGATATTTTACATGAAGAAGAGATTCCTGGGGAAATGTAAGCAAATTGGGAGCTAAGCTGCAACATTCAAGTGGTTTTCCAATCAAGCGCTTTTTGTCTTTGTCTCACTGTCGAGGTGACTTCACCCGCCCTGCGCTTACCTGCAAACGAGTCCAAGTTCAGGATTCAGTAGGTCGTCTGGGGCCACACGGCAGAAGAACTGCCTCGAATTTTGTTTAATTATTAGCCCAGACGTTTATCCTTTGTGCTGGATTGAACAAGGGCAGCAGAGGACAGATGAGAAACAGACTCTTCTGTGGTTAATAATGTCCTGTCTATCTTTGGGTAGCATCCGACTACAGCCGTGTATATTATTTAAAAGGTTCTTTAAAAAAACATGACCACAGGGGAAATGAGTGGCTTTCGCTTCCCGCTGTCTGCAGATTGTGTTTTAATCATGCTCATGTAAAGATGTGTTTTCTTGTGAAATTTGTCAGACCTAGTAAGGTCATTTTCCATCCGATGGCAGCCCCACTGAAGTAACTTGCACAGGTACTCAAGACAGCCCAGGCCCGCTCTGGGATTAAGGCTATGTTAGTCTTTTTCTGTATCCCCTTCAAAACCTGCTTGAGATGAACCAGTACAATCCTGTGTCTCAAATCGTATGAGTGTATATGGGGCTGCCTTTTCCAGAGAAATTGATAGAGAAGGGAGTTTTAAATGCCAGCAGCCCAGAGGACACGGTGCTTGAGCGTCTGGGGTCCAGAGATGGATGGCAGAGGTGAGCAGGCCTCTGTCACCTTACTGCACACCCAGAATAGTGTCCTGTGAAGACATGCAGCCGGGACTGAGGGGACTTTTCAGTTGGGAGACATGCACACCTGTCACACTTGAGTCCCTAACATAGCAGGCTGTGGTCCTGCCCATTTCCAGGGTGAGTTTTGACCTGCAGTGACTTAACAAAACTCAAAAGCAAGGGTCAGAAAACTACACCCCACATCTGGCCCACCTCCTGCTTTTATAAATAAAGTTTTATTAGAACACAGCCCTGTAGTTTGTTTCAGTTACCATCTGTGATGGCTTTTCCCTCTACAGTGGCAGAGTTAAGTCGTTGTGACAGAGACCACGTGACCTGCAAAGCTGAAAATATTTACCATCTGGCTCTTTACAGAACTAGTTTGCCAACCTTTGGTGGATTTTTAACTTAGACGCTATGGTTTTTCAAGGCTATCCACTGATGGCCCTCCGTGGAACAAATCCCCTGAAATCACATGCAAAGTATTTTATGTGTGTGCACGCCCACAGAGGATTTTTCTGGAGAGAGAGAGCATGGATTATAATACGTTATCTAAGGTGACACGGTCCTTAGATGAAGATCCTTAACCGGTATATGAATTTGACCCTGGCCCTCCATTAACCGTGAATTCTGTGTTCCCTTAAACTTCACTCTTTTTTTTTTTTATCTCCTAAAACCTTTAGGATTTTCCCCCAAAATAAACTATATCTGAAGCGTGAATTGTCTAGCAGGAAAGTGTTTTTCTCCATGATAATAGTTTTATTTTAACAAAGGCCTTTTATACCAGAACCTAAAGGTGTGTGTGTGTCGAGGGCAGTATCAGAAACCAGGCCAAGAGCAGGGGTGGGGAGGGGGGCTGTGGTGACCAGGAGGCTATTGACTGGTGGCAAGGGCAACTTTCTGGTCCTCTTTAAAGAGACAACAGGGCAGTTATCTTTCTGGTCAAGTAAAGCCATAACGGTAGCTGCTCTGTGACACCATGTGAGGCAGTGTGCTAAGCACATTCTGGGAAATTCCTAACTTCGCACTCACACCTCCCCAGTGAACTAACGGCCGCCAGCACAAGGTGGACACAATAAAATTGTTAGTGATTATTGTTACTGCCCTTGGCCTCACCGTCCCCATTATTACCCGAGGAAATGGAGGCTCAGGCTTATTGAAGGTTTCCCGGCTCGCAAGTCAACCTCAAGGGTAATACTAGCAGCCAAGTCCATTCACTTCCACTGTTGTCTTTTTTTTTTTATGTTTAATTCTGAGAGAGAGAGCATGAGCAGGGGAGGGTTAGAGAGAGGGAGATACAGAATCTGAAACAGGCTCTAGGCTCTGAGCTAGCTGTCAGCACAGAGCCCGACACAATGCAGGGCTCCAAACCACGAACCATGAGATCATGACCTGAGCTGAAGTCGGATGCTTAACCGACTGAGCCACCCAGGCACCCCACACAGTTGTCTTTAAAAAAAAAAAAAAAAACACCAGAAAAACCAAACCAAACAAAAAAACCCCGTCTTTCTCACTAACTCCAAGTACACCCAAATGTGGAGTGGTGGCTCTCTCAAAGGCCCCCCAGATAGACTTCTGTGGTGTTGATGTCAACAAATACATGTTTTCCCATATTTCCTTCTCATCTCCCTTCTTTGAAAGCCTTACGTTAATATCTTGCTTCTAGAGCAGTGATTCCCAAATCCAGCAATCTGTCTACACTTCCAAGGTAGCATTAAAAACAAAAAAAAATACAGGAGCTGCTGAATCCGGGTTTCAGCAGGGCGTGGGTGGACCTTGGAAGGCATTCGGTTGTATGAACCTGTGGAAGGAGTGATGCTCTGGCCGGCTCAGCATTGACCTAACAACTGCTGCTCGAATACCTCAGTTGTAGATACAACGGGACTGTAATGTTGCTCGGATCTGACTGCTTGAACCAAGGTGACTCACCCCACCCCCCCTTTGAAAACAGGCACGATGTTCCCTGTTTGCAGTTGGGTCCTCCCTGTCCAAACCGAGCCAGGAGTCTGTGGGTGGTCCTAGGCAGGCAGGAGGGCTCCCTTCTGGCAGAACCAGGAGGGAACAGGCTGAGATGCATTTGGTTCTTAGGAAGGGACTAGAGAAGGGTGGGGGTGGTTGGCCCAGAAACAGCAGAATTAGGAAGTTGATTCGGAACTCCTAAGTGGAGTTGGAGGAGGAAGAATATTCGTCTTCTTCCTTTGGGCCTCGTTTTAAGGTCTTTACAACATCTTTGGTTAACTCTTAAGAGTTAACTGCGCAAGTTGACAGTGCTCCTGAAAAAAAAGAAAGAGAAAAGAAAAGCACATCACATGACAAATGATGGCGCTTCGTTTCATAATTTATGGGCGATGTCCCTGGCGTTCACACACGTGACCCCTTCCAGAACCCGGGGCAGTTTACAAATTGGCCACCGAACTTTAGCTGCATGTAGGTCTGAATTACGTACCGAGGGAAAGCATGAGGGGGAGGCTCCAAGTTTGGGAATGACTATAGGATGCAGCGGGCGAGCTTGCCAGATTTTTGATGAAAAATCCAAGCCCCTCAAAAAAAAAAAAAAAAGAGCAAGGTGCTCTGTGCATGCATGCTTGTGTGCGTACATATTTGCTAGGCTCCCCTGGTCTTTTAGGGGGTCGGAGCAATTAACTTCTCTTCCCTTGTAACTAGAAGTCTGGCAAGAGCTTGCAGCCTTGAAAGTTTGGAAAATATGCAGGGAACAGGCGTATTTATGTTAAACTTGATACTTGAGAGTCTTCTTTCCTACAAAGCAACATGACTAACTACCAGTGGGAATTGAGCACTTTGACTCATGCGTTTCGAGTTCTGTCTGGCTTCTCCTGGTGAGTTGATGTCCCGGGAATCTTAGGACTACACGGAAATGTCATTTCTAGTGTTCTTTCTCAAGTGCTGCTCTCCTGGGCTAACTCATGCAGGGGGCAATGTCATAATTGAAATGTAGATTGCCCACAGTCTCTCAGCTAATTGAGTTATTAATTATACAACTAAGCCTCTTTCAGATCCTGACTTCTGTAAATTCTTCGCTGTTCAAATCTGGCTGGATAGAAAGTTTGGACTGGGATGCGATCTCATCTTCTGCCGGTATGAGGATTTAAGAAGGGATAGCAGATGGAGTCAGCCTAATTAAGATGGAAATCTAATTAGTTGAGGAGAAGGAGAGAAATTCAGTGTCACACTTGCACCGCCTTAACAATGGCACCTCCCTCAACCATCTTCCCTCGGCTCTATTATTCTCATTTAGAGACCTAGACTTGAGCTCAGTTCGCTACCCAGTTTCCCGGACTCCTCTGAGAAGGGTCTCAGGCTAGACGCTTGGTTCCTTCATGGAGGTTATTGAAAACTGCCAAGTGGGACTAGCTGGTGAGTTGGCAACTCTGTTAATTATAACCTTGGGTCTGGAAGGACCTCACCATCTGCTACCCAGCATCCATTCATTACTCCTTCAGGATAAAGATACTCTTCTTTTTTAACAGCACGTGGCTGCAGAAGTGGGGCTGGGCCAAGCGTAGGGGAGCACCTGAGCTCTAGCCTCCGGCCAGAATCAGAGCCGTCCTTGAGGTGGGGCTATCCTGGGAATAGCGCTGGGCCCCCCCGTTTTTTTCAGCAGCTTTGCTGAATTATAATTCACACACCATACAACTCACCTACATAAAGTGTGCAATTCAGTGGTCATTAGTGTACTCGGAGTTGTGCATCTGTCGCCACTAATTCCAGAACGTTCTCATCTCCCTAAGGAAAAAACCCATACCTATGAGTCTACCGAGTAGTCTTTCCCCACTTGCCTTCTAGCTACCAGCCCACCACTCACCTCCCCCTCCCAGCACTAGGTAACCTTTATCTATTTTCTGTCTCTATGGAGTTACTTATTCTGAAATTTTTCAAATAAGTAGAATCACACAATAGGCGGTATTTTGTTACTGGCATCTTTCATTTAACTTGGTTTCATGATTCATGTGTTGTAGCAATTGCCAGTACTTCACACCTTTTAATTGGTGAATAGGTTTACATTGTATGGCTTTCCCACACTTTGTTTATTCAGATGCTGTTGGGCATTTGAGTTGTTTCCACTTTTTAGCTAATACGCATGGACATAGATTTTTATATACCTAGGCAAAGACTTGCTGGGTCAGGTAGTAACTTCATCTCTAACATTTCAAGAAACAGTCAAGCTGTGCCAAAGTGGGGGTCTCCTTTTATATTCCCACGAGCGTTGTATGAGGGTTACCATTTCTCCACATCCTCACCCATAGTTGTTATTTTCTGTTTTTTGTTTTTTTTTTTTAATTTTAAATGTTTATTTGTTGTTGAAGGAGAGAGAGAGAGTGTGCGGCGGATGGGTAGAAGAGAGGGAGACACGGAATCTGAAGCAGGCTCCAGGCTCTGAGCTGTCAGCACAGAGCCCAGTGGTGGCTCGAACTCACAAGCTGTGAGATCATGACCTGAGCCGAAGTCAAAAGCCCAACCGGTTACTGGTTGAGCCACCCAGGCAGCCCTGCTGGTTTTTTATTATAGCCATCCTGGTGGACGTGAAATATGTCTTACGGTTGTGATTTGCATTTCTGTGCTGGCTGAAGATGGTTGAGCATCTTTTTGTGTGCGTTTGGCCATTGTGTGCCTTCATCAGAGAAGTGTCTCTTGCCCATTTCAATTGAGTCATCTTTTTGTTGTTAAATTTTAAGGATTCTTTGGGGTTTTGTTTTCTTCTTTCAGTGTTCACTTATTTATTCTGAGAGAGAGAGAATCCTAGGCAGGCTCCATAGCTGTCAGCGCAGAGCCAGATGTGGGGCTCCAACCCACAAACCATGAGGTCATGACCCGAGCTGAAACCAGGAGTCAGGCACTTCACCTACTGTGCCCCCCAGGTGCCCCAAGGATTCTTTGTATACAGGTCTCCTACCAAATATATCCTTTGTAAATACTTTCTCCCATTCTGTGGATTATTTTCTCATCAGCATGATGATTTCCTTTGAAGCATCCAAGTGTTTGATTATGATGTAGTCCATGTCAGCTATCTTTTTCTTCTGTCTCTTGTGATTTAGGATCATATCTAAGATACCGTTGCCTATCCTCAGGTTATGAAGATTTACTCATATGCTTTCTTCTAGGAATTTTATAGTTTTAGCTCTTACATGTAGATCTGTGATCCATTTTGAGGTAATTTTTGTTTGTAGTACGAGGAATGGGTTCTGCTTATTTTTCATGTGGATGTCCAGTTGCCCTAGAGCCCTGTGTTAAAAAGACCTTCATTTTCCTCTTTGAATTCTTTTGGGTCCCTTTTCATAAATCGTTTGACAATAGATGCATGACTTTATTTCCCAATTCTCTTCCATTTATCTCTATGTCTTCATATTAGTAACACAGTGTCTTGATTATCCCAACTTTATAGTAAGCTTCGAAGTAGGGAAATGTGAGTTTTCCAACTTTGCTCTTTCTATTTCAAGATTGTTTTGGCTTTTCTTGGTGCCCTCAGTTTCCATCCGAAGATGGTCAATTTCTGCAAAACAGCCAGTTGGCATTTTGACCCATGCCCCACATTTGCAGTGGTCCTCAATTTGTTGGCTGTAGGCAGCACCCCAGGAAAGTAGTCTAGAGACAGCCTAAAGAAAAAAGGAGGTGCGGGGCGCCTGGGTGGCTTGGTCGGTTAAGCGTCCGACTTTCGCTTAGGTCATGATCTCACGGTTCGTGGGTTCGAGCCCCGCGTCGGGCTCTGTGCTGACTGCCAGCTCAGAGCCTGGAGCCTGTTTCAGAGTCTGTGACACCCTCTCTGTCTGACCCTCCCCTGCTCACGCTGTCTCTCTCTCTCTCCTAGAAATAAATCAAACATTAAAAAAAAAAATTTAAAAAAGAAAAAAGGAAGTGGTGGTTCAAGCTAAGCAGCTGACTTTTCCTGCTAAAAGTAAAGCATTCTCTCTCTCTCTCTCTCTCACACACACACACACACACACACACACCCTTTGAAGTTCATGTACAAGGGCAGCTCCGTATTCTCTCATTCTACCGCCAACCTCACCTAGGTTCTCTGCAACTTCTATGCATGTTGTAGTGCTGTCATCATTCCCATTTTACAGATCATCTGAGCGTTCTGTGAGATATCAGTGACTTATCACACTGCCTGGCATGGAGTGCGTGCTTGATAAATGTGTGCTGTTGCTCCTGTTATTGTTTTTGGTGAGTGCGTCATTCACCTGGAGAAGTAGTAAGTCATTAAAGAAAATACAGACTTCGGCACTGTATAGACTTCAGTCCTTAGATATATGACCTACTGTATCCCTCTCTCTTCTTGGTCCTTGCACTGCCTCAGAGGCTCAGACATGAAGTCTAGAGTCGTGCCTTTCAAATTTATCACTTGAGGATCTTATGACAATGAAGATTCCCATTCAGCAGGTATAGGGGTAGAGCCTCAGACCTGTGCATCCAACAAGCTCTGGGTGATGTCTCTCCGAGGCCCACCCTCTGAGAAACAAGATGGTGGAGGTCCTAGTGGGCATGCCCAGAGAGGAAGTGTTCAAGATGGCCTCTGCACGTGGGGACAGGCTGAAGTCCCCGAGGAGAGGCTCGCCTCAAGGGGAAGTTGAGAAAGCTATTATATGATGCGGATTATCTAGTTCCTTGTGAATGTGGTCATTTCCCTCTTGCCCTCCTATGTTCTCCAGTAAACATGGTCTAAGTTCATGCTCTCTAGACTTTTTTAACTGCATACTCCCTCAGTAAAAAATATTTGAACACAACCTGCCAAACCATGCACAGTTACTTATCAATAAAATATACACACACACTCCTATGATTAGCTAACACAGACCGTACTGGCTCTGCATGGCATTGTGGGACTATAAAAATTACCATGCGAGCCGAAACTCTGCAAAGCGATCTTAATAACCAGTGGGGAAAATCACAATTGTATCAGGGCCCTTCACATTTTTTTAAACATAGTGAACACTCTCTTACATGTTGGCTATAAATGCATAGGGAAATAAGAAAAATAGTAAAACTAGTATTTAGTACACTGCAGTTTCAAGCGTGAGAAGCATCGAGAATGAAAATGGGTTTTTTGGGGGGGGTTTTTTGGTCAAAATCTTATCATGAGTAGTTTAAACAGTGCTTATCTTCCTTTTCTTAAAACTAGCAAGCATCTTTTTTAATCAGTTGGCAAATTGTCACAGTGCTTTCTAATCTGGATTCAATTTCCATTTTATGCTTTGTGATTTCATGAACTATCTCCAAGAGCTCCTTTAAAAAGAACTTTTGTTGTATGTCACTTCCTCTGGGACATAAGCCTTCATCCTTTTTGCCACAACTACTTTTCTTTTTATTGATAAGTTCACCTCCATGAAATCCCTCTGGTGGCATATCCATAATCAACTCCATGGTCAGCCGTTTCTTGTATAATTCCATTTATGTTCTATTTGAGTATCACTTCCAATGTGATCACTTCATGTTTCTTCACTACGCTTTGAATGCCAGTGGCCAGCTCGCTCATTTGTGTACAGTGTCACTTGGCTGTGTCCCTGGGAGACACACAGGCAACACAGCTACATGCTTTGCTGTCTGTGCATGAACTACGTGTGTAGGCAGTGACCAGTCACTGGCTGACTTTGAAAGAAATGACATGATTGGTTACGGATCATAATGTATCTTTGTTATTTACATAGTGATTTGCAGAAGCAGAGGAGTTTGTACTTTATGCAAATTACTCCTAGTTAAATACCATGCAAATTACTCACAGTTAAAATACCATGGAAATTGAAATTTGAACCACGGTGGGAGATTGACATTATTTAACTAAACCGGGGTAACTGAAAGTTGTGCATAAGCGACCATACAGAGGGAATACTGTATGTTCCACAGCGTAATGTATATGTAAATCAAGGTTCCTGGTTTCAGTAATAGTGTGTAAAATCCATATTTCAAAGAACCGTCTTGATCTTTTTTTTGTAACCAATTTATGGTTAGTTTTTCTAGTTATTACTTTTACTTGGGAATGCAGCATTCAGAGAGCCTTCACCCGGAGTAGAAGATGTTCCAACTCTGCCACCTGCTCATTTCCTTGTGTTTTCATTATTAGAATTATACTCTGTCAGGGCGCCTGGATGGCTCAGTCAGTTGAATGTCCAACTTCGGCTCAGGTCACGAACTCGCGCTTTGTGGGTTCGGGCCCCGTGTCCGGCTCTGTGCTGACAGCTCAGAGCCTGGAGCCTGCTTCGAATTCTGTGTCTCCCTCTCTCTCTGCCCTGCCTCTGCTCGTGCTCTCTCAAAAATGAATAAACATTAAAAAAAATTTTTTTTTACGAATTATAATCCGTGGTGTTTTTACAGTAATCTCTTTAAGTCAGTTCTAAAAGTTCAAGTAACACTAGGATATTTACAACTCCAAAAACTCCCTAATATGTCGCAGGGTACTAAAATTTAATACTCACTATGCCCACTGTCAACTGTCCCATGTTGTGACACTCCCACCATTTTATCACGGTGCTGTCAGTGCCACCTAGGAGAGAGGCCCGAGATGACAGCAAAATCAAGTGAGGGTCCCCTTGTCTAGCCACATGTTAAATACCTATAAAGTTTAATCCCCTATTTTTAGGTAAAAATTAATTTAAATATAAACCTTATATGTTGTTTATTTTTTGAGAGAGAGGCAGAACATGAGTGGGGGAGGGGCAGAGAGCGAGGGAGACACTGAATCTGAAGCCAGCTCCAGGCTCTGAGCTGTCAGCACAGAGTCAGATGCAGGGCTCGAACTCATGAACTGCAAGATCGTGACATGAGCTGAAGTCAGACGCTTAACCGAGCCACTCAGGGACCCCTAAATATAAACTTTTAAGTATTCTCAATCCCCTGTGGAGAGCACTAGCCCACAGGTTCTGGTTGTACGTGAGTTTTGCTAAGGGAAAGGCACTTGGTAGAAAGGGATCAGTTCTTCCCTAATGGCAGCAGAGCAGTTGGGACTTGAAGGTCCTCACAGTCCATGTTCTCAGTCCTCCTCACACAGTAAAGTTGCCTGGAGGACTTTGAAAAGTACCAGTGCCGGAGTTTCCACCCCAGACCCTTTAATAAAAACCCCTGAGTGGGTGTGGAAGAATGGGGTATTTTCTTATAGCCCACAGTTGGTTCTGATGCAAAGAAGGGAGTGGAAACTATAGCCTCAAAGAAGAAAAAGTACATCCTGAGCCAGGCCTTCCCTCCCTTGCCCCTTTTGAAAGACCCTAGTTGATATATTTGGGTCTGTGTATGTACATGTATTTGTGTGTGTGCATGTTTAAGGTTGAGGAGACCCCCTCTGCCCCCCGGCACAGCCTCCGTGCTGCCTCCTTAGTTACATGTATTTGCCAGGGATGATGCCTCTTGCCGTCGTTTGACCACTAGTAGAAAGAAGATAGCCAAGTGCACTGTCATGGCCGCTGGCTCCGCCCTCCAAGGACAATTCGCTGGTTGCGGTGATGCCCTGCAAACGCTGGAATAGGCCTAGGCCTTTCTCACAGCGTTCTGACCCCTTCATTTGGAACTTGTTCTGCGGACAACAAGATAGCTGGCTCATTGACCGAGAACATCGCGCTGCCCACATGGAAGCACGTGAGGCCCAGTCAGTCTCCCAAAGATGGGGGCTGGAGATAATCCAAGAAAGACAGAGTTGCTTTCCATACACAAAAATCCAAAGAGGTTACTTGAGTTGTGGAAGGCGCGACAACAAATGGGAGCCAGATCTTGGTTCCCGATTCCCCACCAGCTTGTCCTTGACCTGTTTAAACAGAGTGTGGTCTGAGACCACCTGCTGTGGGAATAACTAGGGAGCTGGTTAAAACTCAGGTTCCTGGTGTGCATGGGTGGCTTAGTCGGTTAAGCGTCCGACTCCTGATTTTAGCTCAGGCCATGATCTCACGGTTTGTGAGTTCAAGCCCTGCATCTGGCTTTGCCCTGATAGCGCAGAGCAGAGCCTGCTTGGGATTCTCTTTGTCCTCCTCTGCCCCTTCCCTGCTCCCGCACATGTGGATGCTCCCTTGCGCGTTCTCAAAAGAAATAAATGAACTTTTAAAAACCAGATGCCTGGGCTCCACCTTAGGCAGGTTGAATGATCATGGGATGATGATAAAGGAGGCTGGAAATCTGCCTTTAAGAAAAAAAATTTTAACATTTACTCATTTTTGAGAGATAGAGCGCAAGTGGTAGTGGGGCAGAGAGAGAGGGAAATACAGATTTTGAAGCAGGCTTCAGGCTCTGAGCCGTCAGCACAGAGCCCATTGTGGGGCTTGAAACCATGAACTGTCATATCATGACTGGAGCTAAAGTCAGAGGTTTAACGGACTGAGCCCTCCAGGCACCCTGGGAATCTGCATTTTAAATCAGCTTCCCTGTCTCGAGCTCACTGCAGGCTCAAGTTGGAGATCATTGTCCTGGACTAAGCTGCCATTTTGCAATAAATGTTAAAGAAATTGAAGAATAAATGGGAAGTGTCTTTAGCACTCTTACATGGTCGAGATTTAAATTTTGGATACAGGCCCTAAAGAATGATCATCTTCTGGTAAGAGGAATGGTTTCTTAAATATCTGTAGAAAGGGCTGAGTTATTCATAGCTTCCACAAGGAAGTTGAGGAGCTACCTAAACTATTATGGGCACTTTGATGGCCAGTTATGTCCATTGGCCAGCTGAGCTTTGCACAACTTAGAAATGCAGGCACAGTCTGACTCCAGAGCAGTCAGATCTGGGATCAAATCTCGCCTCTGCTGCTTATTAGTTGTGTGAAATTGGACAACTTATTTAAAGTCTGTGGGTCTCCGTTTTCAAATCAAAAACTGAGGCTAGTTATATCAATCTCAAAGGGATACGGGGAAGATTGAGAAAATAAATTCAAAGAACTCAATTTCCATTTTAGAAATAGTTTTTCTATTTTGGGGGCAATCAGATCATATTTCTGATGTATTGGTACAGTTGACTGAAGAAAACCTTAGGTGAACCCTTTCACAGAGGGACAAAGATTTTTGAAAACCAGCAGCTCCCAAAAAGCCTGTGCTCTCTCTGCACTTGACATTATGACACGGGAGTAATGTGGCAGGAGAAATCTAAGATGGCATTCTTCTGTATCCGCATGTAGTTCATGAGCCCTTTTGAGAAGAGGCTGATGACAAGCCTCTTGCTTTTGTTCAATTGTCCCTTTATGGTTTCCTGTGGGGTTATTTTATCCTTGGATAAAATCAATAAAATAAAATCCTTGCTCGAGCCCTCGGGGAGATAGGTCATCTGTGATGAGCATCGTGACCTCCATTCCCCACGTCAGGAAAGTGACACCCAGAGAGCTTCTGACTTGATCGCTGCACCTGATACCCAGAATGAATTCTGCCCATGCTGCCTCTCTACCCATGAAGCAGTCCTAGAATACAAAGCCTCCTGGCTCACGGCCAGGTGTCTGCCTTGGAGTTTTGAGGGATGACTTCTCTTACACCTCGCACCTTTGCATGATCCGTTTCCAGGGACAAGGTCTGAACCTGTATGGATTTCTGAAATGGGCCGTGAAGTGGAAGGGGGCGCTGGGATGGACTGGTGGGCGTTCTCTTTGTTAACTCCCTCCGCTGGCATTGTCATCCCATTCCACGTCAAGTGTGTAAAGGCGCGTACCACTGGCTACAGCTCATCCCCTTAGCGCGAAATTGCAAATAATTAAAGCACCTGTAAAGGCAGCATATCTGTCTTGCAAGTGTTTTAAAAAAAAAACAGTATCTTGTTAAAATGGAATTAACTGCTGGAATCAAGCAAGAATGCAGTAACTATTTTAAGGAATTCACTTAGACTTTTTTTTTTAATCTGTTTTTTAATATGTAAAACAGGCCTAGGGCTGCTTACCTACCTCAAAGCAGAATCCTGTGGCTTTAATTAATGAAGATTTGGTAAGTGCCGGCCATGGTCAGCATCCTCCTCCTACTTATCATTTTTATTATCATCACATACAGTTTCTTATGTAATAACTGCATTTCAAGGGCACAGAAACATTTTTCTTTAATAAGCTCCCAAACTTTTTCTTCTCCTCCTCCCTCCCGACTACCTTTCCATTTCTGTTGCTCTGGGATTTGGCAACCCAGTTTAATTTATGATGAGAAGACACTCTGGAAAATTGAAACGAGATAACACGAGTTGATTGGGGGAAAAAATAACTTCATCTTGACTCTTGAAGCAGAAGACATCAGGTTTCCTAATTCCTTCCTTTCGTCCTTGAAAATAGAACATCAGCCACGGAGCACACCTGTGCCGCGTTCTAAAATGAATCCGTGGCAGCCGTTGCCACAGTAGCAATTAGACAATTAAAGCTAAATTTCACCTGCAGAGGCAGGCTGCAAAATACTGGCGGTTTGACCTTCCACACTTGGGGATGAGGTAAATAATCCGTGGGAGATGGAATGATGTCATGGACTTGGCCTTGGCAAGGAGGTCAGGCAGTGGTGCCTTCCTGGCCGACGTCTGCCGCCTGGGGGACATTGGTTGCCACACATAATTCAACTACTTTTTGTCTGCTTCTCATCTGTGATAGAGGCATATTACCCTTGACCTTCTTTCTCATAGTGTTATAAATAATCAAGGAAATCAGCCTATCACCCTGCTGGGCTTTTGTTTTTGTTTTTTGTATGTGTGTTTTTTTGTTTTTGTTTGGGTTTTGTTTTGTTGTTTGCAGGGAGCTCACGCTAGCTGGAAAGAAGGGTTTGATTTATTTAGTTACTTCTGTTTTCCCCACTCCCCTCCCCACCATCACCCCAGCTGTGACCTCTGCAAAGAGAGAGCTTCTCATCTGCCTGGCTCATCTCTCGACTCATTTCCCATATCGGCCCCTGGTGTGTAACAAGTGCTCGATAAACATGTGTAGCTCAAATGTGTTAAAAATGCTTTTGACACATAAAGCACAAATCACAAACCAACAGCCCAGAGGCCAGATTTGGCTTTGTTAGCTTGTTTCTGCATTTGTTGTTGGCTTGCATAGTATTACTCAAAATATTGAATTAGTGGCCAGCATTGAAATATGGTGAGCCTTCGTACAGAAGACCACATTTCTGGCTTCTCTTAAAATTCAGTCAGAAGATCTGTAACACCGGACCAGCCTCCGGAGAGGAAGAAGGGCTTAGAACGGTGGTTCTCAAAGTGTATCCTCAGGTCAGCGTCATGAGCAGGTATCACCTGAGAACTTGTTAGAAATGCAGATTCTCAGTCCTTCCCCCTTTCCTGGCCTATGGAGTCATCTGGAAGTTTTTATTTTAACAAGATCTCTGGGCAGTTCTGGTGCACCCAGAAGCTTGGGAACTTATTCATTGCCCTGAGAGCGGAAAGAGGGACTGGCTTTGAAATGCCTGGGTCTGGCTCTGCCTCTTCCTAAACTGTGTGTGGTCAGACAAGTTACCTAACCTGAGTGTGCCTCTGTTTGCTCACACATAACATGATAATAAGGCCTTTCTCCTAGGGTTAGCATGAAATGAGGCACAGTAGTGGCTTAATGAATGTCACTGGTTGTTAACATGACCACGGTCAGCCGAGGCCAAACAAACAGCTGCCTCTTGTATTTATTTTTTATTTTTTTAATGTAAGTCATCAACTTGGCTTCCATACAATACCCAGCGCTCATCCCAACAAGTGCCCTCCTCCGTGCCCATCACCCATTTTCCCCTCTCCCCCACCCCTCCATCCACCCTCAGTTTGTTCTCGGTATTTGAGAGTCTCTTATGTTTGCTTCCCTCTCTGTCTTTTTGTAACAGTTTTTCCCCTCCCCCTCCCCCTCCCCCATGGTCTTCTGTTCAGTTTCTCAAGATCCACATATGAGTGAAAACATATGGTTCTCTGTCCTTCTCTGCCTGACTTCCTTCACTCAGCACAATACCTTCCAGTTTCATTCTTTCTCATTCCCAAGTAGTATTCCGTTGTATATATAAACCACATCTTCTTTATCCATTCATCAGTTGGTGGACCTTTAGGCTCTTTCCAGAATTTGGCTCTTGTTGACAATGAGCCGCTGCCTCTTTTAGATATAATCTTAATCAGATGTCCGCTGTACTAGGACACCACCGAACATGTTTACTTCCTTCGTGTGACTTGCTGGGCCCTTTGGGGCATTCAGGTTGACATCCTTGAAGGGAAGCCACATTGTCACTGTCCCTACTGGTTTTGACCCTTTCCCATCAAAGAGCAGTACTAGGTATTCTTATGCGCCTGCTGTGTACCCAGCACCAAGCTAGTGCATTTTATCCTTTTTTATTTTGCAACAGCCCTACAAAGTTGCTGTCCTCAGGCTCACCTAACAGATGCAAAGCTGGCAATTCAGAGAAGTTAAGTAACTTGCCTAAAGCCACAGAGCTGCTAAGTGGCAGGGCAGGAATCCGACCCGGATATTGGACTCCGGAGTCTGTTCTGTTTTCTCTTCACCTGTGGTCCCCAAAATGGGACACGTGCCACTGCAGTGTAAAAATGCTTTCATACGGCGTTGCGGTTTTCTTCAGGTGATAGTCACAGAAGGTGGTTTCAGCTCGTGTACAAATTCTGCATTAAATAAAGATAAGGCGCAGAGTGAAAAAGTTAATACATTTTTCCTTCTTCCCACAGGTGAGGGGAAAGTTGTAGCTGGTGCTAGTAGGTCTTTACCCTTTTAATTGAAATTCCAGTGTAATAATCTTTATGATTGTGTGTTTTAGTCATGTGAGTTGAAAATTTAGTCATGGATAGCATAAAAAAAAAGGAAGGGAAATTCTGATATTGGCACTTTAACATCAGAGCACATTATTTTAATGTTTTTCTTTATACTGAAACATAATTGATGTAAACAGCAAATTTTTCTGTTTAACCCTTTTGGATTAAATGGTTTGTCAAAAATAACCAGTACCAGTTCTGACCCAAAATAGGTGTTCAGTCAAGGTCCGCCAACCGGAAGTGCTTTGTGTACTCCATGGGCCTTACAAAGAATGTGTCATTTAGTCTGATTTTAATCATTCAAGGTTATTAGCTAATAGGTCTTAAGCACCTGTCTATTCCTTGTAATCTTGTGGGGTTTTTTTTTTAATTTTTAATGTTTTATTTCTGAAAGAGAGAGCGTGCGTGCGAGCATGAGCAAGGGAGGGTCAGAGAGAGAGGGAGACACAGAATCTGAAGACAATCTCCAGGCTCTGAGCTAGCTGTCAGCACAGAGCCCAACGTGGGGCTCGAACCCACGAACCGTGAGATCATGACCTGAGCCGAAATTGGATGCTCAACTGACCGAGCCATCCAGGCGCCCCTTGTTTTTTTTAATTAATTTTTTAATGTTTATTTTTGAGAAAGCATGCATGGGGGAGGGGCAGAGAGTGACAGAGACACAGAATCCGAAGCAGGCCCTAGGCTCTGAGCTGTCAGCACAGAGCCCAATGCAGGGTTCGAACTCAAGAACCATGAGATCATGACCTGAGCCAAAGTTGATGCTTAACCCACTGAGCCACCCAAGGTGCCCCTCACTTTTTTTTTCCTTAAACAAAATGATAGTCACAGGCTCATGGCCTTTGATGGACAACCATGTTTTGTAGAGTTGCATATGTTTTTAAAATTTGTTTTTCACGATGTTCCTATTTATTGCAAGTTAAAATAATTTCCATATATAATAATTACATGAAACTCCTTTTAATTTTTTTTAGTGTTTTATTTATTTTTTGCAATAAGAAATATTATTTTCCCCCCATGAACAGGGGAGGGGCAGAGAGAGAAGGAGACACAGAATCCGAAGCAGGCTCCAGGCTCTGAGCTGTCAGCACAGAGCCCAACACGGGGCTTGAACTCACAGACTGTGAGATCATGACCTGAGCCGAGGTCAGACACTTAACCAAATGAGCCACCCAAACGTCCCTGAAACTCCTTTTTCACACAGACTTATTTTAAGGAAACAAGGAGCCAGGTAAAACTCTGCTGAGTAAGTAATATTAAAGGTAGTCTGTGGATATGACATTTGTCATGGAGGTGAGATACCAATGACGGCCGTTTAGAAACAGCTGTTCCTGCCCTCATTGAGAGAGAGGACACTTAGGCCCCTGCTTGGATGTCAGACAGGATCTCCCCCAGTTCCTTCTTTCTCCATTCTGGCAGCGTGTAGGTCCTCATTGCCCTAAAACTGCACCAGACAGCAAGAAATCTGATTTAAAAAAAAAAAAATCAAGCCATGACCACAGAAAGGTAGAGAGGCTGTGAATTAACCCATGTCATGAGCCCAGGCAGTGGTTTAGGAATTGGAGCTTGAATCCTTCTCTCCAAGAGCAGAGAACCTGGCTCTGTGACTCAGTGACTCACTCTAGACCACCACCACCCACTTGTAAACATTTAAAATGACAAAGGGATCCAGATAGGAAAGCAGTGCTGGCGGAAGGCGTGTCAGGGGTGGGGATGGTAGGTGTGGTCTTGCCACTGCTTGTAACCACATTTGTACACCCCTCCCCGCCACCACCATGTGCCCCTAATCACTGAGGAAAGAGTAGCCTCTGGAATTTTCTTTCAGAAATTGGGCAGCTGACCTAGTGGGTGAGGTCTTTAGGATGGATCTAGGGAGACGTGAGTTGGCTTCTTGGGTTTCCATTACCAGAGTTTTGACCTGGGACAAGGCTTTGAGCTTCCCATTATCTATGACATGGGAATGGTGTGTTAGGTCATTAAGCTGATAGGAGCAGAGATGTCGCACAGAACCTGATATGCAGTGGGTATGAGCACTGTTGAGGATGGAGGTATAGAGTTGCCAAGAGTGCTCACTATGTTCTTCCCACCTCAAACTTGCAAACCCAACATGTTGCCCTGGGACCATCATTTGATTATGTATTAGGGTTCTCAGGAGAAACCTAGCTCTCCATCTATATCTGTACCTACATCTATGTCTACTTCTTTATCTGTAGATAGAGATAGAGATTGATGCAGATTTATTTTTACGGACTTATTTTAATGCATTTTAAGGTTGATTCAGGCAGCTGTGGATGCCCAAGCTCAGAATTTGCAGAGTAGGCTAGCAAGCTGGAGACCCAGGGAAGAGTTGGAGTTAAGGGTCAGAAAGCAGTGTGCTGACTAAATACCCTCTTCTTTCAAGGAGGTCAGTCTTTTCTCTAAAGGCCTTCAACCGATTGGATGAGGCCCACCCACATTATGGAGGCTTATTTGTTTTACTCAGAGTCTGCTGATTTAAATGAAAATCTCATCGTAAAAGCATCGTTAGAGAAACACATAATGTCATATCATCTAATACAATCCAGGAACCATAACCCAGCCAAGCTGACACACAAAATTATCCATCCTAGATACCCTTCTTTGTCATTGGATGACTACTAGTAGAACTCTATTGATTTTCTTCCACGCTGAGCAGAATTCTTTATATTGCTAGGGGTATAACACTAAAGCCACCTGGTTTAAGAAAAATAAAATGTGGGGTGGGGATTAAAGGAGGAGGAACTCCCGACTCAGCTCAAACTATCAGAGGTTTCTAGCTTCTAGATCAGGGTCCCCTATGGTATGAAGACCTCTCTCCATTACCATACAGGTATTCTCCTGGGGAGGCTAGAGTGCTGCCAGCTACTCTTAGCTTAAAAATCTTTTTTTTTTTTTTTTTTAAGCTAAGAGTCTTTTTCTTCTCAGAACTTCCGACAGAAATCCTGGGCCTCAATCTCATTGGCCCATTTGGGTTATGTGCCTGTCCCTGAGCTGGGGCGGGGGGGCAGTGAATATACTGACTGGCTTAGACCACCAGGTGGTGGGGTCTTCCCTGGGGGCTGAGCTCCAGCAACACCTAAACCAAGTGCTTGGAAGCACCCAGAAAGAGCGCTTTCCCCAGGGGAGGGGGTGTGGTTGCAGGGGATGCAGGGATCAGATCGCAGTTTCCAGAAAGAGTAGGACCAAAGACCGCTCGCTGGAGGGGCTAAAACATCACGGAACTGCCCAGCCTCCCACACACAGCTCGCGTCTTCTTTCTGCCCGTGCCGTGGCTCTCTTTTGTTCCCTTTCCATTCTCTCTCCTCCTCACTGCCTAACCCACTTTCTATCCCTTTAAAATCCTGCCTCTTTGTTTCCCATTTCGAATCTCCCAAGTCATGTACGAAGGCAGGTGTTTCGGAAGCCGGCTGCCTCAGAGAGCAGTGCTCAGCCTGATCCTGTCCGCGTGATCGTTGCCCAGGGACAGTTTGGTCCCAGCTCATCCTTCAAGGCTTCTGTTCCTGGTGTGAGAAGACGGAACTCCAAGTAACCGCATCCTAAAGCGTTCTGCCAGATGGCAAGTTCTGCCTCCTGTGCCTTCTCTCTGTCCACCTAGCCGGAGGTCGGTAGCAGGGAGTTAAGAACGGACACTTGGGACTTACCTGCGAGTTGGAGCAGACAGGAAGAAATGTCCCTGCCAGAAAGAGTGAAGACTAGAGGAAAAACTGCCTGCGAACACTGTTTTTGAGGTCCTAATTGTGTGTATGTATGCGGATAATCTTAAGTCCACTTCATTGAGATAATTCACTAGACCATACGGGTCACTCATTTAAAGTATACAATTCTTTGTTTTTGGTATATTCCCAGAGTTGTGAAACCATCACTAGAATCTAATTTTGGACATTTTCTTTTCCCGTAAAAGAAATCCCGTAGCTATTAGCTCTCACTGTTCCTTGTCATCCTTCTCCAAGCCTCTGGCAGCCACTTGTCCACTTTCTGTCCCCAGGAATTTGCATACTCTGGACAGTTCCTATAAAATGGAGTCATAACATCTGTATATAGGCTCTTGTGATTGACTTCTTGCATGTCCTATGACGTTTCCAATTTTTTTTCATCCACACTGTTGCATCTTCCAGCATCCTGTTGCTTTTTGTTGCCCCATAATCTTCCATTGCGTGGATATGCCATAGCCGGTGGGCATTTGAACTGTGTCCACTCTTTGGCCCTTATAAATGATGCTGCTGTAAACATTTGTGCATAAATTTTTGTATATGTGGATCTTTTCATTTTTCTTGCATGTATGCCTAGGAAAGGAGTGGAATTGCTGGGTCACAGGGTCACTCTGTGCATAAATTTGGAGAGCTGCCCAACTGTTTTCCAAAATAGCGGCACCGCTTGCATTCCCACCAGCAATGCGTTAGGGTTCTGGTTTCTCCACATCTTCAAGATCTCTTGTCATTGTCTGTCTTCGTGGCTGCAGCCATTCTAGTAGATGGGAAGTGGAGCCTCACTGTGCTTTTGATGGGCGTTTCTCTGGTGGCTAATGGTATTGAGGATCCGTTCATGTGATCGTGGACCATTTATTTGTATATCTTCTCTGGAAAAATATTTTCTACATATTTTTTCATCAGGTTGTCATTTTATTATTGAGTTATAAAAATTCTTTTTTTTTTAAAGTATGTTTTTTTAAATATTTTTATTTATTTCTAGGAGAGAGAGGAAGAGAGAGACGGCGTGAGCAGGGGAGGGTCAGAGAGAGAGGGAGTCACAGACTGAAACAGGCTCCAGGCTCTGAGCTGGCAGTCAGAACAGAGCCCGACGCGGGGCTCCAACCCACGAAACGTGAGATCATGACCTAAGCGAAAGTCGGACGCTTAACCGACTAAGCCACCCAGGCGCCCCGAGTTATAAAAATTCTTGATATACTCTGGCTGCAAATACATGTGACATTGATCCTTTAGGCCTTAACTTTCAAGAGCTTCTGGGTTAATGAGAATATCCTTTAGTCAAGCCTGAGGGGACACCAAGGGATCTACTAGCTGTCACTGATAACACTGCCAGTGGTTTGGGTGTGTCATTTAAAGATGTCTCTGGGGGGTGGGGGGAGGGTACCTGGGTGGCTCAGTCAGTTGAACGTCTGACTATGGATTTCTTCTCAGGTCATGATTCCTGGGTCATTGGATCAAGCCCCACGTCTGGCTTTACACTGAGCGTGGAGCCTGCTTAGATATTCTCGCTCTCTCTCTCTCTCTCTCTCTCTCTCTCTCTGCCCTTCCCTTGTTCTCTCTCTCTCTCTCAAAAAAGGTCTCTGAGTCTGATTGTTTATTTCCCTCCTTTTTATTTCCTCAAAAAAATGTCCAGACTACCGAAATGAAAGGGCAGCACAAAGAATATCTCTATACCTTTCCCTAGGTTCACTAATCATGAACACTTTGCCACATTTGCTTTCTTGTTCTGTGTGTGTATGTTTGTGTTTCCACAGCTTTCCACAGCTGAATCCTTAGGAAGTAATTTGCAGCCATAACCACCTTGAAGAACATTACAACCAGGATATGCTCCTACATAACCACCATAACTTTATCACGCTCATGAAATGTCACGTTAATTCAACAATATCTAACATATAGTCCATATTCAAATTTCTCTAGTATTCCCCCAAATGTCCTTTCTTGTCTTAAAAAATCCAGGATCCAGGGGCACCTGGGTGGCTCAGTCAGTTAAGCATCAGATTCCTTTTCAGATCAGATGTCAGTACTCAGGGTTCATGAGTTCATGGTTCAAGCCCCCTGTCGGGCTCTCTGCTGTCAGCACAGAGCCCACTTGGGATCCTCTGTCCCCACTCCCTTCTCCGCCCCTCCCCACCTGGCATATGTGCATTCATGCTCTCTCTCAAAAAACTAAACACACATTTTTTTTAAAAATCCAGGATCCATCCAAGATCCCCTGTTAACTTTGCTTTTGCAGTCTCTCACTCTCCTATAAGCTAGGAAGTGGTCTCCCTTTTTTGTCTTTTGCGACTGATATTTTTTGAAGCCTCCAGGCCAATAACCTTGTAGAATGAACCACACTCTGGGGTTATTGGATTGTTCCCCTGTGACTGGAATTAGGATAGACTTGTCTTGGTAAGAACATTGCACGGAGGACACTGTGTGCTTTCCTTGCATCCCACTGGCGTTCCGTAGATACCACCGGCAGTGCTTAGTTTGATCATTAGATAAAGGGGATACTTGCCAGATCTCTCCATCGTAGAGGTAACCTTGCCCCACTGTAGTTAAAAGTAATCTGTGTGTCTGTCTGCTTCCCCAAAACCTTCTCACCCAATTGTTTTCGCATGCACCGATGAGCCTTGCTTGAATCGAGTATTACACTGGGGACTGCAAAATGTTGATTTTCTTTTCTAAATTTTTTTTTTAACATTTACTCATTTTTGAAAGAGAGGGAGACACAGAATCTGAGGCAGGCTCCGGGCTCTGAGCTGTCAGCACAGAGCCCGACGCCGGCCTGAACCCACAAACTGCAAGGTCATGACCTGAGCGGAGGTCAGCTGCTCAACCGACTCAGTCCCTCAGGTGCCCCTGATTGTCTGATTCCACCATTCATCCTCCATTTCTTGGCTGACTTTCTTCGGTCAAGAAGACCTTTACCTTTTACTTTTTCGTATTTGAAAAGTTTCCCCTTGCTCGTTTTCCCTTTTTACTCTTTTAAATATCATGCTGAACTTGAGAATCAGTTTAACCATTGTCGTTACCTAATCTGAAAAGTTAAGCTGTTTATCCTCTCAACAGGTATTTCTGATGGCCTCCTCTGCAGGAGGCATTGTTTCCAAAAATTAAATCCAGTTACCTTGAAGGCCTCTCTCAGTCCTAAATTAATTTGTCCTGTGACTGGTGAGTGATCACTTCCTTGTACCTGTATTTCTGTATTTATCTCTGCCTCTAAGTTATGTATCTAACTTCACTTATTTGCTAATTTTGTTTTAGTATTTTGTCCAAATGTTTTTCTAGAGTTGCATTTGTTTTTTATTAAAGAAGGCAGAAATAAATAAAGAACTTGAGGACACTCTGTATCTCTTAGTGTCCAAAGGCTAGGAGATGTCCTATGCGGTGGGCTCAGAGAAGTTTCCAGCACTGTCTAAATAGGTAGCAGCTTGTCTGATTATGGCCAGCTCCCTTGGTAAAGTCAACACTCCCTTAAGGTCGCAGGTGTTGTATTAGGTACACTTCTAGCTTGCGTTAAGTACTTGGCGATCAACACCCTTCCCAAAATAAAAATAACACTTAAAAGACTTCAGGTGATTCTGACTGCCATTCTATTTGTAATGTTTGTGCCCAGATTATGTGTGAGACAAGAGACGTGTCTGCCTTTTCTAGAACCCACTTGCTGCTGGGAGTGTGGGCTTCTCACACATGGAGATTTCACATTTCAGATTCTGTCTTAC
This sequence comes from Crocuta crocuta, assembly GCF_008692635.1. Taxonomy (NCBI): domain Eukaryota; kingdom Metazoa; phylum Chordata; class Mammalia; order Carnivora; family Hyaenidae; genus Crocuta; species Crocuta crocuta. The sequence goes on along the minus strand of NW_027529442.1, from coordinate 4,799,651 downwards.
ATTGTTAAAAATATAAGATTATACTTTGCATATGTACTTGTATTATACAATGTACATTTCAGTCTGTGTAATGCATTTATTATAATGTTTCCCTGAATGGGACCATCCCCTATATTGTACCTCTTTGGTAATTCAAGAGAGAAGTTAATTGTAACTCCATTATTTTTGCCTCATACAGTGACTTCAGAAACTAACCCCTGACTAAGATGTCTTTGTTATCCTGTTCTCGCCAATCCATCTCTGGCTGGTTTTGACGTCGCTTTCCCTTTCAAACTCTGTTTTTTCCTCTTCTGCTGATAAAACCCAGTGGCCTTGCTTAATTAATCCCACACGAGTGCTAGTCTATCAGCTGTGGCTGTGCCCTCCTGCCTTCCCTCAACTCTGCTCTTTCCCAGTAACCGGCAGGAGAAATTAAAACTATTAAGCTAAGATACCCTAAGTGACAATTTTACAGCTGTCTTGAAAATAACTCGTTGCTTGCAATAAAAAAAAATCAGTGCACAGCTGCTCAATGCAAACATATTAACTTACTGTTTTTGTGAACCGCTGCTCTTTCCTTGGAAAGGCTAGATTTAGAGCTTTATATCATTTCGGTCTTCGATTGCAAGTGATGGAAAGTGATGGTGCTAGCTTAATAAAAAGGAAGGATACAGAGTGCCTTAAAGATTCCAAGACAAAGCAGAGAAAGCAGACCTTGGAAGAGCATGACTTGAAGATCAAGGGCGCAAGCAGGAACTGATGCCCTGCCATCCGCCTTATTGGATAATGTGCTTCTCTGCTGAAAATTCTATATCTTGGGAGAGAGGCAGAAATGGGTTTGCCTAGAGTCCTGTGTCTGGTAGGGGATAGGGGCATGGAATCCAGTTGACATTCTCAACCAAAACTGGGGAGGGAGTGCACCACCAAGGGAAACTCGAATGTCCCTTTTCAGAGAAGAAGGCAAAGGAGGTTGGATAGACACAAACAGCACTGCTCTCATCCGAGCACCGCTGGGCACCTTTGTCAAGAATTGGCCGTCATGCCCGACATCATGGCATTCTACCATTTTTCCTCCACTGACAGCCACCAATCCTATAACAGACTTTGTCTCATGATCCACTGACCTGTCCCCTTCTTTGAGCGTCCCCATCTGGGCTGCTCCGCTAAGAACACTGGTTGTCAATATCACTTCTATCGGCAAACAATGTGAACGGAAAGAGAGCAACAAAGAAAGAAGGATAATGGCTGAGAATGGGTTAAAATGATTAATTTTCTTCTGGAGACATCCAGCTGTCAAACATTTATTTCCAGAGACCCAAACCTCACTCATTAGAAATGCATGGGCTTGGTCACTGCTGCCTGGAGCTGTGGGTATGTAAATGTCAACTCTCTCACTAGCAAGTTGGTGAAATTTGCTGATGACACAAATCTGCGTAGGTTTGGGAGAAGGCAGGATTGTGAGAAACTCCAGATGCATCACGGCAAACTGTGTGAGTCACTCAGTCCGGTCAATGGAGAGTCTGCAACTTGGGCGGCGGCAGGGACTGAAAAGAGGAATTAGCATTTTTAGTACCCGAGGAGCAGAAAACTCAAACTCGAGGGCAGCAGTGTTATTAAATGGCCTTCTCCAAAAATCGTCTCAAGTTCTTTCTTGGAAATGTGTGCTTAATTTGATGCTTCCTATGTCAGAGGAAAAGGAGAAAATAGAGCAGAGCCTCAGAGCCGGGCTGCGATGAAGCTCCTGGTTTCTCTACCCAGAAGCTATTTTTATTATTAGGAATGTTGAGAATAATAACAGTTAACTATTTATTGATGAACTGTTACTGGCCACTATTCCCGGGTTTAGGGATAGTGTTAGGGTTAGGGTTAGGGTATTTTATATATATCTGTAGTCTGCTAACTACATGAGGAAATGCAGCTGGCAAAACTGAGGCTCCGTTTGAGTGTCCAAGGTGTTCCCACTCATAAGTGCTAAGGAAGGGATGCAAATAAAGACCTTAACACTTCTGCTGTCTAAATAGCAGGTACCTCCGCCGATGGTGCACAGCCTGCTTGGGTTTCTCTCTTGCTCCCTCTCTCTCTGTCCCTTTCCTGCTCATGCTCACTCGCTCGCTCGCTCTCTCTCTCTCCCTCAAATAAATAAACTTGTAAAAAAATTATAAATAACAGGTGCCTCATTTCTTAACACACTGTGCACTGTTCACAGATGTCCTTCAAGTATACATGGAGCATTTGTGATATAGATCGCGTACCAAAGCCCTACACTGGAGGTATAAATATTTATGAACATTTTCATTTAACAAGTATTTACTGAGCTCTCCCTCTATGCTAGATATGCACCTTTATGGCCAGACAGGGAACCTCACTAGGAAAATCAGCTCCTTAATTCCCATTTTTATACCCATGGGCCAGAAGCTCTCAGATGTTTCTCCTCCTTGGGGGCCATCCTGAGCCTGTCACATCCTTATTTAACCCCTTGATCAAAGGTGCAGAAAGTAGAAGGCATTGGTCCCTCCTCTCTGCATTTATAACTCTGACCTGAGTTGGGGTTTAATACATTTACGGAAGGATGGGCTTGGAAAAAGAGAAGATCACAATGAAACAGAGAAGAACCTGGCATTTAATAGGAAGCAGTTAGGAAAGACAAGCTGACCATTTCGGAGCACCTGCTAGATTTCAGAACACTGTTAACCATATTTAGTTCCCCCAAAACTAGGTGTCAGTGAAGTGCCCATTTTATTTTACTGCCCCAACACACTAAGCATGGAAAGGTTCAGTGGTTTGTCCAAAGAAGCACAGATTCCAAATGCTCAAGTCAGAATTGTTCATTTTTTTGTCTCTCTTCTCTTTCTCTCATCTCGGGAGGCTCTATCTTCCAAATATATTGACTATCTGACCACTTCAGAAGAAACAGCCCATTTGAGCCAGCATCCTTTCTTGCGAGAAGGACTCAACACAGCAAGCAGAAGTCGTTGGTACGGCCTGCAAGGTCCTTAGGGGGCCTGCGTGGTTCCGAACGACAGTTGTAACCTCAGGGACTGCCTCTCTTCCTGTCCTTCGCACTCCACCCCAGCCATCTGGCCTCCAGCTGCTCCTTGAACCCCTAACATGACTTCCTTTCCCAGAACTCTGCACTTGCAATTCCTTCTCCCGGGAAAGCTCTTCCATGTTGTGTGTTTGCTCACAACCTTTGTGTTGTCTTTGTGAGACGGGCTCTGTCCAGACTTCTGAAGGTTCTGGCTGTGCCGTAATCCCAGGCGAGGGGTGGCGTGGTAGGCAGAAATGGTTAGAAAGCTTCCGTGACCTTTTCCCCTGGTGTCATTTCCACGGTTATGTTATGTGATATGGCCAGAGGCAAAGGGAAGGCCACCTGGGTCTACAACCCCAAGGAAATAAATTCTGCTTGCGATGGATACATCTCTAGGGTCTCCAGATAAGAGGCCCGCCCCGCTAACACCTGATTTCAGCTTTGGGACAGCCAAGCAGCGAACTCAGCAGAGCCCCCCTGGACCTTGACCTACAGAACCGTGAGATAATGAATGAGTGTTGTGTTAGGCTACTTAGTCTGTGGCAATTTGCTCGAGCAAAACTAATAGAGATGGCAAATAGGATCTACCCCTCTTAGCAGACTGGATCACCGAGCAGTGCCTGCCCAGGCCCCTGTCTTGAGACTCCAGGATGGTTTAGGGTATCTGAGAAGAGCTGCCTGTTGGAGCATACCCGGTCTGGGCTCGTTCCACCCAACTGGAGTGGTGGCATGACTTGGACTTCGTGAAGTAGTTGGGCTGGAGTCCGACACAGAGAACATGGATGACGTCATTAAAGAAAACCAGCCAGCAGAATGAGATTCAAGAATGTAAGTCTCAAGGTGCCTGGGTGGCTCAGTCAGGTAAGCATCCAGCTCTTGGTTTCGGCTCAGGTCCTGATCTCACGGTTCATGGGACTGCACTCCGCGTTGGGCTCCGTGCTGACAGTGCAGTGCCTGCTTGGGATTCTCTCTCTTCCTCTCTTTCTGACTCTCTTTTGACTCATGCTCGCTTGCTCTCGCACTAAGTAAATGAATAAACTTAAAAAAATTGTAAAAAAAAAAAAAAAGGAAGTATACAAGGTTCTCCTAGTCTGTTTGGGCTGCTATGACAAAATACAGACTGGGTGGCTTATAAACGGCAGACATTTATTTCCTTCTCACACTTCTGGAGGCTGGATAGTCCAAGATCAAAGCACTGGCAGACTCCGTGTTTATCGAGGGCGGCCTTCCAGGTTCACAGACTGTTGTCTTTCTGCTCTGGGCTCCCTGGGGTCTCTTTTGTAAGGGCACTAATCCCGTTCATGAGGTGCCACCCTCATCACTGAATCACCTACCAAACATCTCCCCTCCTAAAACATCACACTGAAGGTTGGGATTTCAGTGTACAACTTGGGGTGGGGGTAGGAGCGCAAACATCTCATCTTCAGCAAAGGTGTAGAAGGTAAATTCTGTTAGGGCACAGGTTTATGCTTATTGTAATACTTTTCTTCTGTCCTTAGCGTCTAGAACAGTGCCTGGCATAAAGTGGCTGCTCGGTACAATGTTTTGACTTGATGATCTAGGTCACAAGGGACAAGAGTTAACCTTTGGCCTAGCTGCTAACTGGGTGTTTGGGGACTAGAATGGGCTAAAGTCAAATCGCATTCTAAGTTTCCTCCACTCACAGAGGGAGACGAGGGTTTCTTTGCAGTGTGGTTGCGAGAATTAATTGAGATGTTGTGCATAGAGTGCTGAACCCAGGGCCTAGCACCTGTACAGATCTGTCGGCTGGTAGTTGTTTGAGAATGACGTTACCAGTCAAGGTTCTTTAAGTAGCAGCCCTGAACTCAGGGTGATTTAATCAAGGAGCTCTCGATTCACAGGTTATCAGGAAGCTTACTGAATCCCCAGGAAGGCTGGAGAGTCAGACTCTGAGCTCAGACGGATGGAAAGGAAGCGCTCTTTTGAGTCAGACACCCAGAAGCACACCAGAAGATGGGTCCACACGGACATGCCTGCCACCAGCGCGTTTGGTGGAAGGTACCTTGGCGTGCCTGTCCTGGACACCGCCCCTACCCCACCACCCCTAGAAGCCCGTGTCGCAGCTGGTCGAAAGACTCCTATGACCCCCTCACCCCATCCCTGCTTGTTTTTATCATTAGATCCATATTGTCCTCTCTGGACAACTACATGTGATTGGGCAGGCCTGGCTCATGCCTTTAAGGTTTTGACTTTCCACTCTCTCTAATGTAAAGTAGGCTCTGTCTCCATTTATAAAGTAGGATTCTCCAAACACAAAAAGGGCTTAGACGCCAGATAGCAGCCCTCCTCCATCCCCTCCAAAAAGACGAAAGACCTTACATTCATGGTCAAGGTTCAAGTTTGGGGTCAGAAATGCTTCTTCAAGAGGGCAGGGAAAGCTCTCTAGGACCTAGTCTCAGGATGATTTAGGTAGAAGGGGTGATTCATGGGGGCCTTAAATAGATGTAGAGAAAGGTGTCTTTTTTTCTATTTAACACTGGCTTTCACCTTGACGTCTTATGATTAATTCTGTGCTCGGGTCATGCATAATTAAAGGGTCACTTATGTCTAAGCTCAGAATGTGGTCGGAGCCGGAAGGCACCTGTAGGCATGAGCTGTATCTGAATCCAGCTCCACAGCTCGGGGCCTTCATGCTTCAGGGAGGATCATGCAGTCCTGGGAAATGTCCAAGGGTGAATCTTTCCCTGGTTATAAAATCCAGTGTTGCCAGTCGTTCTTTTCCTGTGGTTTTTATACCTGAGAACACCTTTTTAAAAAGGCGTTAATTAATCTTATGTTAATTGGTAACAGTTATCTACTGCTTGTCATTTTGTAGCCTCTGGCTCAATGCTTTCAGCTGTACTTCTCATTTAATCCTTCTCTGAAATGTGGGGTAATTATGCCCATTTTTTAGATCAGGAAACCAAGATTTAGGGAACTGGTCAACCAGGTTGTAGGTGATGGAACTTGAACCCAGGTGTGCCCCACACCAAAATGCATGGTCTTTGTCACAGATTTATGCGAAGCTGTTAGATTGTGAGCACTAAAAGCCCTTTGCAGATCATTCAGCATTATGGAGGGTGAGTGTTGGTGAAGTTTGGCTCTTTTATTGATTGATGGATTGATTGGCAGAGCACGAGTGTGCCTGCATGTTCAGGAGAGGGAGAGAGAGAATCTTAAGCAGGCTCTGTGCCCAGCATGAAGCCCAACATGGGGCTCCATCTCACAACTGTGAGATCATGACCTGAGCTGAAATCAAGAGTCAGATGCTCAACTGACTAAGCCACCCAGGCAGGGGCTCTGTGGGTACCCTTTTAGTTTCAGGATGGAATTCAGGAATTGTGGGGTCTCCATGTCTTTCCTCAAGGTTTTGCCTGTAGATGAAGTTCCTATTTTTTTTAATGTAGTAGCAGTATGAGAGAACATATAATTTTTTTCTGTAATCAAGATAATGAACTGAGCTGCCTATATTTATTTCCATTACCACAATGATTACATATAATTAAAATTGAGGCATCATCCGAAAAGGTCAGATAACAAAAACATGGGAGAGAAAAGATGAATTATCTTTTCACAGCAAAGCTTTGTGGAGGCCCACCTAGAAGAATGTCTGTACCCCTCCCTCCTCCCTGCCAGCCCACAGGGCTCTGTGCTATCTTCTCCTTTTCCACTACATCTCACCTTTACAGATACTAATTTTTCACTAATTCTATTTCTCTTCTGTCCTCTTCCTGTTAAAACGTAAGCCCCTTGAGGGGCGCCTGGGTGGCTTAGTCGGTTAAGCGTCCGACTTTCGCTCAGGTCATGATCTCGCGGTTCGTGGGTTCGAGCCCCGCGTCGGGCTCTGTGCTGACTGCCAGCTCGGAGCCTGGAGCCTGTTTCAGAGTCTGTGTCTCCCTGTGTCTCCCTCTCTCTCTGACCCTCCCCTGCTCATACTGTCTCTCTCTCTCCTAGAAATAAATAAAAAACATTAAAAAAAAAATTAAAAAAAAAATAAAGTAAGTCCCTTGAGAGTGAGCCTTTGTTTTGCTCTGTGATACATTTCCCACGGCGGCAAGCGTCTTGCTGCGAAGTAGGTGCTCAGTAAATATCTGCGGAACAAATGGGTGATTGTACTAAGTCGTGGCACAAGTAGAATAAGGTGACAGGAGAGTCTTTAAAACAACAGCACGCATTTGCACAGCTGTTGCACTCATCTCTCGCTGTGGAATAAACCACCTTAGAAACGCAGCGGCCAGTCCACTGCCTGCCTACCACTCCGTGGCCAGGAGTTTGTGTGCAGCTGGTGTGGCCTCCATGCCACCTGGTGCCGGTGGGGGCAGTTCCGCTGGTTCTAGAGAATCCCAGCTGGCCTCGCTCATGTGACTGGGTGGTGACTCTCGGCCACGGTGCCTGAGTGTTCTTCACGTGGCCTGTCTCTGCACGGGGCCCTTCATCCAACAGGGGCCTTTCGGTCCCCATGCTCTCTCTCTGTCTCTCTCCAGCCAGCTAGCCCCAACGTCTGTATGTGGTGACCGGGTTCCAGAGCCAAAATGGAAGCTGCGGGGCCTCTGGAGGCCTCTCATCGCCAACATCCCAGAATGTCCCTTCTGCCACATTCTCTGGTAAGAGCCAGTCAGTCCCAGAGCCAACGCAGATTCTAGGACTGGGGACGTGGACACTGCCTTCTGGTGGGAGAAGTGGCACCTGACCCTGAGTTGGAGGAGAGAGGCCTCCCTTGGTGGTCTGTTTTATTTTGCCCTTTTTTTTTTTTATTGTGGTAAAATATATGTAATATAAGATTTATCATTTTAGTCATTTTTAAGTATACGGTTCCGTGGCACCAAGTATGTTCACATTGCTATGGGACCATCACTGGACCTTTTTTCCTTGTCATTGACCAATAACCCCCATTACACTCTTGCTTCCTCAGCCTCTGGCAACCACTATGCTGCTTCCTGTCTCTAGTTTTTTGGGTTTTTTTTTCAATTTTTATTTGTTTATTTGTTGAGTGAGAGAGAAAGAGCATGCATGCACATGGGGGAGGGGCATAGAGAGACGGAGAGAGAGAATCCCAAGCAGACTCCATGCTCTCAGCGTGGACTGACGTGGGGCTTGAACTCATGAACCATGAGATCGTGACCCGAGCCGAAACCAAGAGTTGAACTCTTAACCAACTGAGCCACCCAGGCGACCCTGCTTTCCATCTCCATCAGTTTGACTCCTCTAAGTATAACCTATCTAGATACTTCTGCATGGAAAGATACAGCATTTGTCATTTTGTGATAGCTTGTTTTACTTGGCATAATGTCTTCGATGATCATCCATGCTGTAGCATGTGTCAGAATTTTATGTCTTTTTAAAGGCCTAGTACATTCTTTTGTATGCAGGTACCATATTTTATCCATTTATCCTCCAGTGGGGACTTGAGTTGCCTCTACTCTCTGGCTGTTGTGAATAATGCTACTATGAACATAGGTGTGAAGATACATGTTTGAGTCTCTGCTTGCAATTCTTTTGGGTGTAAACCCAGATGTGGAATTGATGGATCATGTGGTACTCCTCTGTTTCATTTCTTGAGTGACCTCCATACTGTTTTCCACAGCAACTGCACTATGTCACCAAGAGGGAGCTTTTTCAAATAATCTCCGATACCACAATAATGTAATCTCACCTTCTTTATAACCTGGATTCACCACTTTTATGAGGAATTGTGTTTCAGCAGGAAAAAAACTATAAACATGATAATACACATTTTTTAACTTTCTTTTTGTAATTTCGTCCTTTCTTTTCTCCCATGTATTTATGGTCCTGGAGAACTTTGATGCGTCAGGTTTTCTACCGTTCTGAGGCAACTCCTCCCTTTAGTGCAGAAAAGGTCTATTCCTAGTTCAGCCAAATGGCAGGGTCACGTACCCCAAGGCTTCTGGTCTCTGCCTTGCTTCAACTCTGCACCTCACACGGATTTCTGGGCAAGGGCCATATCATTTCCCTGAAAAGCCTCGCAGAATTGCCCAGGAAGACGGCTGTAAAGTACCTTCAGCTTCCCAGCATTTTGCCAGCCCTCTGTGACTAATCTGAAAATGAACCTTTTGAGAAAGGGAAGAGAAAGAGAAAAGCACCCTCCCAAGACAAATAATGAGAAATTGCTAAAAATAATCGATGCTATATTGTTTCTCTTCCTAAAGGCCATATTTTTGGCTGGCTTTAACTATTATTCATTCCCCTGGGGCACATTTCGTTTTTGCTGAAAGATTGTATAGCGAGGGGGGATAGCTTATAATTTAGGCTACAAATTGTGTGTGACATTTCTGTAGCTTGCTTGGTGGCTCTTATCTCTTTAGTTATCTAAGAAGAGCTTTGTCTTTCGTGGGCATTGTTTGAAAGTAGGTGATGCCCCTCACAAACAGCCATATCCCTTCTTTTTTTTTAAGAATGGGATTAATGATTTTACCTCTGATATTTACAATACCATTCTGTACTCCTAAAGCCTTCAGTATTGGAAGGAGGTCCGTAAAGGTGAGTGTGTTGGGATTTCTTAAGGCCTTTTTGCAGTAAAGACATAGTTCTGTTTTCCTTTGAAGGTAAACTCTGGTTCAATACTTTCTAGGTTTCAGCCACCCCCATAGGGATTCCACAGGGTAAAGAGCAAGGGCTTTGTAGTCTGGCCCGTGTAGGTTTTACGTGATACGTGCCTACTTATGAACTGTATGGTCCGGGGCAAATTCTTACATTTTGTCAGTTTCAGTTACTGCCTCTGTAAAATGCAGAAATCAATAGTACCTACCTTACTAGTTTGAACTGAAGAGTCACATAAGCATGCTTGGTACAAAGTATGATCTAAATAGTTGGAGGGGGGGCGCCTGAGTGGCTCAGTTGGTTAAGCCTCTGACTTTTGATTTCAACTCAGATCATGATCTAACGGTTCTTGAGACTGATCCCTCTTTTGACAGCATGGAGGTGCTTAGAATTCTCTCTCTCCCTCTCTTTCTTCCCCTCCCCTACATGCACGTGCATGCACATTCTCTCAAAATAAATAAACTTTATGAATGAATGAATGGGGCACCTGGGTGGCTCAGTCATTTGAGCCCCCAACTCTAGAGTTTGGGTTCAAGTCATGATCTCATAGTTCATGGGATCAAGCCCTACCTTGGGCTCTGTGCTGACAGTATAAAGTCTGCTTGGGATTTTCTCTCTCCCTCTCTCTCTGCCCCTCCTCTGCTCATGCTCTTTCTCAAAATAAATCAATAAACTTTTAAACAATTAAAAATAATTTTTAGTTACTTTTTAAAATATAAGGAATGTGTTACATGCTATCATAAATACTGTATTTTGCACAAAACAAAGTAACTGTGCCCATTGGCATTGTTTTTCAAAATCTTAACATTTAGCTTAATAGATAAGACAGATGGATGATCATATTGGCTTCTGCATTGAATTTACTGTGATATCACAAATGATTTCACCTCTGGAAAACTTCATTGAGCATTCATTGAAGAGTGAGGGTGGAAGGGTGCCTGGGTAGCTAAGTCCCTTGAGCTTCCAACTCTTGATTTCAGATCATGATCTCACGGTTGTGAGAAGGAACCCCATGTCGGGCTCTGCACTGATAGTGTGAAACCTGCTTGGCATTCTCTCTCGCGCGCTCTCTCTTTCAACATAAATTTCAAAAAAAAAATTAAAATGTTATTTAAAAGAAGAATGAGGGTGGAAATGACATCTCAGTGGTGTTATGAGAATAGTTTTACCTCACAGACCCCCTGGACTGAATTTTGAGGTTCCTGGGAGTTTCCAGACCACACTTTGAGAATTAGTATCTACTTTTTCCTGCTCTTCAGGTAAGAAGTATCTGATCTAGGGGTGCCTGGGTGGCTTAGTCGGTTAAGCGTCCGACTTTCGCTTGGGTCATGATCTCGTGGTTCGTGGGTTTGAGCCCCGCATCGGGCTCTGTGCTGACTGCCAGCTCAGAACCTGGAGCCTGTTTCAGTCTGTGACACTCTCTCTCTCTCTGACCCTCCCCTGCTCATGCTGTTTCTCTCTCTCTTAGAAATAAATAAAAAAATTAAAAAAAAGAAGTATCTGATCTAGATAGAACAGGGAAGGGGAGAAGTACTAATAGCTATTTCTAAACCACCAAATGAGATACAGAGATGGCTGGCACAGTTGGTAGCCTAATTTCACCAACTGTTTCTAATTTAATTTACGTGATTAGGCCAAAGGAGAAAGATATTTTATATCCATTTTATAGTGAAGAATAATCACACTAAAAATCATCTTGCTCAGAGACTCCCGGAAGAGTCGAGATTTCAACCCATGTTATCTGAGCCCAACGTACCTGTTTATTGTGCTGTTCTCCCAGTAAGTAGTGGACTTAGTACATTGCTATGTGGGCCACTGTGAGTGAGGGGCCTTTATTAATCAGGACTTTGGATTATTTATGACAGAAGTCCACCTCAAACTTACTTCAGCCAAAACGGGTAAATTTATTGCCCACAGAAGCAAGCAGCAGATTAACGTCAAGCATGACTCGATTAAGGAGCTCTTCTGTCATCTAACAAAATCAGACCTCACGTTTTCTCTCTTCGTCCCTTTGGCTTGGCTTCTCTTTTAGTTGGCATCATTCTTCAGCAGGATTTGACCTTAACCCCTCTAGGCTTTTTCTAGCCAGCTTGACAAACCCTGCAGAAAGGAAATGAATTTTTCTCAAGAGTTTCAGCCGTCATCCTGGGGATGACTCTTCCACTCGGAACAAGGGGCTGCCTGTAAGCCAATCCCTAGGCCAAGGAGAAGGCAGTTGGCCAGGGTCAGAACTCTGTGCCAATCCCAGGAGCCAAAAGGAAGAACGAGGTTAACCTGCATACCCTTATGTTGGCCTCAGTCACCTCATCAGAGTGGTGGAGGGCCAGTTTCCAAATGAAAACCAGAAAGTTTTTGCCGCTAAACTGGGCGAAAGCCATTAGGTAAAATCCCACAGATACCCACAGTGGATCTCATTTGTCTTCAATGGTGTATACCATGTAAGCTCATACCCTAAATGGAATCCACTGAGTTTTTTCTCCCTTCCCTCTTCTCTTCCTACAAGGTTGTTATATGGGATGCTGTGGTCCATCAAAATGTTCTTTGGTCCTCTGCTGTACAGGAACTTACAATGCTGTCCTGGAGATGCGCGCACACACACATACACACACACAGCTCTGAAAATAGGTGCCAAGCAACAAATTAGCACCCAGAAGTGAACTAATAGTCCAGGTTAAATGCCTGTGAGCCAAGTGATTGTGTAGAGAGTCACAATTTTCACACATTTGGGACAGAGCAGCATCCCGGATGTATAAATTACAAAGGACCAGGCACACTGTGGCCTTGGTCCTGCAAGAGTGTCCCAAAGAAGTCAGCGTCTCTCTGCCTGGGAGCTCGTGGGTTGAAGTTGAAAGACTATGAGTTAGAAGTCAGAGACTCAGATCATTCCCTCTGTCCTTCCCTCATGACCCAGTGTGGTATTTGCATTCTGGCCAAAGTCTGTATGTCCACGTCCATAGAACTTGAGAAACCTGGGGCGCCTGGGTGCCTTAGTCGGTTGAGCGTCCGACTTTCACTTAGGTCATGATCTCGCGGTTCGTGGGTTCGAGCCCCGCGTCGGGCTCTGTGCTGACTGCCAGCTCAGAGCCTGGAGCCTGTTTCAGAGTCTGTGACTCCCTCTCTCTGACTCTCCCCTGCTCACGCTGTCTCTCTCTCTCTCTCTCCTAGAAATAAATAAAAAAACATTAAAAAAAAACAAAAAGAACTTGAGAAACCTGCCATCCCAGTTCTTTGCATTTTGCTGCCCCCACTTAAGGAATGTGTCCATTTTTCCACAACTGGTGTCCAGTTAATTATTCAGTCCCGCACCCTGATGAGCAGTTTGTTGGGACAGCTGTTGCATCCCCTGGGAAAAGGTGTAATTCAGGGGAGTGAATGACTTCTAGTTGTTGCGATCGGAGATTTCAACAGCACTTGTAAACCACCGTGGCTCCAATTTTGTGACTGTAAACAGGTAAATTGCGAGGTAGTATTAAAACTCTTATTTAAACAAGATGTTATTTAGCAACTTCGGATTTCTATTTAAAGGGTAATTAAAAAAATACTTCAAGCACTTGGTATGTTATGACTGAGCATTTTTATTAACTGCTGTGATGCATTTGTTTAAAAAGAGAAGGAAAATGTAGCTTGTATTTCATGAAGATTGTTCAGTTGTAAACTGAGCTTTAGGAATTCTGATATTATTACGTTTATTTCACGCGTCAAAAACAGCCATTCTGAATTAGTCTTTCCTTGAAGACTCTGCTTTGAAATGTTCAGGGATTGTTTTCTCCAAAGCTCCCTTTTCCAACCCAAACATGCACAGATCGAAATTTCTTGCTCAGGCATTGTAATGCTCACTCACTCCAGTGCACAAAAAAAAGGAGGGGGGGAGAAACTGGCATTTCTACAACCAGTTGGAAGCTTTTATCTCCAGGTTTTTTCGTTTGTACTTAAAACTGCACTATGTGCATTGGCCTAAACCCTGCGTTCACTCTGAGTCCTGAATGGTCAGCGGTAAGGACTTACTAGCTTGGGCTTTCCATTCACAATTTGATTTTTTTTTAATGTTTGTTATTTATTTCTGAGATAGAGACAGCGTCAACAGGGGAGGGGCAGAGAGAGGGAGACACAAAANAATTTTGGGCACCTGGGTGGCTCAGTTGGTTGAGCGTCTGACAATTTAAGCTCAGGTTATGATCCCAGGGTTGTGAGTTCAAGACCCATGTTGGGGTCTTGGTTGAGCATGGAGCCTTCTTAGGATTCTCTCTCTCTCTCTCTCTCTCTCTCTCTTTCTCTAAAAAATAAATAATATAAAATTTTAAAAAGAAGAGAAGCATTTTTCAATATCGCATTAGTCAGCTCAGGCTGCCATAACAAAGTCCCACAGAACGGGTGAGTTAAATAGCACAGATGTATTGTCTTACAGCCCTAGAGGCTAGAAGGTAAAGATCAAGGTGCCCGTAGAATTAGTTTCTGGTGAGACCTCTTTACTCGGCTTGCAGATGACCACCTTCTTGCCATGTCTACACCTGCCCTTCCCTCTGTGTGTGGATAGAGAGGAGACAGATATCTCCGGTGCTTCTCCCTCTTCCTATAAGGACACCAGTCCAGTGGGATTAGTGCCCTATCTTCCAAATACAGTCACAGTGTAGGGCTAGGGCTGCAGTATACGAATTTGGGGAAGACGTTAGAGTTATTATGGTTTTCTTTTTTTTCTTCTTGGAAGGTAACGTGAAAGTCTGTGCCTCTAATTCAGATGGCGTTCTTGTCGACCACAGCCTCTGCTGGGAGATCTCAGCAAGCATGCTGTGGGTGGGAAAAGGACACAGTAAACTATTTCAGCTGGTGAAAGTGACATGCCAGATTAAAAGCACAGAAAATTTAATCTCATCTCTTCTTGTTCTCCTTTCCTGTAAATGCAGCCTGTCCTATTTGTAACTGTCTGTTTATTTCTCCGGCCTCTTCTGATGGATGCCTGTTATTAAAGTGGATAGGGCCCTGAAGTGGTAATAACAGAGGCGGATCCTGGGGAGAGGAGGTTTGCTTAGTGCATAGACGAGCCCTGTGTTCAGCAATCTAGTCTTTGTGAAGAGACTGGGGAAGGAAAGATCAGGGGGTCACGCGTCTACCTTTCTTCCCTCTTTTTACCATTGAGTTTAAATGTGTCAGGGCATTTTCCGAGATACTTGGCTCTGGCCTCTCACCCTATATCTGTATGTGCCCACTTGTGCATGTATTTCTAATAGAACAGTGTTTGGAAACTGATGCAGGTTATCCCCTCTTATTCCAGAATTTTGGCCAAGACCCAGAGTACAGAGTGCAAGTACCTCAATGCTAAACTCACAAGTTGGAGCCATCCAGCCCTTGCCAAAGGGCTCCCTTTCAGTAGGGCGGGCCTTGTTGGTTTCACCCGCAAACTGAGTTGATAAAAGAGAAAAACTCAAAAGAGAGGAAGGTGGGCTTTTCAGGGAGAAGAGCGTTTCCCAAAAGGTTTTCTCTCCCTTCCCTTCCTGTAAGGGAAGTCGGGGGTTGTCCTCTCACCGTGAGCTGACCCAAGCCAATTTGATTCCTCCAGATTTTGGGGGAAGCCACCAAAGAAACTAGAGTTGGTGAGTATTAGCTATTCTATAACCTTGCTCCGATTTAATGAAAGCAGGCCTTGGACCAAATTCTCCCACGCATACAGACATTTACTGCATGAATATTCATTAGCAAAGCAGGCTCAAAACAGCTCATCAGCCCCTTCTGCAAGCCCGGGGTGGTCCCAGCACATGGTACTGCTAGTCAGTGGTGGTGCTTGTCCTGGCTACACCCTGGAACTCTCCGGGGAGCTTTAACTCACACTGGTCATCCCTCGAAAGATCCCTGCATCGTTTCTCTGAGTGGAGCCTGGCTATTGGGATTCTCAAAGCTCCTCATGCCCTGCTTGTATTCAGCCAAGGTTGAGAACCAGTGTTCTAGAACTTACCATCGTACCTTGTATGAAAGGTTCATTTAAGGCCAACCCATCAAGACAGAGGCAGGATTCCGAGTCCACTAGTCAGGACTCTTCAATTAGAAAATCTCCTAAACCAACATCTGCACCTGGGGTGTGGGGTGGGGGTGATATTGGGGCGGGAGGATGTGATGACATGTACAGGGTACAGGCCAAAGCTTGTTCTTATTTCCAGTCCATGCAGAGGTGGGAAGTAGATCCGGAAGTTTGCCACTTAAAGCTTGGATTTCACCAACTAGACCCTATTTCTAACATCCGTCATGCTAATTAACAAGTCATTAGTTTCACCAATAAGAACCTGTTTTGGCATCCCTGATGCTAATTAACAACTGCTGGTTGTTGATTAAACTCAGCTAAGGCAGTGTACATATGGTAGCTGCCCTTGGATTATGGCCGTTTCCAGGGAGGTGCTAAGTGGCCTCCCTGAGTCTGCGCATTCTTGGTGGCATGTTAGCTTACAGCCCCTAAATTTAAGGCTAAACTGACTGGCACATGCATGATATCACCCTAATTATGCAAATGTATTTTAAACAAAATTATAGTCATATCGTGCTGCATTGCTTCACGGCCTTGGGAGGGATGTTCCAAAAGAGTTGCTTATAAAGTCTGGACAGGTCCCAGCTGCCAATCATCCCCTCCCTGCCCTTCAGTCAAGTTCGGGCATGGGGATCTCTGCAGAGCTCCCGCAGGGGCTTCTACCTCACGGAGCCTCAGCAGAAGACCTAACTGAAAAACAGGAGCAATGTTACCAGTGGGGTGTCAGGTGCAAATTGGGCCAGCGTACCTTCTAGTGCGGCAGAGGTGTGGGGCTCCCCTCGTCATCCCTGAGGGTGCTGGGTTTGGAGCACGGAGAGAGGAGATGCGGTCGAGGCTCTGGCGTGTGGAGAAAGGCTGCAGTAGAGGAAGGTGGTCCACGACCACCAGCTGGGAGTCAGCCAGATGCAGCTAAATTCTATCCAGAGGACCTCCAGTGACTAGGGGAGCTCGGTGCCACGTGTTCACAACAAATGCGCTAAAGAAACCATACCAGCTCTACCCATTCTATGTGTAATCCCACTCTATGGTTGGCTTTTCCTATACGAATAGAGCATGGCAATGCACCCCTAATCAAAGTGGCCGATCTAGAACAATGATCATTTCTTTTTGTTCATGTCAGCTTTTCTAGGATGGGTCGGTGTCATTTCTCAGGGTGTGAGTTGAGCTATGTTTGCTTCTTCACTATGGGCTAGTCTCAGATCTGCGCCCAGGTGTGTAATTTGGTACCCAGGCCAAAGAGGCAGCAGACTTCTCCACCCCGGGGAAATGTTTACTCAAGGCGATGCATGAAGTATAGGCGACCAAGCTCATGCATGAAGATTCTGCTGATGTCATGGCTACTAACTTCTATTGGTCAAAGTCGGCACATGACCAGTCCCAACATTAGGGAGGCAGAGGAGATAATCCTTCTGAGGAGGTATATTGAAGGGATGAGTGTTTTTGAACCATATACCACAGGAGCCGATAAAGACGTACATCTCAGGGGATGAGCACTGAGTGTTATGTGGAAACTAATTTGACAATAAACTATTTGTAAAAAAAAAAAAAAAAAAGACGTACATCTCATTTTTCCTTTCATCTTCTGTGCCCCAAACACTGGAGCGGAAAGTTTAGGAAAGAGTACCTCTGAGGATAGACCACTCACCTGTGCCTTAAGTGTTTATAACCACCTGCCCTGGTGGGATGAGGGAAAGAATGGCGATCCAAATACAAAATAGGAGTTTTACAAATGGCAGGGCTTAGCCTTAGAAAACCAGAATGAGACCCTTGAAATAATTGGAAGTTAATGAAAAATCACGGAGTCAGATTAAGATGTTTGTTGAGGGAGATTTCTACCTGACAGGGAAGTCGGACACAGCGGAGCTGAACACTGCGATTGGGAAAATCCTGCCATCTTGTGTTGATACCCCCAGGCACATACGCCTGCTTTGATGTCATGGAGGAAATACCTACGCAGATTCCTAGGCTGGTGGTACTTTTTGCATGAGCCTTGACTAGGGAAATTCACTTAGTTTGCAGGACAAAGGGGAACAGACCTGGATGTCTCTGTGGAGGGTTTTTGTTACCAAGCCTTAAGAAGTGGCTTCTCCTCCTTGGGATTCTGCTTGCCGGTTTGTTTGTCATGGATAATGACATTTTCATCGAGTAATATGTCTGAAAGTATGCTTCACAAACCCCACTTTTGAGTTGTGTTATAAAAGTTTCTCTATAAACAGAAGATTCTATGATCAAATACATTTGGGAAGCTTCAGGTTAAATAAATATAATACTTTTCCTCACTGCAGGACTTTTCAGAGCCTTAATTATGCTACTATTCCTGGTAAATACCTAAAAACAATATTTTATAACGATGTTTAAAAATCATTTTGACTACGGGGCGCCTGGGTGGCTTAGTCGGTTAAGCGTCCGACTTTCGCTTAGGTCATGATCTCGCGGTTCGTGGGTTCAAGCCCCATGTCGGGCTCTGTGCTGACTGCCAGCTCAGAGCCTGGAGCCTGTTTCAGAGTCTGTGACTCCCTCTCTCTCTGACCCTCCCCTGCTCACGCTGTCTGACTAGAGAATGCTTTTTAGTCCAAGGAATACTATATCTGCACGTGGTGATATAGCATATGCTGCCCTGGGGAACTTACACAATAAGTTGTATTATGTACCTTTGGGTTTTGGAGAAAAGCACTAGCTAAATTCATGGGTTATTATTATTATTATGTAATTCCCTTTACGATTTCAAACATACCACCTCCACTAAAATTCCCAGTACCTATGACCCTGAGTAATAAAATCAATTTCCAGCGAGAGACTGTGGCAGCGATAAAGTCTAAGAGAAAAAGAAGTGTAGGGAGAAAATGTTGAAAGAAATAAAATTCTATGAAACAATGAACACATCATCATTGATGTGACTCCTTTCTAGGTTAAAGAATCCTAGTTCCTTTTTTCTTGCTGGATAGCTAAGCTCTGTTTCAGAAGAAGCATCCCTTGAGAAATTTCACAGCATTGTTTCATTCTTGGCCTCAGAAGCAGCACAGCCTTCCTCTGTTCTTGACCAAAACTCCATTGCCAATCCCTCAGTGACATTTCTGGGCAGACTCTTTTTGCCTCCCTCCCATTTTTCTTTGCACACAGCCCCAGCCCATCACCAGCCCTGGAAAATCCCACCATCCTGTTTTCTGTCGTTGATTCCATGGCGCCATGCTTTTGTCACGAAGGATTGTCAGAGCCGCGTGAGTGTGGCTTTCTGCTTCAGCTGGCCACACCTCTACTTGGCAGTATTGCCAAGGTGACTTCTTTCCCAACCCCCCACAGCCCATTCTCTCAGCACAAAAAAACTAAAGGCAGTCATGGGCTATATGTTCAACTTCATTTTCCTCCAATTCTACACAAACCTGCTCCATCATCTCTCTCTCCCTCCTTTCTTCCTCAGAAGGTCAGGGAAAGCCTGAACCTCCCTCTCCCAAAATAATAACAACAGCTGATTCAGTTAATCCACACCAACCCCTTTAAGTAGGTACTCTCACTATGCCCTTTTTACAGATGAAGATGCTAAGGTACACAGAGGTTAAATAATTTGTAAGAGTCTCTCAGTTAAAAAATGTTGTAGCTGAGATTTAACCTGGTAGTCTGACTTCAGAATCCTGGCAGTCTGTTTTTTTGTTGTTCATTCCTATCAGCTTAAAAAAAAAGAGTTTATAGGGGCACCTGGGTGGCTTAGTCGGCTAAGCGTCCGTCTTTCGCTTAGGTCATGATCTCGCGGTTCGTGGGTTTGGGCCCCGTATCGGGCTCTGTGCTGACTGCCAGCTCAGAGCCTGGAGCCTGTTTCAGTCTGTGACTCCCTCTCTCTTTGACCCTCCCCTGCTCATGCTGTCTCTCTCCCTCTGTCTCCTAGAAATAAATAAAACATTAAAAAAGAAAAGAGTTTATAGAGCTATGATTCATGTATCATAAAATTCTCCCCTTTAAAATGAACACTCAGGTACATTCTAGTGTAATTACAGAATTGTGCAACCAAGGCCACTGTCTAATTCCAAAATATTTTCATCACCCCTAAAAAATCTTGTGCTCACTAGCATTCAGTCCCACATTGCCCTCTGTCCCTAGTCCCTGCAAATCTACTTCCTGCCTCTGGGTTTGCCTGTTCTGGACATTTCACATAAATGGCTTCGTGTAATGTGTGGTTATTTATGACTGGCTTTTTTCACTTAGCATAGTATTTTCAAGGTTCACTTATGTTGCATCTTGTATCAGCATTCCCTTCCCCTTTTTATTGTTGAGTAATATTTCTTTGTATGAATTTAGCACATCTTGTGTCTCCAGGTGTCGGTTGATGGGCATTTGTGAATATGCAGCTATGAACATCTGTGTACGAGTTTTGTGTGTGTGCATATGCTTAGGAGTGGAGTAACATTTTGAAGAATTGCCCAGCTGGTTTCCAAAGCAGCTGCACCATTTTGTAATGCCACCAAGAATGCACGAGGGTTCCATTGTTTGTACATCCTTAACAATGCTTGTCTTTTTTATCACAGATGTTCTAATATATGTGCAGAGGTGTCTCCTTGTGCTTTTGGTTTGTATTTGCCTGGTGACTAATCATGTTGCACATCTTTTCCTATGCTTATTAGCCATTTTCATATCACCTTGGAAGATCTATTTATCAAAATCCTTGGCCATTTTTAAATGGGTTTATTTGCCTTTTTGTTGAATTGTAAGAGTTCTTTATATATTCTGGATACATATACCTTATTTTTAATTTACAAATATTTTTTTCTCATTCTAGGAGTTATCTTTTTGCTTTCCTGAGTGAATCCTTGAAAGAACCATTGTTCGTTTTGATGAAATCCAGTTTATCTGTTTTCTTCTTTTATTGGTTGTGCTTTTGGTGTTATGTCTCTGAAACTGTTATCTAATCCAAGACCATGAAGATTTGTTCCTCTGTTTTCTTCTAAGATTTTTATTGTTTTAGCTCTTCCATTGAGGGCTCTGATTAACTTTGAGTTAATTTTTAATGTATGTTATAAGGAAAGGGTCCAGCCTCATTCTTTTGTATGTGAATATCAACCAGAAGGAGTACTTTTAGTACTTCTTACATCACAGATCTGCTAATGATGAATTCTCTCAATATTTGTTTATCTGGGAATATCTTAAGTTCTCTTTTGGTTTTGAAGGATAGTTTTAATGGATTCATGGTTGACAGTCTTTCTGCCCACCCCCATTCCCACTCTTAACCCTCCCCCCTCCCAGAGCTTCGAATATGCCATCCAACTGCTTTCTGGCCTCTGTGGACTTTGATGAAAAATCTGCTCTATTTGTTACTGAGAATCCCTTGTACTTGAGAAGTTACTTTTGTCTTCTTGTCTTTGGCTTTTTATAATTTATGTTGTGCCTAGGAGTAGATACTTTTGAATTTATTCTGTTTGATGTTTGTTCAGCTTCTTGGATGTATAGATTCATGTTCATCAAATCTAGGTACTTTTTAGTTATTATTTCTTCACATACTCCCTCAGTGCCTTCTTCGCCTCTCCTTCTCTATTATATATATGTTGGGACACTTGATGAGGTCTCTGAGGCTTTGTTCATTTTGCTACATTATTTTTCCTTTGTATTCCTCAGACCAGATAATCTTAGTCTGTCTTCAGGCTTGCTGATTGTTTTTTCTGCCAGCACAGAAATCTCTAGTGAAAGGAAATTTTTATTTCCATTGTTAAGCTTTTCAGTTCAAGTATTTCAATTTGGATGTTTTCTTTTTTGTTTATTTTTACATTGGTCACCTTTTTGTTGCTACCTTCTGCTTAGTAGACATTGTTCACATACTTTCCTTTAGTACATTGTGTATATTTTCCTTTAACTCTGTCAACACAGTGATAATACGTTAAGTCTTTGTTCAGTAAATCTAACATTCGGGCTTTTTTGGGATCAGTTTATAACGAATGCTCTTTGTCCTGTGTATGGGCCATACGTTTTTCAGGGCTCCTAAGTTGAAATGAAATCTGAACATTTGAAACAATATTGTTAAAACTCTGGAATCATACCTGCCCCCCCCCCCAAAGGATTTGTGGTTGTATTGTTATTATCAGTTGAGTGACTTTCTTGGATGAATTCTCAAGTGTTTCTATTCTGTTTCATATGTGTTCACTATGGTCTGTATATAGAGAGAGTTATGTTAGTGGCCACCTAGTAATTGGACAGAGATATTCTTAAATACTTAAGGCCAATAAGTCTCCCTTCCATCAGCAGGCTTGCTGTGTGTGTTGATGAGTACCGTCAACTCTACATTAGCTTTCACTTCCCACTTGTGCAGCACATCAAGGTCATGTCGGGGTAGGAGAGCCGTCTTAAGTCTTTCTTGAGCATGTGTATAGCCCTTTGCATGCCTTTGACTTTGTAGAGCCCCAAGGATATGTTGGAGCTTTCCCAAGCCCTCCATGTTCCTTTCTTTCTCTGAATTTCCCTTTTAAGATTTTAGGCCAGTCTCTTGTTTCCCCCAAATGGTATTACACCCTCAGGCACCTGCAGTGTTAAACAATTGCTGCTAAATATTTTCAGCAGACATCCAGGGGGCCAGGGCTTTTACCCCTGAGCCAACTCTGATTGGGGTTAACTGAAAACAAGCCCTGTTAATGGGGCTTTTTCTGGAAACTCCCAGCCTGGTCATATAGTTACAGGTGTCTGGGGATGCGCCTCTTGGCGAGAAGGGGGATGGTGATAGTGGGGCCGGGTGTGTCCAAGTGCTTCCTGCCATCCCTCTAGTAACTGCCAGGTTACTGGTTTTTATAGTTACCATTATTTTAAGACTGCTAGGTTTAAGAGCTACTGCAGAAAGGAGAAGAGGATGGGGAATGTACCAGCTAATAAAATGCTATAGCGTTTGTTGTTCTCATCAAGATTATGCTGTTTTTCTCAAATGAATGCTCGTTTAGTTGTTATAAGCCTTTAATTTCCAGAGCCCTAAAAAACTGGGCAATTTTTGCCGGTATTCTTGTTGCTTTTATGGAGGAATGGATTTTTGGAGGACTTTACTCTGTCATTCTGGAATTTCTTCTCCAGGCAATCCGGTTTTAATTTATGAACACAATTTTCTAAAAATCCTTAATAAGTACTCTGAAGACCTAGTTATGAATGAAAGTGGAAGTCTGTTGGATTTTAAGTCATTTTTTCAGAAGAATTCAAGAAGTGGTTTAAATATTTTTCTTCTAGTTCAAGACCATCAAGACATTTGTAGCCAGTATGTGCTACAAATGATTTAAGAACTCACTTTTCTGTGACTTAAATTTTCATGACTGGATAGTGTTACTCTTATATGACTGTGT